>NW_003852405.1:23387802-23393857 GCF_000181295.1 Otolemur garnettii
ACTGAAATTCGACTGTGCTTCTAAACAAGCTAACAAAAAACTTCAACCTTATTGAGCTACTTTTTATTTATAATGACTTTTGATTTGTTTTTTTCTGGGTCTTGCTCACCTTTTTTTTGGAGACAGAGTCTCACTATGTTGCCCTCAGTAGGGTGCTGTGGCGTCACAGCTCACAGCAACCACCAACTCTTGGGCTTATGTGCTTCTCTTGCCTCAGCCTTCCAAGTAGCTGGGACTACAGGTGCCCGCCACAATGCCTGGCTATTTTTTAGTTGCAGTTGTTTAGCTGGCCCGGGCAGGGTTTGAACCCGCCACCGTTGGTGTATGTGGCAGGTGCCATAACCACTGTGCTACAGATGCCGAGCCTCCCCCTCCCTACTTCTATTAGATGGACAAGATAGCAAGTACCAAGTGGCAGAGGGTTTGGCAGCCAGAAGACTTCAATGTATAATTAGTCCACACTTCTCCATGAGCCCATCAGGTATGATGCCAAGCAAACCAACAATTTGGCATTGCTGTAGACTACGATGACATTTCTCAAAGTCTCGGTCATGTTGATTCAGGTAGTTGCTCTGGGCTAGTCCGAAACTAGCTCACTTCAAGGTGCTAGGATTGGGGGTTGCATGGATGAGCATTTTATATTATTCAAATGACTAATCAGGTATAACCTACCTTAGAGGTATGAGCTTTGTACAGCTGGTGTAATGTCCTTCCCAAAACACTCCCAGTGGCGTTCATCAGCTGCTCACTCCTCCTCCAGCTTCTGGTTGTGGAGTCCAGGTACAGGTACTCTAACCCAGTCTCTCCACTGTCTTTGTCTTGTCTTTTCACTTGTCTAGGTAACTTATAAAAGGTAAACCTAGCAAAGGAAATAATTATGAATCATTAGCATTTGTTGAGTGCTTTCCTAGTGGCACTAACCATTATACACTTCGACGTATCTCATGCTTCCCAGAAGACCTCTGTGGAAAAGGATTTGCTCAAGCTGTCTGCCTATTTCTTTCTTTCTTTCTTTCAGGATATAAAGGTCTAAGTTTATTTTATATTAGAGAAAGGAAAGAGACTGGGAGGAAGAGATGAGAACAAGAGAGAGAAGGGGCAGAGAGCAGGGAGCGAGAGAAGGAAGGTGGGGGTGGGAGAAAAGGAGGATGTCTGCCTATTTCTCTCTCAACGCTTCCCTTTGCTCCTCTCCAGAGAAGGAAATATGTTAGGTCGTTAAATATGAAATGTCCAGTTTCAAATCCAAAGTTTATTATGTCTCAAACAAGCAACAGTACAATCAATCAAAGTGTGTGCCTAGACTATTGACAGTTTTGCCATCTTGATGGTAGCTTAAGTAGGCCAGCAGCAAAGACGCCCGAGAGCAAGTAGCAATGAAATTGCAAAAGTGTTTTCCGCAGCTTGTTGAGAATTGAATATTTTTCCTTGCAAGAAGTGGTCCAGCGCCTGGAAGAGGTGGCCGTCAGTTGGTGCAAGGTCTGCTGAATACAGTGGATGACAGAGTTTCCCAGCTTCTGTAGCTCGAGCAGCGTTGTTTATGCGACAGCACTGTCTTGCAAGAAGACCAGCCTGTCTGGGCTGCTTAATTGCAGACATCCTCATCACGCTGTCACTCAGTTACAGCTGACGCCCGCTGTAATTGATAAACCAGGTTTCATGAAGCTGCAGGGAATAATATCACCAGACAGACACCACCATCAGGATATTCTTTTTATGAATATTCAGGTTAGGACTGTGTTTTGGCACCTCATCTTTATCCAACCATCGTGCCAAACCCTTGCAATGTTGAAAAGAATCCATTTTTTAACATGCGTAACAATACGTTGTGGAAATAGTTCGCCTTTGTCGTGACAGCAGAGACAGGCAGCTTCGAGACAATTTCTCTTCTGAAGCTCCTTTGACTCCCTCAGAGCTCATGTACGCAGCTTCTTTACCTCGCCAATTTGTTTCAAATGGTCCAATGTTGTCGGAATAGTACTGTCAAACCTGGCTGCTAATTTGTGCCTAGGTTGAGATAGATTCACTTCCACTACGGCTTTGGGCTCATCATTATCCAGCTTAGGTCTGGCCTCCCACATGGCTCATTGTCAAGATTAAAATCAACAGAGCAGGATTTCCCCAACCATCGCTGTACTGTGCATTCATTAGCCACAATCCTTTGCAAACACTTCCTTGATATTTCAAGCTGTCTTGTGCTGCACTGGCTCCGCAGTGGAGATCACATTCAAAAATAACATGAATTTTTGACTTCTTCATTACTCTAAATGTTTTCGAAAGATAATCGCAAGCCAAAATGTGTGTTTGAAAGAGTGATGCACCTTCACAATTAAAAAATAATAATTGTCAAAGCGAGATGTCAGATGTCAATCATCATACTTAGTACTTCAGAAAATTGGACATTTCTCACTTAATATCCTAATAAAGCTGACCAGATATATACGTTCTAAGACATTTATTGGCCTGATGAGAGAAGTCCCTGAAGTGGATGTCCATGTCCATCGAGATCGGCCCTCTCTGTTGTGGCCCCCACCGTCCATATGACTCCCCACCAGTGGGGAGAAGGCCAAGGCCCAGATCTGGCCTGGGGGAATCCTGGGTTCTCTTGTGCCATAAGCACTTGGCGTGATCATCTCTTTGCAGCTGGTTGTCTGGGCATGAGGTTTGGGTTTGGACTTTGGGGTAGGCAGAGGTTCCCTTGAGTCTCTGGCCCACACTCAAGGAAGTCGGCCCTTTCTTTCCTTTCCCGTTGTTTTCCGTTTGTGTATCCCCTTTGGAAATCTCCCAGGGAGGAGAGAGGGTCGGGCCCATCTAGCATTCAGGCTTTCTGGTGTTACCCCACACAGGTTTCTCAAGTGTGCTCTCTTTACATTTTAGGCCGGATCATTGTTGGGTTGTGGGAACTGTTCCAGGCATTATGGGATCCCTGGCCTCTAACTATCAGATGCCAGTAGGGCTCACAAGTTACGACAATCAAAATTGTCTCCAGACATTGCAAAATTACTCTCAGTTGTGAACGACTGATTTAGCCAAATGCTTTTATCAACATGGGTCCCCCAGTCAACCCTGAAACACTCACAGTGCTCCAAACATTGTAATCTACACGTTATTGCCACAGGACAGTGTCCCACACCACCAATGAGAGCGTCACCCTCTCCGCAGGGTTCTCTTCGGTCTTACACATTCATTTAAGTGAACTCTTTCCTGCCCTGCTTATTCTTTCTTATACAGAGGGCCAGATCCTCATATGTGGCAGGAAACATATGGAATTATTCTCTGGTGTTGACTTGATGGTCTCCACCCTCTGACTCTCTCAGTATCTCGGCCACAGTTGCTTATATTCTCTCTGACAGATATTACTAAGTATAATAATATATCCATTCACTTGTGGCAAAAATAAACTGTATATCAATCACAATTTAGTGGCCACCAGTGAAGCGTTTGCGAATTACCAGTGTGCCGTGGCATATCAGTTGACAACTTTTTTTTTTTTTTTTTTTTTTTATTGAAAGTTGACAACTTTTAAACGTTTTTCCTGGGTCACCATCTCTAATTATGTGTTGAAGATTCTGAGTCTATTCCTGAGGTCCAGTGGAACCTAAACACAAAGGTATCCCCGAAGCCTCCCACTTTTATGAAACCAAACGTACATGTTTGGTTCCAAATCTCCTCATCTCATGCTATTATGGAAACTGTCCCAGCAGTCACGGAAGCTGGAAACCTGAAAGGCTTTCTTAACGTTTCCCATTCTCCTCCCCTGGGCAGCCTGTCCATTAGCAGATCTTCCCAGAGTGTTCCCTCCTCTCTATTTTACCAGGGGAAAAATATTTCTTTATCTCAGGTCTACACATCTCATCACCTGCAAGGCTGTAAGTCTCCTCACAGGTCTCCATCCATCTAGTCCTGTGATGCTGGTCTCCAGCCAGCCAGCCTCCACAGGACTGCCAGTGGGCTTCCCAAAATGCAAATCCAACCATGTCATGCTCCTTCAGTAACTTTCTTTCAGTGTCAAGTTCGAACTCCGCAGGTCAGCACAAAAGCTCTGGGTGCTTTCTCTCCCCTCACTGCCCACCGTTTCCCCACGTTCTCCTGAAGCTCCAGTAACACCAAACTACCTGGAATCCCAGATTCCCATCGCTTCTTTCTTCTATATTCTCATTGCTCCGTCACGGGTCACTGGCCCGAGATGCCCCTGCATCTTTCTTAGTGTTTTAGCTACAACTTAATTGTCCTCAAAACTTAGCTCTACAAATCCTTCCTCAGGGAAGCCTTCCGGGCCCTGTGTCCCCAGTGTATCCCCCGTGTCCTGCCTATGCTCTTAGTACAGAACTGTGAGCTCCTGAGGCTAGAAACTGTGTCTTGCTCCTGTTTGTATTTTCACAACTCAGCACAGGGCCTGGTGTGAGCTGAGTAACCACCGACAGACTGGCTGACTGTGTTCTCCAGCGTGAAGTTCACACAAAGCCCGGCACCAACCACACCAGCAATCTAGACACCCTAATTAGAGCAAAAAAGTGATCAAAGCTTTAGGAGAGTCGGTGCCTCTCCAGCCATGCTGTTCTTGGTGTCTTTGCCCCCGTACCAGCGGCCCCTGCCCACTCCAGCAGCCGCCATGCTCCTGTACAAGCCGGGGTCAGCCCAACAGCCCTGTGAGGGGGTGCACCTGCCCCTTCTCCTAAGGGGGAGCATGTGCTCTGGTTTCTGAAAAACAGTCATCTGCCTTCTCTCCTTGGTCAGTGCCTAGAAGGATGTTGGAAGAGTTCTGTTAGGAAGCTCCTGGGAGTCAAAGGAAACTGCCACCTGACAGAAGCTGTCAGCTCACTCTGTGGCTACCAGTCTTGCCCGGCTAAGAGCACTGAGTCGGGCCCAATGTGGGCTGCTCAGCTCTTCCCAGGGGAGCACGCCCTCACTCAGAGGCCTGCCACTGTCTGGAATTTGGCCCATTTGCACACTTTAACTCCCTTCCTTGTTTTTTTTTTTTTAATTTTTAGTCAGAGTCTCACTCTGTGCCCTGGGTAGAGTGCCATGGCACTCTCACTCACAGCAACCTCATACTCTTGGGCTCAAGTGATTCTCCTGCCTCAGGCTCCTGAGTAAGCACTTGCCACAATGCCTGACTACTTTTTCTATTATTGTTTTTTCAGTAGAAATGGGGTCTTGCTTTTGCTCAGGCTTGTCTTGAACTCCTGAGCTCAGGAGATCCACCCATCTTGGCCTCCCAGAGTGCTGGGATTGCAGGTGTGAGCCACCATGGCGCCCGGCCGACTCCTTTCCTTTTTACAGGGAGGAAGCAGCATGGAGGCTTCCCTTAGGAACTGCACCGTGACACCCTCTCCTCCCGTACTCTTTCCATTTGCATGCCCCAATCTCACTTCTCATTTACCTACCAATCCACAGCTTCCCCTTCTTCATTTCTGCAGGATATTTTTGCTGCCTTCAGCACTTCAAAGAGGCCAAGGCAGAGCAAAGCAAGGGATGTGTTTAGAAGTCTCGCTGTCATTCTCTCTCTGTCTCCTTTATTCCATGGCACAGCAGGAAACCCGCCCCAGAGACTAGGAAGTCTGAGCTTTGAGTCTCTCTCAGGCTATCCTGGCTCTGACATTTGAGATCTTTTTACCTCTGCTGTTCGCTATTCAGGCACTTTCAGAATGAGATGAATCCCATGTAATTGTGTGATCTGTCACAACAAGCCAGTGTGACTCTGGATTCCTTTGTGCTGAACTGTTGACTGGTTTTCGAAGTCATCAGAAAGTTCTGGAGAGGAAAGGGGGATATGTAGTTAACTCTTTGGAGTGAACATTGTGTAGTGTGAAGTTCAGGGGGCAGGGGAACTATTTATCAACTTCAGGTTGATAAATAGTTGTTAAATTAACTATCTTTCATATTTTTTTCTTTCCTGATTGACTATGAGTGAGAACAAATGTACGTGATTCACATGTGAAACAGAGATGGCAAAACCTCATGTCTTAGTCATAATTAGGATCTGTCATTTATAACCATCTCTCTCTCTCAAGGAAACAGATGTAAATGGCATTTCAAAACAACAGCAAATTCAATT
>NW_003852405.1:23393877-23413499 GCF_000181295.1 Otolemur garnettii
TTTTTTTTTTTAACCAAAGTTGTTGACACATCTCCACCTCCCTGGTTTTAGCCACTCAATGTGATGCTTCAAAAAGGACTCAGTGTCCAATTGGCTGCTGTGCAACCAGGTAAACATATTGATCAGCCACTCTTCAGATTAAATAAAAAATGTTTCCAACATCTGTTTTGCCCAAACTATTCTTTTCTGTTCTTGAAACTGAATCTGAAGTTGAAGGCCAAGAGAGAATGGCCCATTATAACGAGTACAAAAAGGTGAGCGTGCTCTCTTTCTGGAGGAGGGAAGTAGATAGACATACGAGGAGAATTTCTTTAGTGCATAATGCTTTCGAATCAATTATTAAAGATGCTGCCATAACAGATAGTAGTATAATCTCATGCCTGGAAATCATGAGGGCTCTAATCTGTCCTTCTGGTGATGGATCCAGAACCGAGTCACTTAGAGCAGCGATCCCCAACCT
Source organism: Otolemur garnettii (assembly GCF_000181295.1). NCBI lineage: Eukaryota > Metazoa > Chordata > Mammalia > Primates > Galagidae > Otolemur > Otolemur garnettii. The sequence goes on from NW_003852405.1 coordinate 23,394,338, forward strand.
TTCTGGCACCAGGGACTGGTTTCATGGAAGACAATTTTTCCCCAGATCAGGGAGGGGGTGGTTTTGATATGAGTCTGTAAGCAATTGATTCATTATGGTCTCTGTGCGGGCCAATCTCTCTGCTAATGAGAATCTGTATTTGCAGCCGCTCTCCACTGCCTCAGCTCCCCCTCGGGTCATCAGGCATTAAATTCTCATAAGGAGCGTGCAGCCTAGATCCCCCAAGTGTGTGCTGACAACAGGGTTCGATACTGTGAGAGTCTAATGCTACAGCTGACACGGCAGGAGGCGGAGCTGAGGCTGGTGATGCCAGTGATGGGGAGCGGCTGTAAAATCAGATGAAGCTTGTTGGCTTGCCTGCACTCGCCTGTGCTGCCGGGTTTCCTGGCAGTCGTGGTCCTTGGTCCTGGGGTTGGGGGCCACAGAGTTAGCGCACCCAGACTTTGTAAATCATATCACTTCTGTGTTTGCGCTGGAGTTGGTTAGGCTTTTTAGGTTTGGTAGCAAAGGGAAGGTCTGTGGCTGTTTCTCCTAAAACAGTTTTGTGAGGGGTACGCTGGACCCTTCTCCTACGTTGCTGTGGTACCTGTAAGACAGCAGAATCCCGGGCATCATCACAAACCTGCTGAACCAGAATCTTCCCAGCAGAGCACAGGAACTGTTATTTTTAATAAGCTTATTACTGATGCTTGTGTGCCCCAAAGTTTGAAACTCCAGTGTCATGAGGCGAAGACTATCCTGTATCTGGTAGGTTCGCAGCCGTCTGCAGGGAGCAGACAAAATTGGCTAAACCAAGAAACATTTTCCTTACTGTTCCTGCACGGGCCATCATTTTGTTTTATGTAGGTTTTTATTTTGTTCAGAAAAAAGAATTTCAACAACCCTAACCTTTTTGTCAATTTGTAAAAAATTCTATCCCATGAAGCTTACTCTTCTCTGGTAAGGTAAAATAAAATAAATTCTATTTATTTATCCTGTGAAACTTTTTGGTATTACAGTGGGAACAGCTGCGTACCCCGGGAGCAGGATTAGTTGATGCTTTTAGAGTACAAACAACTTGTTTTCAGTGACCAAAGACTTTTTTTGAATAAGACATAAAATCATTTCCATTTTCCTCTTCTTAGTCTGTGGTTAGCACAGGGCCCAGTCATAGTAAATATTAACTGAGATTATTCTTACTACGACCTTAGTTTTTCCTGTAAGGTGGTTGGGGATATCTGTATTGGGATGGTGTTCGCTAAATCCACTCTTATTTCAAGGTCTAGAAAGACAAACTTAGGTTGGCTTCTTTGAGATGTCATTGTCAATAAATTATCTTAATTCCCGTCATTGCCAACCTGATCATGCTGATTATCAGTCAACAATCTTTCTTCCATAATCACTACTGTGTCTAACACTGGAGCAGACATTGAGGGTCTCCAGTGCTTTCAACAGTACCTAGAAGCCTGGATGAAAGTGTGTCCTGGTTTTTACTACATGCGGCAAGTAATTTGAAAAGAAACCAGTGAATTTGGTGGAGGAAGAAAATGCAAACTGGAAAATGCAAACAGAATGTTTTTTACAATATTACTGGCTTTGGAAGCTTGAGTAGTATAACACAGGGTGGACATAAAGTTGGTGTGCCATTTCAAATGGTTTACTGTAGTAAATTGCACACAAACTTTATGGAAACCCCGTATTATGAAAATGTCATTGCTCTAGAAAAAGTGGAAGATGGCTTTATTATAACTTGGCCAAGTACTATGTATTGAACAAATAAGAATTCTTTGAATGGGCGTCGAAGATTTGCGCATTCAATCGCCTAATAACTCTGGAAAACCTCAGTCTCGAGCTCTTCAAGGAATACCTCCTCCACATTCTCTCTATCCTCTCTCTCCAGTCCATCTTATGTCTTTCGTGGACTCGAGCTCTTTTTCGCATCTGCATTAATCCTTGATTATTAATTCGGATCTTTCTAACAGTTCTCTGATTCTCTCTTTGGCAGCATTAATTTGCTACTTCATCTATCTCTTTGAAATAATTGTTTTTTTCTCATTTGTCTCATTTTTCAAAACAATTCAACTGTAAATGGACAATTTGTAGTTGTGTATGTTTTAATTCTTTTTGAGTTGTGTTTCATTTGTTTCTTAATCTACTTATTAATTCATTTATTTACGTTCAATTGGTTTTTCTTTTCAAATGTACTCGATCTTTGGTATGGTCTCATTTCTTTCTTATGTGCTGAATTGTTTCCTTTGTTTTGTAAAATTATTAAATATATTATTTATATTTTGTATCTAATTCTTTTTGTTTGTTTGAGACAGAGTCTCAAGCTGTCGCCCTGGGTAGTGTGCCGTGGCATCACAGCTCACAGCAACCTCAAACTCTTGGGCTTAAGCGATTCCCTTGCCTCAGTCTCCCAAGTACCTGAGACCACTGATACCCACCACAACCCTGGGCTATTTTTTTGTTGTTGTTGCAGTTGTCATGATTTTAGCTGGCCCGGGCTGGGTTTGAACCTGCCAGCCTGGGTGTATGTGGCCGGCACCCTACCCACTGAGCTACAGGCACCGCATGTATCTAATTCTAATATCTGATGGAGTTGCAGATCAGACTTTGCTAAGCTCTTTCTCATGATACCTGGCTATTGTCGGTATGTTTGAATTTGGCTGTGAGTTTATATTCTTGTGAGAATTTTTCAAGATTGAGATAAAGTTGGGTTTCCCCAGGGCCTGGTCTGTCCTGGCTTCTATGAGTTTCAGTCATTCTGTGAAGACTCCTGGGAGTCAAGCTGCTGGCTTTATTTATTTATTTTCAATAGTTTTGTGAAGTATTTTGATTTATACCATAGCATTTATCTGTTACAGTTTAACTTTACTTTTGTTGACACTTTTACAAGACTGTTAATGGACCTAGCGAGATCTAGAAGTTGACACACTGAAGGAAAAAGTTGATGTATTTGTTATGGGAAGAAGGGGAGAGGGCTTGAATTACTTTGATGGAAAGGAATAGACAAGCAAATAACTTCAGGAGGTATTTGAGGAATAGAAAGTAATTCCTGGGAAATGTGATCATAGGAACACATAAGTGTAATAAGTGGAACAGGACTAGAAAATTATACTTGGTTGATGACGCCTTATCCCTCAGGCTGCTTTGAGAACCAAGGCCAGTTCTTCCAGGAAGCCACCCTTGAGCTCTCCTAATCTGGTTTAGGTGGCCCTGCAATATATTCCAAGAACTCATTGTAGTTTTTCACTTAAAGTAATTCTCACAATGTGTCACTAATTACTTGGTTACTTTTCTGAGTCTTCCTCTAGAAAGTAGGGGTCAGAAAACTCTTGTGGACCACTGCCTATTTTTGTAAATTAAGTTTACAAAATAAACTGCCTATTTTTGTAAATAAAGTTTTATTGGAATATAGCCATGCCCATTCATTTATGTATTATATGTAGCTACTTTTTTTTTTTTTTTTGGAGACGGAGTCTCACTACATTGCCCTCTGTAGATTGCCATGGTGTCACAGCTCCCAGCAACCTCAAATTCTTCAGCTTAAGCTAATTTCTTACCTCAGCCTCCCAAATAGCTGCCACTACAGGTCCCCGCTGCAACGCCCAGCTATTTTGTTATTGTTGTTATTGTTGCAGTTGTCATTGTTGCTTGAACAGGGTGGGTTCGAACCCACCAGTCTCAGTGTATGTGGCTGGTGCCATAACCACTGTGCTACGGGCACCGAGCCTCTATATAGCTACTTCTATGCCATAATGACAGACTTGAATAGATACAACAGAGACCCTAGAGCCTGCAGATCATAAAATACTAACCAGTTAGTTCTTTATAAGTCTGTCCTAGTGTGTATAATCTCTGTGAGGGTGGGACGGTGTCTGCCTGCTCACTGTGGCATCTCCGGCACCTGTTACAGTGCTTGCCACCTAGAAGGACATACCTAGAAGGAGCTAAAGTCAATGTATGGACTGAATGAAAAAGTTTCCAGAGACTTCTAGTTGGGGATTACATGAAATTTAGAATAAGTTAAATCTAATCAGAAAAATAAACAAAAGTGGATATGTACAGGGTGGAAGCCCATTAGGAAGAGTTTTATCACAGGTCTGTAAGTCAGGGGGGCGACTGGGTATAGTGAAGAGAACCAGGCAGCCCTGGGCTCCACGCTGGCCCTGCCTCCCACTAGCCGTGTAGTTTTGATCCAGTTATTTAACCTTCTGCACTTCAGTTTTCCTTTCTAAAGGTGGGACCGTGATTTCCACCGAGATTTCAGGATCCGGAGATCCTGGCACATAACTGACACTCATTAAATGCTGTTTCTGTCTTGCCTTCTTTTCTTTTTTTCTATCACAAAGTTATTTCCTTTTCCTTCTAGAGAGACTAAAATCAGTACTCTGGTGATAATAGTTTTGAATAACCACAAATAAGCCGACATCACTCGTGTTTTTGATGGCCTTCACCCAGACCAAAGTCAATGTTCAACTCCGATGAATGCGCCGCTGTTGAAGGCAGGAAGCTGAACTTTCCTCCTGCTCCAAAGGGCAGCCACCCTGTGATTCTCTCCCTGCTTTACAGCTTTACACATTCCCACCTTAATCACAGAATGTACCTAAGCTCATGATCTGCAGTTTAAGAAAAATGAGTGCTAGACAAAAGGATGATTTGGGCAGAGGTGGCTCTGGTTGAGGGATAAGTTCTACCTGGTATAGCATCTCCGCAGGCTCAGCAGACCTCTTTGCACTATACCAATCTGCCTGTCTGCTGTGTGACTTTGGACAGCTCACTTAACATCTCTGAGCTAGTTCATCTTAAATAGGAATTCTCTCTGCCAAATCATAGGGTGGTTGTGAGGAATAGAAAAGAAAATGTAGGTACCAGTGGGTGGAAATGTAAGTAGTGGTAAATGGCATGTAAATACAAGTTTCTGCAGCAGCCTGGTCCTTGCTTTGTGGGAATTAGACTGAAGGCTTCTTTTCTCTCTCTAATGAATGGAGGGCTCAGTCATCCAAGGGAGTGTAAGGATTGGGATGTAGTGGGAAGGGCATGGTCATCAGGCGCACGTGGATTGGGCTCTCATCCTGCCTCTGTCACCTACTGTGTGACCTTGGCAGGTTCCCTAACCCTAGTGTCTTCCTCTGTCAAACTTGGATAATAATACCTACACCCCAGGGCTTATAAAGGATTAGAGGAAATAATATTTGCAAACCTCCAAACACATATCAAACCTGTGATAAATGGTTGCTGCTATTACTTTTATTTTCAAGACTTATATATTAAGAAACAGACATCTCTCCAGGTGTGCACTTGGGTAAAATTTTACTCCAGCCTCACGTCTGGAGATTTTCATCAATTCTTTACTGGGGGCTTTTCTGCTCCCGACCTCAGAAGCTCCTTGTTCCAGTTTCCCTGCCCGAAGGCTGTTGGTGCTGTAGGAGATGCTGGCAAGCAAATTAGCATCTCTGCTGGTATTTAGTGATGAATTTCTCTTCCTTGGTAATAGGCAGGAGAAACTGAGCACCTGTAAATGGAGTCTTTGTTACTTAACAGGTTAGTTACCCTTTCTACCCTAATTATAGAGATGAGTTGTTTTATTGTTTTTTGAAACATCTACTTGGCAAATCTCTTTAGAACCACCCTTTGAACATAACGCAAATCCTCCCCCTTGACGGCAACAAGCCACTTTACCAGTTAAAGCAACATGACATTTTCTACTGGGTGTCAATATTTTCCTGCCTAACATTTCGTAGATTCCAGGCAGCCAAAAAAAAAATACCAGCTGCTTCGAAGATTATTCCTCACCATTACGGTTCTTATCATTATTATGTCTTGTTAAAATCCACCAAAGTGATACTAAAATTGTTCATGGGAATGGATGCTCATTTTTCTTTTATTTGCTCAGTATTTTTCTCTGAAGTTTCTTTTTTTTTTTTTTGCTCACGAATGCCTAATAGCAGGCAAAAGAGAAACCTGGACAAAGCATTGGAAGAACTCCCCCAGCACATTGCCAAGATAGAGACGGGGGCTGTCTCCATGAATAATTCTTCTATTAAGGCCCACTGCAACTGAATTGATATTTACACATAGGTGATAAGTCCAAAATCACTAGCATTTTGCATTTCTCTCTGTTATGGAGGGTAGAGATGACATTTGTAGAGAAGCTCTTCTAAGATGGGTGAGAAAAATCTAATTATTTTAAAATTTAAATGTATCAAACATTCTCCCTATCTTTCCTAATACTTTTCCAATAGATAATTGAAATCTATATATATGAACAAACATTTGGTGAACACACACTTGTACAAAATCAAAATTCATATTTCAGCATTTGAAAAAGCAAAGGTTAAAAGCAACAAATACCTTAAATGGGGCTTGGTGCCCATAGCTCAGGGGTTAGGGCACCTACACATGGTTAGGGCACCAGGGCTGGTGGGTTTGAACCTGGCCCCGGCCAGCTAAAACAGCAATGACAACCGCTGCAACAACAACAACAACAATAGCTGGGCATTGTGGTGGGCACCTGTAGTCCCAGCTACTTGGAAGGCTGAGGCAAGAGAATCAATTGCTTGAACCCAAGAGTTTGAGGTTGCTATGAGATTTGACACCACAGCACTCCACCCGGTGACATAGTAAGACTCTGTCTCAAAAAATAAATAAATGAATAAACTTAAATGAAGTATTTTCCTTTGTCAGCAGAGTAGAGGTATTTGATGGTTAAAGTATGGCCTATTAGGATCAGGAACAGACAAGTAAAGCTAAAGGAAGCCACTACAAAGATGAAATTTTGCATACAAAATGAATAAACATGAATGTGTGCTAGAGGTTTAAATAGCTGAAAACTGTGACATTAAATGTTAGATAAATCAATAATGTTAAATATTACCACTCCTGAGGATATTTAATAATGTAAAGGCCTGTGGAAAGTATCACAAGTATTTTAACTTTCTGGGAATAATTTGAGCTCCCAAGTGACACCAACAAACCTTGTATGTTTTCCTGATAAGAGTTCTTGTAGGAAAATATAGACTGGGGTAGGCTGGGTCTCCCTGTATCGTTGACCTCATCCTGTAACCAGGAAATACGTGCCTGAAGCTGAACTGACAAGAGGGACCTAGTGCTGCAAACAGTTTTTCCTACTTAAGTAAAAATGACCTAAATTTTGTGAAATAATCTGCAACACAAGGGAGCTCGTTCCTTGGACAAAAAATTTATGACAGTTTTCAAAGCACTGTCAAGTGGTGTGCGGTGACTGTGCAGATGACTTGATCTTGCCTTAAGACACGGGCTGAGAACACTGAGACTGTACACAAATAAGAATAAGGAAGAAACCAATGAAAGCAAAATATAAACAATTACATGCTCACATGAACAGCAAAACACAAATGTAGTCTAGAGGGGGGGAGGGGCAGAGGGAGGAGGAGGAGGAGGAGGGGAGGGGAGGATGATTGGCAGAAGGAGGGAGGGCAGGAGGCGGGATCTCACTAATGCGCACATTGTGAGGGTGTATAACACGCCCCCCCCCCCCCCCGGGGGAGGAGCGCTTTTACAACTGGACCTTTACTCTGCAAGTGAGAACCACGTAACCTAAACATTTGTACCCTCATATTAATTTGAAATAAAAAATATATGAAAACCTAAAAAAAAAAAAGAAGAATAAGAAAGAAAGGGACCTTAACATCTAGTAAAGTGCACTGGGAGTTCAAAGGCAAGAGGTAATAGTTTCTGGTGGGGGTGTCAGTGAAAGCTTTATGGAGGAGGCAGGATGAGCCATGATGCTTCCTGGAGAGAGGGCACTCTAGGTAGAGGGACAGAGTGTTGGCTGGTGGCTTAACATCACTAGAGCCTGGCGGTGAGGTTGGAGATAGGTAGATTTATTTCTGCCTAAGTCTTTTTCTAGAAAATGGAGAAAGTCATATGGTATCTGGCATATGAAAGTACAAATATGTGAATGTTATTATTAAAAGAAAGTATGGATAAATATTCAGAGCTAGAAAGTATGGCATGTGGGTGGAGGAGAATATTTATATAAAGATTGGCCCTCAATGGGTATAAGCAGCTAAGATTAATTTACAAGATGATTAATATTAACAGACATTTGTTTTATTAGTCACACATCTACAGCAAAAAACCAATATACACTGATACGGGAGCCTGTCTTCTGTAGCAAAAAGAAAAACAAGGCTATCTCCCTATCACTTAGCAATGGAACTGGTATCAGATATGCGTTGGGTGAAATTGGCAGGCCAGATAATAATGATAGCTAACATTTACTGACACTATGTGCTGGTTACTGCTCTAAGCATTTACTTTTCATCACACAACCATTATAAGAAATATAAGAGGTGCAATCATTATTGTGTATGACAGATCAAAAGGGAAAGGAACTAAAGGATTAAGTAACTTGCGTGGGGCCGTACAGCCCGCAAGGGGTGGAGCCAGAATCAAACTCAGGCAGTCAAAGCCTCGATTGAGCCTTAAGTCAAAGCCTTGAGCCTTAACCTTTCAATGTCGTTCCCTTACGTCCAGGTGGTTGTACTGAGGAGGACTAGGGCATCTCCCTCTCATTATCTCGTGGCTAATTGTTAGGCCATAGCAGAGTCAGTTTAACCAAAGTGACCATGACAATTTGGAGCCCAGGCATACAGACGATGGCTTTTCAACTTTCGTTTCCTTTTGGAATCTGATGAAATTCTATGAATGTTCTTCCCAGTAAAATCCATCCCCCTAAACACATAAAGTTTTAGTTACAACTTCATAGGGTACACAGTTCTGCCTCAAATCCATCTACTGGGGCTTCCAGAAGTTAACATATTCCAGGCTAAGAACTCCTAGACCTATATCACTTACAGTGTGGTCTGGAATTAAGGCTACGCAGTATCTTACTGTAGAATGAACATTCACAAGCGTCATTTAGAATCCCTGTGAGCGCTCTCCAACATCACTTGTGGAGAAGCAATTATTCTCTATCCCTTTATACTTGAAGACCTGTATTTTTCCTCTGTAGAGTCCGGTGAAGATTTATGCCTGCTGATGTTTTGTCCAGAGTATCACTCTCGGAAATTGAGTTTCCTTCTGTCACTTTGTTTCCGCAAGCCACACAAGCGTGAGGAAGGACAACCAAAAGTGTGGCTAGGAGAGATCGTGAGAATTTAAATAAGGCCGATGTGCCAGGGGAGGGAGAGGCAGAAGGGCCCTTCTCAGAGCAGCCGCCCTTTGATTTTACCCACTCCACTCTAAGCATTTCTTGATAACTGGACAGATCCTTAATCCCAAAATTGACATATAGTTATTATTTATCAATGATAATTATAGCTAATATCAATTGAACACCTGCTGTTTTCTAGGCATTGTTCTAAGTGCTTTATGATGTTTTCTCACGTGGTGGTCACATCAGTTCTGAGTGCTGGATGCTACATTATTCCCATTTTACAGATGGAGACATTTGCCTGCATTGAGATTTAATAGGCGGCAGAACAAAGATTCCACCCGGGCTGCCTGGCTGCAGAGCCCAAAGCCCAGCATTCCAGCACCTGTTCCCTCTCCAGAAGAGAGCAACATTCGTATTTCACAGTTTTCCTTGACGTATTTCTCTGTACCACACTCTGCATTGTATACGTGGGTCATTACGAAAGTTTTGAGATACACAAATGTCAAGAAACAAAAACCCTCACAAGAGACAAAAACCACACCCATAAGCCGAGCAAGTTGCAACTTGGACAGGTGAATCAAAAAGGACCCTGTCAACTATGTTTCTTGGAAATTAAATAATGGACCATTACACTGTCTCGAAAGTTTCATAGTGACCTACGTACACTGGGATTCTGGCACCTACTTTCAATTTCTCTGACTATAGAACTAAAGGACAGCAGCCCCAGTTCTGGGCCAGGCCATTTCCTGTTCTGTCAAGTCCTGCTGAGAAACTGTTAGGGGTCCCACACCTGACTTGTTCCCTCTTACTCGAGGCTCAACTGGTTGGGCCCTTTGACTCATTGCTCAGTCAACTTGATTACTCAAGCTTTACTCAAAGCTGCGCTGACCTCTCCTGCCGGCATTCCGCATGACCTCTGGCCTGGGATGGCTGAGCCACTGGGGGCTCTGGCTACTTAGCAATGCGGACACCCCGTGCTGCTTCACTGGCTCCTTCTATACCCAGTCCTGCCGTCCTCGAGCCTTTGTTCCTGGGCCAGCTGTGCCTGTGATCTCCAAGCTGTGGTGCCCACAGGGCGTAAATTCCTTGCCCTCTTTCCCAGAGGAACTTCTTGACTTGGGTGAGAGCTTCCTGGATTGAGATCACGTGTGTGTTTTTATTAACTATTTTGTGTCATTACCTGAGAAGTCGAAGTGATGGTGGTACCATCCGTTCATTTATGACATGCTTATTAAGCACCCAGTAACCACAACCAGACCCGGGCCAGCATCCCATTCCCCACTTTACTGAAGAATACCGATGATTTCTGATGTGGGCTAGTAGTTTTAAATTCCCCTCAGAGAATCTGGTGATTTTTTTTTTGTAGAGACAGAGTCTCACTTTATCACTCTTAGTAGAGTACTGTGGCATCACAGCTCACAGCAACCTCCAACTCTGGGCTTAGGTGATTCTCTTGCCTCAGCCTCCCAGGTAGCTGGGACTATAGGTGCCCACCAAAACGCTGTCTATTTTTTTGTTGCAGTTTGGCTAGGGCCGGGTTTGAAACTGCCACCCTCAGTATATGGGGCCAGCACCCTACCCACTGAACCACAGGTGCCGCCCGAATCTGGTGATTTTGTGCACAGATTTTTAGGCAGCCTTGGTATATCTGAATATCCTAAGTACAATTAGCAACTAAGGTTGCTTTTTGTCTTCCTACCAGACCCTTGCTGTGTGCTACTTTTTATCTATTTTTTATTTTCATCACCTTCTTTCATTATCTTTTTAGTGTTCAAGATCCATGCTAAGTAAAACAGGTTTTATGGGCCTTCCTGCCTCTTCTCTCAAATACCAATAAAACCCAGACAAGCCTGTGGATTCTACCAGTGGAGAGGGATATATCTGCTCCAGCTTCAGATGTGCGTAGTAGTGAATCAATCACTAGGCTTTTATTTAATATTAAGTGTCTCATCGCTAAAAACACAACTCTCCTTGCAGCCAGATAGCTCTGGCTCTGCCCTTCTGAAGTAATCTGGACCCTGTCACTCATTACTCTTATTCCCAGCAACAAGCAGAAAAGGCAATTTTCAAATTGTTTCTACGGACCATAGGGCACTTTTCTTCAGAATATTACTCTCTCTGTTAAAGAGCACATGTGATTATTTCTAGTCAACATGTCAAGAAATTTTACAGAAGAAAAACTGTTTACATAGTGGCCACCCTGCATTTTGGAGGCCATAGACTTGAGCGCAAAGCCTGATGTGTCTTTTATCAGCAAGGTGAACTCAGGCAAGTCACTTAACTCTTTGCAACTCAGTTTATCCTTCTGTAAAATGGGATGATTAGTGTAAAAAGCTGCTACAGGATGAGCTTAGCAGGGATATAATAAAATAGAGCAAGTTAGCAAAATTTTGACCTAAGAGAGTCTATTAGTAGTAGCAGAAGTAGTAGAATTTATTTATTATTAAGAAAGTCATCTACCTGTCTGTATTGAAAGCAGCCTGATATATCTATTTTTGTTCACTTTTGGGGAGTCACTTTTTTCTGTACAAGTTCTCAGTGCTCTTCAAAGGTGGAATGTGATACAGTTTACATAAACACTCGGACTCTCACCTTGTAGAATTGTATAACAAAATTAAAGCTTAGAGAAATTTACATGACGTTTTTGCTTTCCTTTAGCCTTCTTCAATAAGATGTCTATGTTTTCATTGCAGGATGATGAAGTGGAGTTTGTCCAAACCGGCTATGGGAAGGATATGGTCAAAGTTCTCCATATTCAGCGAGATGGAAAATATCACAGCATCAAAGAGGTGGCAACTTCAGTGCAGCTTACTCTGAGTTCCAAAAAAGATTACTTGCATGGAGACAATTCAGACATCATCCCTACAGACACTATCAAGAACACAGTTCATGTCTTGGCCAAGTTCAAGGGGGTATGTGTCCTTCATTCTTCTCAGATGCTGCCTCTATGTTGAGTTTGCTGCAAGATAGCATGGGGGTTATTGCAGATTCCCTTTACCTTTTAGCCTATTTTCACATTTAATTCATTTTAAAAGTTTCCTTTTGTATCCTAAGATTTTTAGGATTGCAAAAAGTTCGCTTTGTTTTATTTTTGTTGTTGTTGTTTTTTTAAACTTACCTCTTTGTTTTTTCTTTTTGGGTCTGATCTCACTATAATTTTTTAGGCAGAGAATCTTATTGGATCAATTTACCATGTTATCTGTAATTAGGATCATAGGCAAACCAAGCTCCTGAGATGATTTCATTGTGCTTTCCTTTGAGGCATATCACTTATTTTTTCATTTATAATAGAATGGTGTGCATTTGCAAAAGAATATACCATTTCTCTTCCTGTTGTTACTATAGGACTAAGTCTTTCTTTCTTTTTTCTTTTTTGAGACTAGAGTCTCACTTTATCACCCTTGGTAGAGTGCTATGGTGTCATTGCTCACAGCAGCCTCAAACTCTAGGTTCAAGTGATCCTCTTGCCTCAGCCTCCTGAGAAGGTGGGACTACAAGCACCCACCACGACACATGGCTATTTTTAGAGATGGAGTCTTGCTCTAGCTCAGGCTGGTCTTGAACCCTGAGCTCAGGTGATCCCCCCCAATTAGGCCTTCCAGAGTGCTAGGATTATAGGCGTGAGCCACTGTACTGGCCTCAAAGTCTTGCATATAAGATACATTTTTCTTACTGTTAAAATTTATTTTTTCAATTGTTAATGCCTTCCTAACCTTTTAGACTCTATTACCATTTCCTATCCATATATGGCAGTTAAAGGCATTTAATAGCATTTTCAAGAGGAACTTAAATCTAATTGAGTGTCCCCCTCTGGTTTCATTAAGTGTGAGGGACCACTAGCAGATTTCTGGACAGTTCAAGATAATTTTTACTTGCTGAGAAATCTTAAAAAGACAAGAAATATAGACTGGAAAGCTTCTTTTCTCATGTTTTTGCACAAAATCCATACACACATGCATTATATGAAAAAACTAATTGTAATATAAATTCTGCAAACACTATTTCCATCTTGAATCTTTTTCTCTTGCTAATCAGAATGGCCCAGCAAACATATACAGTGCTATGTAAAAAGGAATCATTTGTTTCCTTCAAAAAATTATTAATAGAAAATAGGTCTATATTATGATATGGAAGAGGGCCAAGTACCTCTGATGATTATATTTCCTATACTTTATGAGAGATTGTAGAAAAGGGAAGGATGAGTCAGGCACTGTGGCTCACACCGATAATCCTAGCACTCTGGGAGGCCAAGGATGGAGGATCTCTTGAGCTCAGGAGTTTGAGACCAGGCTGAGCAAAAGAACATTCCCATCTCTAGTAAAAATAGATAAATTAGCCAGGTATCTGAGCCCAAGAATTTGAGGTTTCTGGAGCAATGAGGAAGCCACGGCACTCTAGGCAACTCATGGTCACTCTGGGCAACAGAATGAGACTCTGTCTCAAAAAAAAAGGGGGCAGCACCTGTGCCTCAGTGGGTAGGGAACTGGCCCCAAGTACCGAGGGTGGCAGGTTCGAGCCCAGTCCCGGCTAAATTGCAACAAAAAGATAGCCAAGTGTCGTGGTGGGCACCTTAGTCCCAGCTACTCTGGAGGCTGAGGCAAGAGAATCGCCTAAGCCCAGGAGTTGGAGGTTACTGTGAGCTGTGATGCCACAGCACTCTACCAAGGGCGATAAAGTAAGACTCTGTCTCTTAAAAAAAAAGAAAGAAAGAAAAGAAAAGAAAATTGAAGGATGGACCCATCTTTAAAAACAACTTAGAATCATTCATTATAGTTAGAGTGACCATATCATTTCTTATCTAAATCATAACATTTTTGAAGTAAAATAATATTAATGTTATTAATAATTATTCTGGGAGGATAGGTATAAACAGAACTGTGCTGGGGAAAAGTATATCAATAGTCCATCTTAGTTATGGGCAAAAGCTTTAATAATTGGTACACTGTGCTAGGACTATAAAATATTGCCCAGAGAGTAATATGGAGAGTTTTTGTGGCAAGTGGGGAGGTTCTTTATGGGGGTGGAGAGCTTCAAATGACCAACAGAAGGGGGGGCAGCCCTTAATTAATAGTTTTTCCTGGGAAATGGAGAGGCCCATGTGCAAACCTCTTAACGAGTCCAGAGCATGAAGGTGGCTGTCGGTACAGGCGATGACAGAGGCAGAGTCAGGAAAATCTGAACATTAAGTTGTTTTTTGTTCAGCCACTGACACATCCCCTCCTGCAAATGGGTTTCTTTGAAAGACAAGAGGGTCTCACCGGCGATGGCGGTTATTCACTTCACTTAGGAGATCTAGTGAGGAATGGGGACCTTCATGCCTTGAGATTCTTTCCAATTCCATGGGTCTGTCATTCTAAGAAGCAATTGGTCTGGAAAGAGAGCTCCATGAGTCCTTTCTGTCAACAGACAAAATTACAACAAACTCTGTTATACATTTAATTGGCTTTTATGTACTATTCGGGGAAGCCTCCAGTCTACCTAATGCAGAATGAGGCCAGTGACGCAACAGGGGATTTTATAAGGTGGGAACAAGGAAATAAAAAAATAGAAAAAAATGGATTGGTCAATGTTGGGTTACTTTAAGTTACTTTTTTGTAGGTGTTAAAAGAGTGGGGACTTCATTATAATGTGGACTCAGACATTTAAAAAGTTTCCTTTTCTGCTTTCTGTCTGGAAATAGGATTGCAGAAAAGTTTGCTGCTTTTCTCCTTTTTTTCCCAGACAGAATCTCACTTTGTTGCCCTTGGTAGAGTGCTGTGGCATCATAGCTCACAGCAACTACGAACTCTTGAGCTCAAGTGATTCTTTTGCTGTAGCCTCCCAAGGAGCTGGGACTATAGGCGCCCACCATAACACCGGCTACTTTTAGAGATGAGGGCTTGCTCTGGCTCAGGCTGGTCTCAAACTCCTGATCTCAGGCAATCCACCCGCCTCGGCCTTCCAGAGTGCTGGGATTACAGCGATGAGCCAACCACACCTGGCCCTTTTTTTTTTTTTTTTGCAGTTTTTAGCTGGGGCCAGGTTTGAACCTGCCACCTCCAGTATCTGGAGCTGGTGCCCTACTCACTGAGCCACAGGGGCCGCCCTTTCTTGACCTCTTTGTTTTCTCTTTGTGGCTCTGATCTCATGCAAGTCTCTTAGGCAAAGAATCTTAACTGGACAAATTTACCATGGTAACTGTAATTAGGATCATAAGCAGCTTTTGTTTTCAGGAAGAACTGGTCGGTTTTGGAATCCATCTGCTTCCTTAAAGTTTCAACTTGATTATGTGGTGTGGACCATGAGCGACTCCACTTTGGCCTGGTCTGGTATGTGAGGGTTTAGGGCAGGAGCCCAGTCCAGAACAGTGGCCTCACAGAAGTGTATTTAACAGTGTTTGACAATTATTTTGAAATTTTATTTCTAATAGCTAGCATTGTTTTTCGTCTTGTGTGTGTTAACAGATCAAAAGCATAGAAGCCTTTGCCGTGACCATCTGTGAGCATTTCCTTTCCTCTTTTAACCATGTCATCCGAGCTCAAGTTCACGTGGAAGAAGTCCCTTGGAAGCGTTTTGAAAAGGTCAGCTTACTTATTTGTGCTCCCAGCTTAATTAAAGAAACTGGCTTTATGGCATGCGCTGAAATTTTACTGGAAACATTTCCTCCCCCCTCTCCCTAATTTTTAGAACGGAGTTAAGCATGTCCACGCGTTCATACACACTTCCACTGGAACGCACTTCTGTGACGTTGAACAGATGAGGAATGGTAAGAAACTATTTTTCATGCTTTGGTTCTGCAGTAGTGACTTCAGGATTTTTTTTTTAAATGTCTTCTATACAACTCTATTTATTAACATGGGGGAAAACTACAGAGAATTAAATCGGAGATGGGAATGAACACGGTGACTTTGGATTGCATAAAAGAATTACCTACTTTTTACCTTGAAAATATAAAAATGACATTTTTCCATTTGGCAACAAAATCTGGGGGTTGAGTGGGGTAGATTGTGTATATTACCAGATTTTGAGGTGAGGCACAATAAAAAAGGCCCAGGGTGACAAGAACTCATATCTCTGAATTTTCTGACTTATATTTTTGTATCATGCCATGTGGCCATTATAGGAACCTTTATAGGATATATTTACTAAATAATAATCAAGTTTTCCCTAAAATTCTATTTGTACAATAAAACCATTAATATTATTGGAATTATTTAAAAGTGAATATCACTTAAAATAGCAGTGACAATTATACAATTCCATTTACCAAGAAATCTAAAAATTAACCATGGCCTATAGTTGCAATATAGATCTTATTAATACCTATAATTTAATTCAGCAAACAATGAAATTTCCAAAGCTTGTATTCAGTGGACCTGCTGAGTTGTCAGAGCTGCGCTCAATAATTGGCTGAGAGTTATACCAGAAGGCCTCTAAGAATCATGGCACCGAAGATGGTAGAAATGCCTCTCTCCTAATAAGAAATAAGCTCCAATGATCATTATAAAATCAGAGTGTGGGGGCAAACTTTTTTCTTTTTCTAATTTCCTTTCCTTCTCTCCCCTTCATTTTCCTTTCTCTGTTCTTACTTTATCTCTTCTTTCTTTCTTTTCTAAATCTCCTCAGTAAGAATTTGGGGTGGCATCTGATAAAGGGCAGACATATTATCAGGTTCATAAAATATAAAGTCTTCCTCCTCTGAGTTCTACTGGGTAACGTCCTCCTTACAAAGTTCTCGCATATCAGTTATTATTTACTATAGGTCCCCATCTGTGTCAACGTCTAGACGCAGCTAGGCCCTTATCAGTGTCTGATTAATAGTTATAAAATTACTCTTATAACAACTACACTAGGGATCTTACCTAACGAACGCAAACATTGCAACCTAATCGTTTTACCCCTATATTAATCTGAAATAAAAAAGTATTGTTAGATAAAAGATAATAGATAGTGATTGTATTAAGTTGAAAGGTGATTTTCATTCTCCAGGCGTATGGTCAAGTGATGCATATAAATTCTCTGAGCTGTTTGTTAGTTAAATTGAAACTAACTTCTTTTCTTTCTTCCCTTTTCTCTCTCCCTCCCTTCCTTCCTTCTTTCTTGCCTCAGTTATGTGGCTTAGGAGAGGGAAAGAAAAGTTGCCCGGCCCTTTCCTCCCAGAACCACCTTTTATGAACCTACCTTCATAAAAGCAGAAACTCTAAACCAGCGCTTTCCAACTGAAATAGGACACCAGCCATGTATTTAATTTTAAAATGTTCTAGTTGTCACATTAGAAAAGCCAAAAGAGACAAGGGGGATGAGCGTTAATAATATAGGCTATTTACAATATTATATATTCTAAATATATTAGTATAAACATAGTACTAAATATTTTAGTATGTGGAAATATAAAAAATCTTAGTATAAATTAGTATATATTATATTATATAAATATAGTACTAAATATTTTAGTATGTGGAAATATAAAAAATTCTTAATGAAATATCTTACTTTTTTTTACAGAATTAAAATTTTGAAATCCTTTATTCTATATGTACAGCACATCTGAGAAGACCTCTAGGAACCACATAGCCAAAGGTGGCAGAAATGTAGTAAATACACTACGTACGGCACCCTTGGAGGCATATTCCAAGGGCTCGATAGCCGCTGTGTTGATTAGTACAGCTTTAAACTATTTCTTAGTGACTTTAGGAATACTTAGAATATTCTTCATTCCACTTTCAATTATGTAAAATAA
This sequence comes from Otolemur garnettii, assembly GCF_000181295.1. Lineage (NCBI taxonomy): Eukaryota > Metazoa > Chordata > Mammalia > Primates > Galagidae > Otolemur > Otolemur garnettii. The sequence goes on from NW_003852405.1 coordinate 23,412,181, forward strand.
TAGCAGGGGCTAGAATTAGACTTCAAGAAAGCTAATAAAAAAAAAGAGAGTACTTATGAAAAGTGACCCTCATTCATATGACTCTCATTCATATACTACTCGTTCAGCAATTGGATTTTGAGGATTTATATATATATTTGAAAGGGGCTATAGATAAAGAGAGGACTAAGATATTCTCTGACCCCAGTGAGTTTACAGTAGATGAATAACAGGACATAGACCTATAAACAGATTTATTGCAATACGAGGGCAAAAGGGAGTTAAAGTCATAGGGAATCTATTCATCTATCTAAAGGAATAGATCGGTGCAAAACCCTAACTCTTCCCAGGGAAGCTTGACAGGGGAGGAGGAAATATTTCAATCAATTTTTAAAAACTGACTCAGAGCATGCTGGCATAGAAGGGAGACGGGAGTTACGGGCGGAAGAGGCGGGATACATGTGAGTGAGGTTCAGGAAGGAGGGAAGAGGGAAAGCAGAATATTCTGAGCACCTGCTTCGAGCTGAGTGCCCGATGGGGCGAGCAGTTTACTTGCTGTTAGGAGGGCGGAGCATGTGAGGAAGGGTAACAGGTTCAGTGGGTCTGAGGTCTAGAATGTAAGAAATGGAAACGAAGGGCGGCACCTGTGGCTCAAGGAGTAGGGCACCGGCCCCATGTACCGGGGGTGGCGGGTTCAAGCCTGGCCCCAGACAAAACTGCAGGAAAAAAAGAAAGAAAGAAATGGACATGAAGATGCAGACGTTGGTTTGGGCTGGATTCTGAAGGGCCTGTGTGACGTGGTAGCAAGTTGAGTATAACTTGGAGGCAGTTCTGGTTAGGCCCAGGGGCCATGGGGTCAGAATGAACTGCATCTGCAACTTTGTGACTGGGGGTGAGCGACTTCTGCTACATTAGTGAGTTTTTATTTGTAAAATGAAGATACCAGGGCCCACCTGGACCATTGTCCACAGAAATAGAGGGGTAAATATTAAATTGATTTTATCAAGCATTTAGCACAGTACCTGGCACCACAGAAAGCAGTCCTTAAGTAACAGCCATCGTTGTTTAGAACGATGACAAAGAATCAGGGGAGGTCTTGAATGGTCAGGTGACTGTGACTGTGTGAGTGTACGTATCTTGTTCTTTGATTGTGAGCAAGGGATGGTGAACAGGCTGAAGACACAGGCAGTAGTGAGGCGTTTGGAGACGTGTTGCAGAGAGGAAGAAGTGCTGGGCTGGAACCAAGGCCGGAGAAGCAGCGATGGGGAGACTGAGGGCAGGGGGAGCCTGAGGGGCAGGGGGAGCCTGAGGGGCAGGGGGAGACTGAGGGGCAGGGGGAG
>NW_003852405.1:23414573-23429117 GCF_000181295.1 Otolemur garnettii
GAGGGGCAGGGGGAGCCTTGCAGGGGCAGGGGGAGCCTTGCAGGGGCAGGGGGAGCCTTGCAGGGGCATTTCCAAAGTGTAACCAGAAGGGCTTAGTGGTTGAGTCAGGATGGAAGGTTGGGGAGAAAGAGGAGTTCCAACTGACTCTGAAGTCAGAGGAATGGGGAGTTGACTCCAGAGAACACACAGGAGGAGCAGGTTTTCAGGGAAAAAGCCGGTGAGTTTGGGAGTATGGGAGTGTCGCAACCCCTCGGGCCCCTGTGCCCTGGTCTCAATCACAGCAGGAAGGAACCAGGCATGACACGATTAGAAGTACAAGCTTGCAGGAGGTGGGCTAGCCCTTCTTAGCAGGGCTGCTCTGAGCAACCTCCGCACTAGCCTTTTATTGAGACCGTACACACAGGTGAGGGGAGTAATTAACAAATGACTACATGCTGAAGGCTCGGGCTCTTTCTCCACAAGGAGCACCTGTGGGCGAATGGCCTGGGGTTCACCCCTCAGCTGCAGATCATCTTGCTCAGAGGTCGTCTGACTTGGCATCCTCTACACGGGAGGAAGATAGATTTGGGGACCATTAATGGATTGATGGTAGGGGAAGCCATAGTGAAGGAGACCATTCCAGAACAACATATAAAGTGAGAAGAGGAGAGATGAGAGGGCCCAGGGAAGATCCCCCAGTTTAAGAAGGAAGAATGGTCAGAGAGACAGAAGGACTGTGGCCAGTGGGTCCTGAAATCAGGTATACTCTGGGCGTGGTAGCTTGTGCCTATAATCCAGCACTCTGGGAGGCCGAGGAGGGTTGTTTGCCTGAGCTCAGAAGTTCAAGACCAGCCTGAGCAAGAGGGAGACCCTATCTCTTCTAAAAATAGGAAAACTAGCCAGGTGTTGTGGTGAGCACCTGTAGTCCCAACTACTTGGGAGGCTGAGGCAAGAGGATCACTTAAGCCCAAGGGTTTGAGGTTGCTGTGAGTGATGATGCCACAGTACTCTACCAAGGGTGACAAGGTGAGACTGTCTCAAAAAGAAATAACCAAAACAAAATCAGGGATAGTTACTGTAGTAATAGGCTGCATGAGAAGTAGGCCTGTATGTGGTGGCTCGGCACAAGTTTACTTCTTTTTGTAAAAGTCCATTGGTGTGTTTGGTGGGGGGGGGGGCGGTGCTCTGTTCCAAGAAGTTATTTGGGAGCCCAGGTGGATTATGCTTTTAATCCTTACTTTTAGGTGTCTCCTTGAAAGTAGATCCCCATATCAGATAAGCAGGAGAGGAGAAGAGCTTAGAGGAGCCAATGGAGAGGACAAAACCTCTCAAGCATAAGCTCAAGGCCTGGGGATAGCGCACAGCTTGTCCCCGGTAAGGGCTCAGTTACAGGTCACACCTAACAGCAATGAGGCCGCAGAACGTGGTCTCCCTGAGTGCCCGGGAGGCAGGGGAGATAGACTGAGTCTGTGACAAGAGGGTGAGGACGTTTGTATTACAAGGTGACTGAGGAGAAACTGTCATGTCAGACAGGAGTCATTGGTTACTTCCACCAGGATACTCCTAGTACAGCTGTGGAAGTGAAGTGGCTGAGTGTAAGGCTCTGCTGATCATGAAAAGAAAACAGGCTTCCATGGACTTCCAGGAATTACCAGGACTTCGTACCAACATAAATTCCAATTACCTAGCTGCCATAGAGCAGAAAAAACTAGCCACTGTAATCAGGCTAAAGTTTTTTCTCTCTGCAGAGAGCTACAAAGCGTCAGGGTGATGGTCGTAGCCCTGTTCCCAGAAGCTCCAGCTTGACTCCCTTAGGGTCCAGCCCTCCTCTGATAGCATGCGGGGTTTGCGGGGGTGGGGGTAGGAGAAGAGACTTCTGTTCCTTTCTGTGTGTGCAGGTATGTGTGTGTCTTGCAGTGTTGGGTATATGAAAGTGACATTTCTACTCTGTTCCTCTTCAGAGACCAGGGACATAGGCTTTTTTGGCAGCAAAACCTAATTCATTTTTTATTTTTGACACAAAGTCTCACTCTGTCACCCAGGCTAGGAGACTGTGTCATCATAGCTAACAGCAACCTCAAACTCTTGGGCTCAAGCAATCAATCCTCTTGCTTCAGCCTCCCGAGTAGCTGGGACTACAGGAGCCTGCCACAACACCCAGCTAATCTTTCTATTTTTAGTAGAGACAGGGTCTTGCTCTCGCTCAGGCTGCTCTCGAATACCTGAGCTCAAGGGATCCTCAAAGCTTAATTCTTTATTTGCTTATTATCCAAGAGCTAATACTGCAGAAATTATGATTTGAATCAATGTTACAATCATTGCCATAAGAAATTTCCTTGTATAGGTTTAATTAAAGAAAATAATCATTATATCACACATACACACACAAATTCACATGGTGAAAGCTGTCGTTACAAACCCCTGGGTGGTGCCTCGGTGAGGGACTGCCTAGAATGGTTAAGAATTCTGCCCCTTCAAGCATACATTCAATTCAGTCATGCCACTCCCCAAAGGGACTCTTCCCAGCAGGATCTGTGACTGGGCTTCTCCTGCTGAACCATATTAACCTCTACTTAACTGGCACCATTTTAGCCCCTTAAACTCCCAGGACACAGTTTTCTTCCTAGTGCATTTTTTAAAGCTTTGTCGTGGAATGGTCCTTTCAGTTGTTTCAAAGTCTTCTGGTTCCATGGGAGAATCTAAAAGAGCAAAAGAAATGTGTTCACCCAGAGGGATGAGGCCGGTGTTATTCTGGGGACTTCCGAGTCCCCGAGGCTCTCGGCGTGTGGCGAGGGCTGTTGGTTTAGGTGCTAGAAGCGACCTGGATCTTCCAAACTGTTTCTCTCATGTGTCTCTGCTGAACTGTCAGCTCCCCTGAGCCTTGAAGTCACTGGGGTGGTTGAGTCACTAATGTGAACTAAATTGGTTCCCCAAACCGCTGCATTACTTGAATTACAACTCACAAGTCTTTAAGCATCAAGTCTCTCCCCTTCTGACATTAATTATAAAATTCAGCTAGATAGAGGGAAGGAAGATGGAAAAGAGATCTCAACAGTAGGAACTGTCTTCCGGGGGGTGAAAAACGCCCCCAAACATCTACTGATATGAAGGCTAGTGAGAGCAGGAGGATGGGGTTAAGGAAGGCAGCTGATGAAATCACAGTCCCAAACAGATTTAAGAGGTGACAGGCGGATGGAAGAGGCGAGATGGGAGAAGCAGGAGGTCCAGGACAGAGATGGCCACTGCCAAGAAGGCCGTTTATGTCCTTTTGATATCAAGATTAAAATGCTTTTCGGTTCCTCTGGAAGAAAAGTTCTTGGCAGACACATGGTCTTTTTAAATCGCCTCAATCCTCACCTGGTTGTGCAAAAGCTCAATTAACTTTCTACCGTCTGGACGATGTCATCTCTCCCCATCCAGAATGGCGCAGAGGGAGCCTTCGCTCTCCCTGCGTGTGCTAAATGGACTCTGCTAGGCAAATGTTTAATTGATCTTCACTTCTTCGAGCACTTACAAGTTTGAGACTCTCTACTAGAATGATTTAATGTAGTTTTAAATATCCTCCTTTCAGCTATTTGTGTTCTTTTAGGAGGTGTTAAATGTGGAAGCAATTATCCCCTGATGACGGGATTTTTTTCTTGGCTCAGTAAAGTTTTGTGCTTTGTGACACCTGATGCGTAGGTAAGGAAGGGGGCTTATTTGGTATTAATTCGCAGTGAGTGTCTTTCCCTTAGATAGCTAACGGGTGGGATGTCTGCTTCTCTGCGAGATAAATCACAATCTGCTAAATGTGTAGGAGGCCCCTAAAAGCCAGAAAAGATTATATTCCAGCAAAGTGAAATGTGAAAAATCTCTCTTTTGCCTTACTCCATAACTACGGCAAAAAAACAAACCAAAACAAAAACCAAAAGAAAGCTGATTAAGTGGTTTCAGGGGAAGTAACCAAGAACAGGACGGTCTTTTGGGTTGATTTATTTCTTGTTAGCCTAATTTGGAATCTTTTTTAGAGTGTGCGAAGGCATTGTATTTTTAGTTGATGGGCCCATGAATTTGAAAGCTGCAGGTTCTTACCAGTGCTCAGGGAGCTGGGGCGCTGCCAACAGAGAAGATAAAATAAGCTGCCTGATTTCATCCAGCACGTCTTATGTGTGCCAAGGAAAAAAGTCTTTTAACATTCAAAGAGAATAGTTGTTGTTGTTTAGAATGCTGAGAGCCCCAGAGTGGATGGGCTGCGTTCTGCCAAAGCTGTGGCAATAGGTAATTGTCTTCGGGAACATGAGACACTTTATTCTATATAAAACTGATGCCAAGACACGTTTTAAAAATGCAACTACTTCCTCCATTTTTAGATTCTAGTGAGAAAGTAGATCTTTTCCAAGTGGCCTAGCAAGACTGGCCCTCCTCAAGGTCAGTAAATCTCATCCTAGATCTCGGGGATAGGATGGCACTTCTGTAGCAGTCGGAACCCACTGAGACTTTGTGAAACGTGGGAAATATTTACAGGTGGCTAACTCAATAAGGAAAAGTCAATTATGGCAAAACTATCGGCATCACTTTTATAGAGCATTTCCTGTAGGGCAGTTATTCTACTACGCCTTTTATGGGCATTATCTTAGACATGAATTGATTCTAGGAAACAGTTAAGATTGTTGTCTCCATTTTACAGATGAGAAAATCAAGGTAGAGAGAGGTTAAATAATTTCTTTAGGGGCACAGTGCTCATAAAAACAGGAAAGGGGGGGCAGGGAGAGCACTGGGATTTGAATTCAGGGAATCTGAGTCCCCAAAGCTGTGGATTTAACCACTATGCAACACTGCACCAGGAATCCTTTTCTGGTTAAGACCGTTGGAGGAGGCAAAGTCGATTGGCTTACTCGGATGCTGGTGGGCAAGACCAGCTGGATGGGAAAAGATGGAGTAGGTAAAATTGGCCTTTGGTTCTTTTTCATCTTTTTATTCCCTCTCAAGGATTTCTACTAATGTAAACCTCAATCCTGATTGCAAATCTGGGTTGCATTTCTATAGGATTTTACTTTCTAGAAGAGATTACCACTTGGAAGCAGATAAAAGTAGTCACTCTGGGGTGGCACCTGTGGCTCAGTAAGTAGGGCACCGGCCCCATATACTGAGGATGGCGGGTTCTGAACCCAGCCTTGGCCAAACTACAACAAAATAAGAGCCGGATATCGTGGCAGATACCTGTAGTCGCAGCTACTCCAGAGGATGAGGCAAGAGAATCACTTGAGCCCAAGAGCTAGAGGTTGCTATGAGCTATGATACCACAGCACTCTACCAAGGGTGACAACAAAACTCTGTCTCCAAAAAAAAAAAAAAAGAAAGAAATGAAATAAAAAATAAAAGTAGTCACTCTTTAAGGGATCTTTGCATTTTAGTGGAAAATTTTTATGGAATAAAAAAATTTTAAGTACACAGGAGCCATTTGTAAAAGTGACTTTTCAGTCTCTATTTTATTTTTTAAAACATCAACACTTCTCATTTTATTTTTTGTTGTTTTGGAAATACAGTGGTTTTTCACAAAGATACATTATTTATGTTAATAGGTAATAAGTTTATTGTTATTTTGTTTTAATTTCTTTTTTATTTTATTTTTAATTAAATCATAGCGGTGTACATTGATGCAATCATGGGGTACCATGTGCTGGTTTTATATACAATTTGAAATATTTTTATCAAACTGGTTACATAGCCTTCACAGCATTTTCTTAGTTATCATGTTAAGACATTTATATTCTACACCTAGAATTTCACAGGTACCCTTGTAAGATACCCCGTAGGTGTGGTCCCACCAATTACCCTCCCTCCACCTCAGTCTCCATTTCTGACCAATAGAGATGGTATTTTTCAGGCAGTGGAGTCTGTCTGAGGCCCTCAAAGCACCCGGGGGAATGGGAAGTGATAACTTTCTCATCTCCTGGGAAGGCCCCTTATAGTACAGGAAAGGGGACAGAATCAGAGGAAGGAGGAAACCCAGCTGGGGAGTGATCTGAAAAGGGGGAAGAAGAGCGTGGACTCTCAGAATGTGGAGCTGAGTTTAAATTCCGCCTCCGCTGGTTTCTAGCCAGGTACCTCTGGGCAAGTGATGAAAGTCACCTGGATACAAATTCCTACTGTATAGAGTGTTGAGGATTAAGATAAAAAATGAAAAAGGCAGCATCCAAAGGCACGACCCTAGACAGGAAGGAGGTTCTCAGCCAGGTTAACGCCCTCTCTCCACCCCCTGCCACACTGTGAGCGGTGGAGGGCATGAGGAAGAGAAATGGTGAAGATGGATGGAGAACTGTCAGAAGAGAAAGAGCCTGAGCGTCAGATTCCTTGATGGAACGAATTTTGTTATCCATTCATTCATTCAACAGATAACCCGACTGCCTCTGCGGTTCTCTGGGGTTTGAGACTTACACTCACTGCATTTGGAAACGCTGATTTTGTGAGATCGTGTTTGTATACATTCAGAATCTGACAAACCCAGCCGACTGAAGGCCTGAAGGCCTTGCTGGTGCCTTTATTTTGATCTTCTTCAAATGTACTTTCCAATGAGAACTTCAGAAAGTTAAAAGATAATCATTTTCTTCTGTTTTACCACATTATCCTAGAACATTCTGCACAGAACACCTTACTTAGTCACACCCTTTTTAGTCACCAGATCTACCACTAACCACGGGTCACTGCTGTCTCTGGTAGGTGTGTGTATCTGGCATGGAAAACATCAAAATATGGTCATTATTTACCTATTTTGGAAACTCCACAGCTCCTGAGTTAACAGTAGCAACTGTCACAACTCAGGTGATATAAATCATTGGATTTTTAAGAGCTTCTATGGAATTTTTTTTTGAGACAGAGCCTCAAGCTATCCCCCCTGAGTAGAGTGCCATGGCATCATAGCTCACAGCAACCTCCAACTCCTGGACTCAAGTGAGTCTCCTGCCTCCACCTCCCAAGTAGCTGGGACCACAGGCACCTGCCACGACACCCAGCTATTTTTTGGTTGCAGCTGTCATTGTTGTTTTGGTTGGCCTGGGCTGGATTCGAACCCACCACCTTAGGTGTATGTGGCTGGCACCTTAGCCACTTGAGCCACAGGTACCCAGCCACTTTTGTGGATTTTAATTGAGTATCATGAATTACATTTTTGTTCTTTAACTAAGACCACATATATAATGACACCTGACACCTTTGGACTTTGATTTCTAGAATAACAAGCCAAGAAAGATAGATATTAGTGCTCTAACTTAGGGGATAGGAAGAGATGATTCTTAATAATCCTATCGTAACGCTGTGCTATTGGGGTTTGTGGAGGTCCCCCATCCTCCCCAGCCTATATATATAAATAAGGTCGTGATAATGCAGTTCACATTTTCTGGTCTTGCAGCTGGGCTGTTCCAGCCAAACTCTCCCACATTCTGACAGCCTTGAAGGGTTGTCTTTCTCATGCATGACAAAGGGTTTGTACCCACTGGGTAAAGCTGCTGCCTCTCTGGCTCTGCTGAGTGTGTGCTCTGTCAGCTGCCAGTGCTCCTTGGGAAGGACGCCACTCTCCGCAGAGCGTTGTACCCTGGGGTTTCCTGTTGTGTCACCAGGCGCGAGGGTCTCCTTGGGCTTCCCTAGACTGCTAGAGCCTCAGTGTCTTCCTATAGGAGAGACTCTTCCCCTCCCTAACTCTGTGCGCCCCTGTCACTGGATCTGAGTTAAAACTGTTTGGCACACAACTAAACAGCTTCTTCAGGTTACACCTGTCTCGCTTCCCCTGCCTTGTTAGCTTAGGAAGGGCAGCAGAGACAGGAGGAGAGTCAGACCATCCCTCCATTGTGTTCACCTCTCCCCTGTATCCCCCGGAAACTCATGAACCAGCTTTGTCCCTTTTCCTTCAGCTGAAAACCAAAAGCCTTTATACACAGCAACACAGGCAGGGCTCTGCCTTCCGAGTCACTGCCCTTCCCCCGGTCTGGGCTTCGGCTCAGCAAGACCCATGCTGCTACCCCTTCATGAAGTTATCTGGTTTCGCTGACCTCATAACCATGAGGGAGCAGGGGTGCCATCAGGGTCTAGCAGTGACCAGTCACCAGCCACTGTGGATGACCAACCAGGACTGGCCAGTAAAGGAATCACAGTAGCAGATGGGGGAATTGCCATCCAGGAGCTTGTTAACTCATGTCAGCATGAGGTGACTGAGATGGAGCTCAGAATGTGGAAGGTGACTTGGCCGAGGAGACAGCTGCGTGTAGTTGAGAGGAATGTTTCCATTTCTGGGGCCTTCGACACAGTACAGAGGTTTGTCCTCAGGCCTTCAGTTTTCCTAAGGCAGGGAGTCTCAGGACCCAGATGGGAAGCAAGGGATGCCAGCCTCACCACTCAGACCTCAGAGGAGACAAGAAGACATCACACAGGGGTGGTGATGTAGGTTTTTGCACTTAGCGTATGGTGTTTTAACAAGCAGGACCCTTTGAGCTACATATCCATAAGAAGGCATAGTTTTGTTCATGAGCTCATCCACTCTTGTCTTTCTAATGGAAACAGGACCCCCAGTCATTCATTCTGGAATCAAAGACCTCAAGGTCTTGAAAACAACCCAGTCTGGATTTGAAGGCTTCATCAAGGACCAGTTCACCACCCTCCCTGAGGTGAAGGACCGCTGCTTTGCTACCCAAGTGTACTGCAGGTGGCGCTACCACTGCGGCAGGAGCGTGGATTTTGATGCTACCTGGTATGAACCTGGGCCAGCACCCGGCACCGCACCAGGGCTGACAGCAGCTACCTTTTTCCCAGGGGCCCAGAGTTCATAGAGGCCTGGATCTCAATTTACAGGCTGCTCAAGTCAACCTGCCCACTATTCAGAAATCTCTTCTCTTTCATAATTTGGTGGTTCTCAAACCTTGGTGTGCGTTGAATTGCCTGAGGGTTTATTAAAATGAAGCTCTCATTGGCCTGCCCTCTGCCCCCAGGGTTCTCATTCTCTTGGTCTTGGGGGGGGTGCCCAAGGAATTTGCATTTCTAACAAACTCCCCCCCCACCCCATGCTGATGGTTGCACTTTAGGAACCATGACGTCAAATGAACATGATCTCTGGCCTTACTACCCACTAGTGATACACAGAGGGCTAAACTAGGGTGACCGACCTGTTGCCGTTTGCTGGGGACTTTCCACTAAAAATCTCATGTCTTAGCAAACCCCTTTGCCCTGGGGAAACAGGACAATTGGTCACTCCAGGCCAAGCTCAAAATAATGATGTTCACAGAAGCGTTTAGTAAATGACAAATGCTTTAAACTATTATCAGTCTAAATAACACACAGCAACTCTCCAAATATACAGAGTTTATTTGGGAATGTGCGGGCGGTTTGCAAATCCGGGCTATGCAGGCTAAGGGAACCACAGACACATCCAAAAAGTCTGGGGGAAGCTTTTCGCACCAAAAGAGGATAGTACACGTAATTTGGTTTGAGACAGTGAGAACTCTGGTTACAGCGACTTATCACAGGCGTTGACGCCAGTTCATTAGTGGAGACAGCGTGTCAGTGAGTGGAAGATCTTGCACGTCCGGCTCGCTGTCCTGTGACTCTTGTATCAAGCTGCAGTTTGAAAAGCCGCTGGCAAAGCTTCTTATTGCAGGCATAGGGTGTAAGAGCCCTCTGGGGAGGCTTTGCAATAGTTCTTACAGGCATGTGGCATGTAGACCTCCCAGCTAAGTTAATTTATTCTGGTAAAGTTTGACACAAGTGATTCCATTTTGCTTCTGAGAACTTTCCCCATCTACAGCTATGGTCATTATTATAGTATCTTTGACAAGGAGTAATAAGGTCTGTGAATTCTCAGGGCTTGCTTTTTGACGAGGTATCTCCTTCCTTTGCTGAAGCTCTAAGTGTTGGAAATTTCTACCCTCTGATGAGCTGGAATCTGCACACGCACACCCCACCCCACGCAGCTTCCTCCCACGGTTTTTCTCTGATCCTTTTATTATGCAATAGGTGTTAAAACGCTTGGAGGAAACCTCATCCTGGTCCTCTTTCCTTTTTACTTCAAGTGTTCTCCATGGGCAGCAGCCTGATGTTTTTATGTTGAAAAGAGGGGGAAATTGAGCAGGCCAGAGTCAGGGCAGCCCTGTAGGCCAGCCGGCCTCCCTCTAAGGAGAGTGACTTGGAGCAGATCATTTAACTTTTAAACTCAGACTCCTCGTCTCTGAATTGGAGGTAATAATAACACCTACTTCAGCTATAGCCAGAGAATTCAGTGACATAGTCACATCAAACGCTTAGCTCAGAGTCTGGCGCAGAGCAGCCTCCTCCAGGAATAATTCAAGGTACCAGCCCCACAGCAGAGAGGCAGGCAGAATACTTGGGAGCCCTCTTCAGTCGGGGAGTCCTGGGGAGTCCTCTTCACCAGGAGGGAGCTCTGTTCTGAGGGCTCTGGCCCCAGACTGTGAAGACAGCCTAGTGGTGTTCAGTATGTTTGTTGAATGGGGTGTGTGTGTGTGTGTGCAGGGGACCAGGAAATGAGGGTGGCTTTTTTGGTATTACAAGATAATTCTCTTCTAAAACCATCCATACAATTCTTTTCTGAGCAACAGAAGGGTCTCTACTTCTTAGCATTCCTAAAATTCCAGCCTCGCAGGGTCCTGAGTTACCTACCTTCTCTGTGTTTTAGGGATACGGTCCGGGACATTGTCCTGGAGAAGTTTGCTGGGCCCTATGACAAAGGCGAGTACTCGCCCTCTGTGCAGAAGACCCTCTATGATATCCAGGTGCTGTCGCTGAGCCATGTGCCTGAGGTATGTTCTGCTGGTTGCCGTCCTGGGGACTGAGAGAATGTGTTTCTTCTGTCAGCTCTGGGAAGGAGTTGAGAGTTAAAATAAGGAAGTGGAAGACGCATGAAAAATGACATCTGTTGTTCAAAAGCTTGTTACAGCAAGTGAGAAGAGAGAAAAAAAAAAAGGGAAAAATCTGTCCAACCTGAAACACAGACCCCGGCTGCAGTTCTTTAGTTTTGTGGAAAATTCTTTGAGTCCCTTCAACCTGCCACTGAGTTAAGCCTCCTATTTAGGACACTTGAATGCCTCCAAGGAGAGGAAATTAGAGGAAGGTTCTGTATTTCAGGGGAGCCAGAGAATGAGAGAGAGAGGGAGAGAGATTTCCTCCATCCATTCATCCATTTTACTTCATATCATTGAATGTTGCTATGTCTCTGGCAGCGCACAAGGAATACAAAGATAGACTAGATGTCGTTCCTACCCTCAGAGAGCTCAGCATTCAGGAAAGGAAGAAAATAAGTCAAGTAACTTACAGGAGAGAAAGGAGGGTGATGGGAATCAGCTAACTCAGGTACAGGGGCCAGGGATCCAGATTCCCGTAGGTTTTCTAGAGGGAGAGGTGCCTGAGTGGAGTGTTTAGGGACAAACAGAGAGTATCTGTCGAGTATCCCTCAAGGCGAGGGAGCAGGAAGGCATGGAGACAGGAGAGGGCCTCATCTAGTCATTCACCATGGCAGGTCTACCACATGGAATCCCTAGAGTGGAAAGTCTTAGCACGTCCCTAGAGGGCCTTTGTGGGCTCATTTATAGAGTCTATTTTATCTTGAAACCCACTGAGGGGTTTAAGCAGGGTGTGGTATCATCAGATTTGTGCTCTAGAAAGATTATTCTGATAGCAGTATGATGGATTAAAAGGATGATGCCTCCTCCACAGGCAAGGAGGCTTGTTGGGACACTACTGCAGAAACCTGGCAAGGAGAGCCTGGGCCCAGGTCATGATGGGGAGGGGGAGGAGTACCACGCTTAGACAGGGGCAGAGGGACTCTTGCCACAGCCCCACACCGTAGAGGACCCCTTCAGGAATTCCTCTGGCTATGCCTTCTTCCACTGGGTAAAGAGTCAGGGTCCCTATATCCCCCAGGATTTCCTGCCCTGGGACTACTTCCAAAACCTGGACGTGCTGCTTCTTCAGATCTGTTGCCCATGGAGCAGATTGCGCCACTGGTGTGTATGCTGCTGGTGTGCATGGTACTAGTGTGCACGGTACTGGTGTGCATACTTTTGGTGTGCATAGTTCTGGTGTGCACGGTACTGGTGTGCATAGTTCAGGTGTGCACAGTACTGGCGTGCATGGTACTGGTGTGCATGCTACTGGCGTTCATGGTACTGGTGTGCATGCTACTGGTGTGTATGCTGCTGGTGTGCATGTTACTGGCGTGCATGCCACTGGTGTGCCTGGTACCAGTGTGCATGGTATTGGCATGCATGGTACATGGTACTGGTGTGCATGCTGCTGGCATGCATAGTACTGGTGTGCATACTGCTGGTGTGCTTGCTACTGGTGGACATGCCTCTGGTGTGCATGGTACTGGTGTGCATGCCACTGTTGTGTGTGCTACTGGTGTGAATGGTAGTGGTGTACATGCTGCTGGTATGTGCTGCTGGTGTGGAAACTGGTGTGTGTGCTACTGGTGTGCATGCTGCTGGTGTGCTCCCTTAGGGCTGAGAGGGCACAGGAGCAGCTGTGGCAGGAGGTATGGAAGGGCACTGACCTACAAGCTGGAGCAAATGTCCATGTGAGTCTAAGCTAGAAGGTACAAGAGGCTCCAGGGGCTGCAGACTGGCTCTTCTCATGTTGCTGTGTCCTGGCAGGGCACCGAGTGAGAGTCAGAGAATCGTATATAGAAACCTGGCCTTCCTTGTTATGGAGTTATTTTTGTCAAATTAGGAGACTAGAGCACATTTGACTTAAATGGTTTTTGGTTTGATTTATAGCACTTAAATCTTTATGCATCTGGTATATGGGTGTCCAATTATACTCTAATGCCAGGGCCTGTAGATGTTAGGGACAGGCCTGGAGAGGAAGGAGTGGAATGGGGAGGACTAGGAGGTTGACGGGTCGGTACCTAGAGGCCAGTTGGGTCCCAGATGTCTGACCCAAGGAGCCTTTTCCTTCAGAGAAGTAGCTTTTGTGCCCTGAAAAAGGATGAGTGGTCGGGCCGTCTAATCCTGGGATCAGAGGGAGAGAACAGTGTCAGGCAGCACAGGAACATCGGGGGGCGTTTCCAAGACAGAGACGGAGTCTGAGTGATGGGCGAGGGGGGCTGGAGTGACAGAGAGACTCACAGTGGAAATGCCCAATGTGACACATGCTCTTGTGGATTGTTATGGATTCCAGATAGAAGACATGGAAATCAGCCTGCCAAACATTCACTACTTTAACATAGACATGACCAAAATGGGACTGATCAACAAGGAAGAGGTAAGAGAACGCCAGAAATATTTAAAGCACATCTCTGCCCCAGCACCCTTTATAAACTTGGGATGACAATATCACAGACTAAAACTCTTAACAGCTGTTGCTTTGGGGAATATTTATAGTTGCCACTGATTAGAGCCCTCCTCAACTCTGGGCCTTTCAATGCCTGAGGCTGGAGTGCCCCAGAAGTGGATGAATGATTACAGAGGGCTGCAAGTTGCAGAGAGGGAAAGCTAAGAAGGAACAGAGTGTGCCCAAGGAAACAGCTCTGAGATCTACTTCTCTGAAAAGGGCCACACAAGGTCACAGCTACATTATTCTTCCATCATGAGGCGAGGAGGAGAAAAAAAAAAGACAGATTCTATTTTCATTTTCTTCCGTCATCTCTACCTTTGATTAAGTAGTCGATTCAGTAGCACATAATACACACAAGAAAAGACGAAAGAGTATTTGTGTTTCTAATTGCAGTTACTGAAGGCAGGACAAGGAAATTCATTTTTGAAAGGAAAACTTAGTCTCGGAAAAAGTGCTTACCCTGACTTGTTTTCAGCTGTGGCAGAAGGTTGACCCACTCCCTATGTGTGACTAAGGAGCCCAGAGGTCTGACCAGTAGCCTGGTGTGGTCTGTTTTTTTGGGAGGTCGGAACTGTCCCTTCCTCTTTGATCACTTTCAAAATAATAGAATTTCTCAATTGGATCTATCCTCCCACTCAGGTTTCTAGAATGTGAAAAACACCATTCTGGGTGACTTCTTTAGTATGGGTGGGGAGTGAGATAGTAAAGGGGCCCTCTGTTGGCTTGGCTCTGCTCTTGTATAATCATGTCCTTTGGTGGACAAAGGCTAATGAAGGGGTCTCTGCAAGCTCCCACATTCTGAGCCTGCTGACCCAGGGGCCTCCCCATCCCTCTGGCCAGGCCTAGTTTCTGTTCTACAGATAATGTTGGGGAGCTCCACCTGGCTTTGCACCACGATCAGCTGCAGGTGGAGGTGAGGGTGGGGCCGGGAAACCAAGGTCATGCTTCTGCACATGGTAAAGAGATCTACAGCCCTGAGTTGCTGAGGACAACCTGGGTCCCAGGTGCTGTCCATTCAGCTGAAAGGCAGGGCATCATCATTTACTTCAGAGGAAGGAAAGGATGGTGACTACCAGAATGCCGTTAATTAGAATATGAAGCCTTGGCTTGGCGCCTATAGCTCAACTGGCTAAGGCGCCAGCCACGTACACCTAAGGTGGCGGGTTCCAATCCCCAGCCTGGACCCGCCAAACAACAATGACGGCTGCAACCAAAAAATAGCCAGGCGTTGTGGCGGGCGCCTGTGGTCCCAGC
>NW_003852405.1:23429175-23460389 GCF_000181295.1 Otolemur garnettii
AAATAATATACACACAGTTAGTTTGTAAAACTAAAACCTTATTGCCATTTCCTTCCTTTTATTTCTCATGCTTTACTATTCTCTCTCTCTCTTTTTTTTTAAAGACAAAGTCTCACTTTTTTGCCCTCAGTAGAGTGCAGTGACATCACAGCTCACAGCAACCTCCAGCTCTTGGGCTCAGGTGATTCTCTTGCCTCAGTTTCCCGAGTAGTTGGGACTACAGGCGCCCGCCACAACACCTGGCTATAGAATATAAAGCCTTTTAAAGGGCAGGAGAGGGAACTGAAAGTAGATCGTAGCCATGAGGCAAAACAAAAGGGCCTTAGGGTGGCGCCTGTGGCTCAGAGGAGAAGGGCACCAGCTCTGTATACTGGAGGTGGCAGGTTCAAACCCAGCCCTGGCCAAAAACTGCAAAAAAAAAAAACAAAACAAAAAAACCCAAATGGGCCTTAAACAGAAAAATGTTCAGATGTTTTGACTAAGGCAGGGCCTAGCTCAGAACCCCAGGCAAAAGGAGGGGTCTCCTTGGGGCCACAGTGTCCCTCCCTCTAAGATGTCAGATTCACACACAGCTCCTTCCTGGAGCCCAGCGGGGGACCTGGACTCTGGAAAGCTAGAGTTCCCTTTGGTCAGGGCTCTGCATAAAGGCGCCTGAGTAGCTGAACAAGCCGTTCCTGAATCTGCGTCTGCACTTGGGGATGGCTGGCGCTGCTCTTGAACTCTCACCAGCAGGGGTGTGCAAAGTGAATACAACACAGGAGAAGCAGGACGTTGGACACACTGACAGTAGCAGAGAAGTGACAAATGACAGGGTGGGAAGATGGAAGAACTCTCACAGCACAGCTGTCCAAAGCCATTTAACATTGAGCTCACAGCCCCGCGGCCCTCAGACGCTCCAGAGGGCACAGCAGTATTATAGCATCGGACAATGATTGATGTCCAAAGTGAGTCGCCAGGAAAAGGTCAAGTTGTGTTCACTCTATTTAAAAAGCAGGGATGTGCAGTGCATTTTGGCAACGTTTATATCTCAATCATTAAAATTTTTCAAAACCTCTAATTTTCTGGAAAATTGACTCATTTTTCAACTATTGCCAGAAAAATAAAGCATTACCGTGCTGATGTAACTTTACTGTAGGGCACATGCATTTGGTTTAATAAGTGGTTGTTTTTATTGTTGTTTTAGTATTGATTCATAGAAGGAGAGCTATTTAAATGCCTCTGAAGTTCCATATGGGTCTTTTTATAGGTATTACTTCCATTGGACAATCCATATGGCAGAATAACTGGCACAGTCAAGAGGAAGTTGTCTTCAAGGCTGTGACACTGTGGCCACCAATAGGAGTCCACTCTCATCTGAGGAATTCTTGGAAGTCCTTTGTGATCCTGGAGATGACAGCATGTGCCCAGGCACATTTCAACCTAGTATACTGATTTTTAGGGGTCATTTTCCTGCTGTATAAAATCATCTATTTCTTCTACACCTAGCTCAGCAAAGCATTTTGTGGATTACCTTACTAGTGATTATAACATACTTTGTGGCTATAGTTTACTTAAAAAACAACACTAAACAGTATTAGAACAGTCATAAATCAAAATTTCTTTGGGGTTGTCTTGTGCCATCCTGTCTTAGAGAAGCTTTAGAATCAATTCATTCAGAAAATAATCATGGATTAATGAGGGCATCACATCAATTAATTTGTCACAATTTTAAGGAGCAAAATATCGTTTTCATCCTACGGTGCTTCTGGGTAATGCAGAAAATGTAATAAAATCATATTGAAAAATATCACCATTGTGACTTCAGTGGACTGAATACTTGAATTTTTTAAGAATACCATAACATATATAGCATTGATACTTTATTTCTACTTTGATCTTAATGTATTGATTTTGTGACTATAACTCTCAGCGAATATTTAGTACATATTAGGTATGAGTTATTTTCCTTTGAATAATATATACCTATGTGCACAGAGAGCCTCATGTAATAAATGCTGAGTCCACATACAAATGGATGAAAATACATATAGAAAGGAGCCGAGGGCAAGAAGGATTATTGGAGGATGAGATTATGAGTGATTTTTATTTTCCACCATTCATTTTCCCGAATGTTCCAAGTAGGAACATTTCTTACTTTTCTAATCAGAGAAATAAATATAACTGATGATTTAAAGATATCTGCAGGTTTGAGGGCTGATTATATAAAATACATACACAGATCAATTGACTAACACTGCCGTGTAGAGATACCATGCTTCATTGTAAATTACAATTTTAGAAACCCACGATGAAAATCTATCCGCATGGACATTCAAAGATAGCCCTCTCCCATTTTTACATTTCCATTTTTAAAAAATCTTCACTTTTTCGGACATGCGTACATATAAGCCCTTAGTATTCTTTGGTCATGCTGACTTATTCACCTTTGTAATACTGCTACTGAAGGTAGCATGATGTAGTGGTTTATTGCACAAACTCTTTTCAATCGTGGCTCTACCTCTCATGAGTTACAAGTTTCTTCCTGTGTAAAATGAAGTGAAAATCTACCTTGTAGGTCCTTTGAGTTTTTTTGTTTTGTTTTTGTTTGAGACTGAGTCTTAGTATGTTGCCCTCAGTAGAGTGCTGTGGCGTCATAGCTCACAGCAACCTCAAACTCTTGGGCTGAAGCGATTCTCTTGCTTTAGCCTCCCAAGTAGCTGGGACTAGAAGCACCTGCCACAATGCTTGGCTATTTTTTGTTGCAGTTGTTTAGCTGGCCAGGGCTGGGTTCAAACTCAGTACATGTGACTGGCACTGTAACCACTGCATTACGGGCACCAAGTCAGTCCTTTGAGTTTTAAATTGGTTTAGTGTTTCTAAAGTGCTATAGTCGAAATTTCCATGTAAGTGTATGTTAAATACACTTCTTTCCATTTGTTATTAGACTCGTGTAGGAAGTCATCATTGGCTTCCTTGGGTCAGGTGAGACGTGGGAGGTCTTGAGAGCAGAGAGCTCTGCAGGACATTGGAAGCCATGTACTCCAGAGCCTGCTTGGGAAGAATGATGAAATATTTGATAAAGAAAGTTTTATGCCACACTGAATACTGACATTACAGAATGTGCTTCTCCATCATGTAACTTGCATGGCCAAATGGCTGGTAC
Source organism: Otolemur garnettii (assembly GCF_000181295.1). Classification (NCBI taxonomy): domain Eukaryota; kingdom Metazoa; phylum Chordata; class Mammalia; order Primates; family Galagidae; genus Otolemur; species Otolemur garnettii. The sequence goes on from NW_003852405.1 coordinate 23,432,318, forward strand.
ATTTTATTCCTCTGCTAACTTGATAATTCTGTTCCAACAGGAAAGAGTCTAACATGACTTTCCCTTAAAACAACAACAAAAACCTTAATTAGGCCTTTCTTCTTTGATTTTCTCTTGTTCATGCAAGTTTTAGACACACTGTATTTGCTTCCGAGAAGAAACCTGCGTTGGAGCAGAATTCTTAGAAATGCATTTTGCTTCTCCTGAACCCTTAACACATTCGTGGCAATAGATTGGATGGTTATTGGATGTTATTAAATACATCCCAGGTGTGAGGCTGTATGCAGTCTGTGACATGTTCAAGGACCACATTCCCGTTTTGTGAAGGGTGTTTTCCTGTTAGAATCGTGAACTATGTGCTGACCAGCTTTGGGTTTCACCGGCTCCTTTCAGATCTGGCCGACAGGCAGGATCTGAACTGTATACACCTGTGAGGTGGTCTGTATGGAAACACTTCACCATTTTGCTATGAAGGCTGTAGGGATTCAGTTCCAATATTCTGGGAAGCAGAGCTGCCTTACAACACTCTCTTCACACTCCCCCTCCTCACCCCCATCCCATCTCAAGCACTTTCAGGGAGGATCAGGTGATTCCGAGCCCATGTGCTGCTGGGGGGCAGTTTCCATGGCATCCGATGGAGAAGGCTGTCATCTGGGGATTGCGGATTTGGCAGCCAAGATCCTGGCTAAGGTTTGTTCCATATCCTCTACATTTCACGATAACTTTCACAGCGACAGACTCAGAAAATACATCCTCTTCCCTTTCCTTTTTAGAGGCAGACTTGAGTTCAGACCAGGCCTTATTTTTAGAAACCGATTTATACTCCTTTTCTTTTCTCCCTTGATATAGCAAAAGTCCTTTGAGGCAGCGTTTTCCTTATTCGTCACTGAAACAGAATTTACCTTTTTGAAACACCTGCAGGTTTTAACGACAGACATTTGACGTTTTTTCTAACCCCTCAGCTTCGTCCAGAAAGAGCATCTTCTCTCTGGCAGACGCTGAGCAGTGTGGAGCTTGCCCTTTGTGGGTGCCTTTGTTAATTTCTGCCTTCTTACCTCTGCGTCTAAAGACAGGGATTTCAAACCTCCTAGCCAGACACGCCAGGTTCTTCCTGCTTCCAAATATTTGCAACTTAATCTCTTCGTATTTTTCACAGCCTTTGCCAGTGTTTCTCTAGAACTCAGCTGCCACTCATTCCTCCATCTGCCCCAGCTCCCTCTCAGACTCTTAACCATTTCTCAAGCCTAGTGAGACCCTTTGAGAATATAATGGCTCTGGACTGTCTTCCCCGAAAAATGTTCCTGCGTATCTCTACCGGTGCCTCAGCCTCTACTAAGGAAGTAGTTTACACCCTATCCCTAAAGTATAAAGGATTCTAATAGAAATTTACTACATGAGGAATGTATTCAACTGAACTTAGAAGAGAGGTATTTAGAAGAAGTGTATTTAGAATAAAAAGAAGGATCCCAGGTGTATTAGATTCCTGAAGCTGCTGTAACATAATACCATGAACTCGGTGGGGTAAAACAGCAGGTTTATTCCCTTCTAGTCCTGGAGGTCAGAAGTCCAAGTTCAAGGTACAGGCAGAGTTGTGCTCCTTCCACAGACTCCAGGGACATGCCAGTCTTGCCTCTCCCAGCTTCTCGTGCTTTTAGGGTCCCTTGGCTTGTGGTTGCATCACTCCAGTCTCTGCCTCTGTGGTCACATTGCCTCCTCCTCCTCTTCTGCCTGTCACATCTCCCCTATGTGACTCTCCCAAGGACACTTGTCATTTGCTTTAGGACCCACCTGAATACCCCAGGGGGCTCTTGTCATCCGAAGATCCTTAACGACAGATGCACAGACCTTTTTTCCCACACAAGGCCATATTTGCAGTTCCAGGAATGAGGATACAAAATGGTGGCTCCCTTTGTTTGGGGAGCCACCATTCAAACCACTACACCAAGTGAAGGGCCAGTGAGCTTCCTGAGGGCTTCTCTGTGATACGTGGACCTTTAGCTACATACAGGCTTCCGATCTGGGGGATCCCATCTCCCTTCCAGTTTCATCACTCATCACACAGCTGTTCATAAAAGGGTGAAGAACATGGACTTTGGAGCCAGACAAGGCAAAGGGTCAGCCTGGCCTCCACCAGGTCTAGCTGTGTGACCTTGACCAGGTTACACTCTCTAGACTTCCGTTCTCTCATGTATGAAATGGGAATGATGTTACCTCACAGAGTAACTGAGGATTAGCTGAGATGATGCATGAGTTAAAACGCTTTTGGTTGCAAGTAACTGAATACCCGGGAGGGTCTTATGGAAAGGACATCTTGTTTACGTAAGAAGTTTAGAGGGAGTGTACCCCAGGATTGAACTGCCAACCAGCAATAGCAGGAATGACTCAAGCTCATTCTGTCTTCTGCTCTGTCAGCCTCAGTGTGTAGTAATGTTTTCCTGCAGTCATGAAATAGAGTTAAAGCAGTGGTGTGTGGCCCAGATAGCTTTCGGGGCCAAAGCATTCAGTCCCTCAGATGCCACAAGTGTTGCCCTCTGATGGCTTTCGTTGAGGGCTCTACAGGAATTGCCTTTGTCTGAGGGAAGCAGTCACTCCCAAGTTTGCACAGCTGCCTGGGAGCAGCTCACACCCAGCATCTGGTTGATGCAGAAGATACAAAGTCCAGCTTCTTTGCCTGAAGTGGGACTATTCTGCAGGGGGACTCCAGCTCCAGAGCTCCTGGTTGGTTGAGGCCTCTAGTGCAATGGTTCAGCTTTCCTCCCTCACTCCTCATAGTAGGCCTGGTACTAGGAAGCTCCCCAGGGAACCTTCTGTGTGATATCTCCGGGTCTCACTGTATTTTTCTTCGGGAAGTGGACATGATACCAGGAAGGAGGCTATAAAATGGGATTCTGGAACTGGATCATCCATGGGCTAGTGGCAATGAGCTTTCATGAAGAGTTGACTAGTTTGCAACAGAGACTATTGCCGTTTGTGCATTGTTAAGTCTTTCCCCAGAGGTAAACTTAGATGAATGGAGAAAAGAAATACACTAGCAGGGGAAATATGAGGTCTGACAATTAAGTTTGCAAACTCATCCTAGAAAAAGTGCCACATACCTCGTTGCTAACCATCATTATGGCCACCTTCCAAGTACTCTCCTGGGGGAGCAAGGCACTAATGCCAGAACCTTTCAAAGCAATATTGGAACTCTTTTTTCTGGAATGTGCATCAGAACTGTTATCTTGTATAGCACACAAAAACAGCAAACAAAAATAATGAATAGCACTCAGCAAGACACCACCACAGAACAGGAACACAGCTGTGAAACTTTGATACCCCAAGGTTCTGAAACCTTACTGAGTTGTTTGTATAGTGCTGCCAATATAAGTGCAAGATTGTGAACTTAATTGTCAAGACTTGTACTACAACATCTCTGATGGATATTCCAGAAAAAGAGTTCCAAAATGGCTTTGAAGGGTGGATTAGGCACTGGCATTGGTGCACAGCTTCCCAAGGAGAGTACTTCAAAGTTGACTGTAGTGATGTTCAGCAATGAGTATGTAGCACTTTTTCTAGAATGAATCTGAAAACTTAATTGTCAGACCTTGATGTGCATAATATCATATTAATTGGACTGAATGAGCAAGAAGTGCACTTGTACTCTGAGAATGGAAGAGAAACCCGTCGGGGGCCCATTGATATCAGTGAATTTTTTAGGAGTTGAGTGACGTAGGACAGGAATTGGCAAAGTCTGTCCTGCCACCTGTTTTTGTAAATAAAGTTTTATTGAGACACACCCATGCCCATTTGCTTATGTAGCATCTGTAGTTGCTTTCATACAGAGTTGACTAGTTTGCAACAGAGACTGTTTGGTCCACAAAGCCTTAAATGTATAATTTCTGACGTTTTATAAAAAAAACTTTGCTGTTTTCCTATCTCATACTGTACCATCCAAAGCCGCTGGCCTGAGAGCGATCTCAAAAAGGCACACTGAGAAGTCAGCTCGGAGATGATGGGGCCTTGTCCTCAGGATGCAGAATATTCCCTCAATACTTGACTCTCACATGGTACAATGTCCCCAACAGCTAGAACACATGGGTCTGGTAACCAAGGGTGGAAACTGGAATGGTCCCACTTACCATCATTACCCGCTTGTAAATTTTGTGCTTCCTCATCCCCTCAACTCCAGGCTCTGATTGTGTCAAGGCCCTATGCTCAGGAGGATACTGCCGCCAGGGGGTGCAGTGAGAGTGATTTAAACTTAAAGCTGTAGGGGTTGTACAATCAGCAAACTCAAGAAAAACAGCTGTTCCCAGCCTACTGCACTGAGAGCCATAATCAGACCAAAATCTTAGAACATTTTATGAAAGGGAAATGACGTAGAATGTGGGACAATATTGTGAGTTTTAATTGAATGGTGGAGGGTAGCAGTGACACATATAACTCAGATCATTGCATTTTTAGAAAATCATAGAAATTGAGTGCTGAAATAAACTTCTAGTTGAACTTGTTTATTTTAGATGGATGGCAATTGAAGCAGGAGAGGTTCAGAGACTTGTAGATCTTGCAGAGAAACCAGTAGCAGATCTGGGACCAGAACCCTGGTGTCTGACCCCCAGGCCGCATCCCCTCCCTCCTCCCCTGTGCCAGTTGTTCTTTTTAACTATGTGTGAATGTTAAATTTCTCTGTACTCTGCAGACACACTGCAGAGAAGGCTAATGAATAACCTACAGATATCCCAGTGGCTAGGAGAAGTCACCTTAGCATTAAAAATGCATTATAGAAATCTGCCCCAATAGATAATTAACCAGACTGGTGTCAGCCTAATTGGCTCAAATTAACGAAGGCAGCTCCACTCAGATGTTTTTTCAATTTTTTTTTTTTAAATTTTTGGCTGTTTGTTATTGACCCCCATACACCTTCATTAAAATCACAAAGGTATCATAGGTGTCCCTTTCCTTAATCTCACAAAACCATTCTGAACATCATTTGAGTGCTCACTTGGGCTAGGAACAAGATATAATTCACCAGTGCCTCAAACTAACTTCTCTGGGTCTTTGGGGACCAATAAAAACTTACACGCATTTTCCTCAGCTCATCTCCCTTACCTCAGCATAATAATTTTTCATGGAGCTTCAATAATGCCAGTTTTCTGATGGTTTCTGTTTTGGTTTCTGTGCCCTTATGAAGACAAAGCATCTAGAACCACCCACTATCCAAGGACTTAAGGAAATTATTTTGTTTATTTATTTTTATTAATATTAGGATGCATCAGATGAGCAGTGTTTGGGCTCAGCATACATCTTTTTAATTCTGTGCCTGTCCTGGGCTTGAAGTAGAGTGAGATCACAGTAATAAAACCATAGTTTTAGTACACTTTTTAGGTAACCCCAATGAATGTATGATGTACTCTCATTCAATTCTCCCATCCACTTTATGAGACTGGCATGAGAGAAGGACTGGTAGCTTCTACAGTACCCACCTTCCTGTCTTTGTTTAGCTGGAACTTGGCTTCCTGAAATAAAGACCACAGTCTCCGGCCTTCCTCGCAGCTAGGCATCACCAAGTGATTTTTTTCATTAATGAGATGCAGTGGAAATGCTCTATGCAACTTCCCCTAACAGGAAGTGCCCTTCCTTACCTCTTCCTCTTCTTGGCTGGATGTAGTTGTGATAACTGGAGCCCAAGCAGCCATCTTGGACCACATAGGAAGCTGTGTTGGGGATGGTGGGACAACACACTGGAAGACTCGGCCATGCCATTTTGGGGCAGCCATACTAACCCCAAACTGCTTACCTGAGACTCCCATACATGATAGAGAAATTCTGTTTTGTCTCGGTTACTGTTGTCTGGGCTTTTAGTTGAAACTAATCATGGATGATGCACTTGAGCTACACTGCCCTACCTAAGGTGTGTGGTAAGCATAAAATACACATTGGATTTCAAAGGCTAAGGGAAAGAAAAAGACTGTAAAGCGTATCATTGATACTATTTTACATTGGTTATATCTTAAAATGATGTTTTGTATATTTTGACTTAAAATCATATTATTTAAAATACTTCTCCTGAATCTCTTTACTTTCTTAAATGTAACTTCTAGAAAATTTTAAGTTAAGTATGTGGCTCACGTTATATTTCTACTGGACAGTGCCAGCCTAGTGTTGCTCTATGCACTCTCTGTGTCTGCATGAGGGAATAGAGAGTTCCTGAGGGTAGGAGGAGGGTTCCCATGGCACATAAACGTGGGGCTAGATTCACGCTCAGGTCTGCGTGGTGCAACCCCAGTGCCTTCACCCACGGCCTAATGTGCCTCTCGCCTGGCGTCACTGAGCTCAGGCACAGAAGAGTGAACACCATCCTGAACACTAATTATCAAAGGCAGAAACTGCTGGCGGCTTGAAGAAATGTACTGGCTTTTCCCTCAAAATATGTTTATAATCTGATGAGTTCTGCGGTGTTATTTTCAAATCACACATTTCCCAGCATATAAAAATATAATGTAATCTACTGAAAAAGAAAGTGAAACCCAATTTTCCAAACACTTCTGCTGCCTCTGATTCAGGAAGAAGACATGTAACTTGGGAAACTTTTCCACAGATCACCCCACAGATGACAGAGCTGGAGGCCTTGTGGAGAAACTCTCCCTGGCTGTGTCACCTCTCTCTGCTGGCAGTTGAGGGCCTTTAACCCTGTGATGAGCGAGCCCCACGGGCGGTGCCTGGGTCATGGCACAGCCTGACTTGCCAGGGGACTTCCCTTGTCTGGTTGCTGTAGATCTGGCTGCCCCGGCCCCGGCCCTGGCCCCGTCCCCGGGTAATGAGCATGTTCAGTATCATCTACACCTTTACTCGCTCACCCTTCCCCATTTCTGCTGTGGTACAGGTGGTAGGTTGGCCCACATATGAGACTGGACAATTCAGTTCTAAACTCATCTTAGAAAAAGTGCTACCCACTTCATTGCTGAGTATCACTACGGTCACCAGATGGCCTACAGGAGTACTCTGAAGGTGACCGTAGTGATATTTAGCAATGAGGTATGTAGTGTTTTTTTCTAGGACGAGTTCTCGAACTTAATTGTCAAACATCATACTTGTTCTATGGAACAGGGGTCCATTTTCTGTTGAGGGATGGCCTGGCACCTCCAGCTTTCCTGACTTCTCCCTAAAGACAATTGTAGACAGGAACACCCTGACCTAGCTGAGGTGAAAAGTCAACTTAGCTCCCTTCACGTGGGCAGCCAAAGACGACCAAATGATTCATAGCATCCTCCATTATTCTGCTCCATGCCAGGCTAGACATAAAGGGGCTCCCCACCTCCAAGTGACTCTAAGACGTAAGACAGGCACAGTCACCCCGTGAACTTGCGTGCGATCCTTTTCATTCCTTTCTCTCTCGGTAGCACTGCCGTGACTGGCCAGGAACGGTACCCAGACGACTTAATTGCCTGTGGAGCTACTGCACGAAACTAACGAGCGGTTCATTAATGCACCCATTGCTCCCCTCTCCTTCCCGGGGCTTCTGTCCCCGGTTTAGAAGCAGAATTAACAAGTTTTCTCCTAAGAGGCGTATCTGTGCTGCAGCAGACAGCTCTTTGAACATTTGACTTCATCCTCCGAATCATTCCAGAAAACACTTAATGGCTCTGGGCCCAGACCTGACCCCCGCAGATCCCATTTGCAGGAACCGTCAAAGGCAGATAAATCACCACCAGTAAGTACATTTTGCATTTGGCTTCCAAATATGGGAGTGTTTGGGCAACTGTGGGTCATTAGACTTTTGCAAATTAAATTCCCCTGAAGATGTATTTCACTAATACAATTGAGGACAGTGTGGGGCCCTAACAGCATATGCTAATCTCAGAGGGACACAAACCTGTGTTCATGTAGGATGTCTGTCGAGAACAGAATGAAGAGAAGGCCCTCACTGGCCTCTTTTTCCTCATAGTCATCATGTCCAATAAGTACACATTTCAGTGCAATGTGCCAGCTCGTTTTCTTTTCTGCTAAATCTACTTACAATCTCTGGTTCCTGAATTCACTTACTCTAAAGAGGCTCTCTGTGTGTTTTTTGCTTTAGAACAAGTGTAGAGGTAGGGGGTGCCTAAAACTCAAAAACCTTTAGGGTCCAGACAGTTAATGTAAAAGTATGAAGTTGCTGGTTGTAAGATATTAGGGAATGGAAGAGATTATGACAAACTGGGGCTTTTAACCTCACTAGAAGTGTGCAAATGTAGTTTTAAAAACACATACAAGGCTGGGCACAGTGGCTCATGCCTGTAAGGCTTCTGGGAGGCGGAGTCAGGAAGATAGCTTGAACTTAGGAGTTCGAGACCAGTCTGAGCCAAGAGCAAGACCATCTCCCTACTAAAAACAAAAAACTAGCCAGGCATTGTGGCAATGCCTATAGCCCCAGCTACTTGGGAGTCTGAGGCAGGAGGATGGCTGGAGCCCAAGAATTTGAGGTTGCTGTGAGCTATGATACCATGACACTTTAGCCTGAGGCAACAAAGTGAGACCCTGTTGCAAAAAACAAGAAAAAAGAAAATAAAACAGGGGCCAGTGTAGTGGCTCCTGCTGGTAATCCTAGCACTCTGGAGGCTGGGGCAGGTGGATTGCCTGAGCAAAAGCGAGACCCATTAAAAAAAAGAAAATAGTTGAGTGTCGTGGTGGGCGCCTATGGTCCCAGCTACTCAGGAGGTGGAGCCAAGAGAATCACTTGAGCATAAGAGTTTGAGGTTGTGAACTATGATGCCATGGCACTCTACTGAGGGTGACAAAATGAGACTCGTGTCGCAAAAAAAAAAAAAAAAAAGCAGAGTCTCACTTTGTGGTCCCAGGGTAGAGTACTGTGGCATCACAGCTCACAGCAACTTTAAAACTCTTGGGTTCAAATGATCCTCTTGCCTTGCCTCAGCCTCTCACGTAGCTGGGACTACAGGCTCCCACCACCATGCCTGGCTGGTTTTTCTATTTTTGGCAGGGAGGGGGTCTCACTCTTGCTCAGGCTGGTCCAGAACACCTGAGCTCAGGCAATCCATCTGCCTTGGCCTCCCAGAGTCCCAGTGTGCTGGGATTACAGTGTGACCTCGCCTGGTCCACAATTACCGTCTTACATTCCTTGTGTGAGTGGAATATTCTGTCTGCCTGTCTGGTTGAGAATAATAAAATTCATCATTAATCAGTCCTTGTATAAACCTTTTCATAAAATGCATTCCTACCAGCCTTGCGCACTCTCCGTCCGTGACCCCCTTGGTATTTGCTGCCAGCTGCAGGTCCAGATCACGTACCCTGTGGTCTGAGAAGGACGCAGACATCTCCTGTTCATACAGCTGTCTGAAGACAAAGTTCTACCCAGTCGCTGAATTTGAGTACTTTCAGCATCTCCGTGGCCCCATCTGATCGCACTCCTGTTCCCCTGGATGGGTGGAGATGAAAGCTCCCGTGCTCACTACCATGGTGAGCAGGCCTGTCTGTCATAGGCCTTTATTCCGGTTGCCAGGAAGACAGACTATCTCTAATTTGCTAATTTTGTCTGGAAGTTGCCATCAGAGCCTGAGGAATGATTTTATATTTTTCAATTTACTTAAATTGTTTTTTTCTCACCACCATCCATCACATATATCGAGCAGTCCTGGTCTCAAGCCAGCTCAAGTTTAGTCCAGGTCTCAAGTTGAGCTCAAGTTCAAATCCAGAGAAAAATACAGCTTAAGACACACACTCAGTGTCATTTACTCAAGTGTTTAGTGCTCAGCTGACAGTGGTAAGGACAAGTTGTCCCTCAATATCAGCTCTCTTCTTTATCTACAGAGACTCGGAATTTCAGCTGGGCCCATGGTTTCCAAGAAAAAAAAATTATTTCAAGCTCCGTCAGCTTAAGTATGGCAATGTGACGGCAAGATATAAGAAGTATATTATGTACAAGTTCTTGGAAGTGTGTGTAAAGGAAGATCTGTTCCTTTCCACTCTTCTTCTCCCTGCTGGCTGGAATTCAGGTGGTGATGGTGAGGCTGCGGTAGCACTTTGGGCTCTGAAATGACTCTGGGGATAGATGTCAGCCTAATAGAACAAAACCATAAGAGGAATAAACCTGTGTCCCTAAGATCACAAGGCCCATACCATCCTTGGCCCCCATCTGGATGCGAGGGGTAAGTAGGCATCTATCTGGTTTACATTAACTGGTGGTGGTCAGGAAGACAATGACCATCACTCACAGTCCAAACTTTCCCAATCTAATATAGTAGGTATCAGGTGGGTGCCCCGAAGCAGGGCCTGGACATATCTCAGGCTCCCCCTCTGGGGTACGGAGGGTTCCCCAAGGTCCTCATTCCATTTTCCTTCTCCTTGACCCAGGAGTCCTTTCTTTCCCACCCAGATCTCCAGCAGTTGCAATTCCCCCCTCTGTCTCCATCACACCTCATGGCACTGGACCATGTTCTACCTTTAACTTGGTTTGTGCTCACTGCCTCAGGCAGACTGTGAGAACCTAAGGATAGAAAAATGTCTCAGCTCTAATCACCTTTCCACTGCAGGGCAAAACAAAGCATTACTAAAGTTTCCTGTACTCCATGATCTCTGCAATTGAATTAATCTGGAATGCTTTGTTGAACCTACTTCCTATACCATACTGTCTATTCCCCAGAGAAATTATCTCTGCAGGGGGCTAAATTATGATACTCTACAATAGGGACTCTTTTTTTTTTTGAGACCAAATCTCACTCTGTTGACCTGGGTAGAGTGCCACGGAGTCATAGTTCACAACAACCTCAAACACTTAGGCTCAAGTAATCCTGACTCACCCTACAGGCACCTGCCATAATGCCCAGCTAATTTTCTTATTTTTAGTAGAGACAGATTCTTGCTCAGGCTGGCCTTGAACACCTAAGCTCAGGTGATCCACCTGTCTGGGTCTCCCAGAGTGCTGGGATTACAGGTGGGAGCCACCAGGACCAGACTGGCATAAAATACGTAGGGACTATTAACTTGAGGAGGAGGCAGAGGGAATTCAGAGTCCATCAGTTTTCTGCAAAGTTGTGGCTGTGGGAATAAGAGCCTTTGTCTGGAGACAAGGTCAGTCTCTCATTAGAATTTCAAAAACAGTTATACCCCCCCAACTGGCCTCCAGCAAACAAGAAATCTTTGGCTAAAATGATTCCTAGAGTTGGTTGTTGGGCGAGGGTCAGAGGAGAATGAAATCTCCCCGGATGACTCCCTTTATAAAGAAGGCAAGTCAGTCCACATGTAGCTCTATATATTTTCTCCATCAAAAGCTTAGGTTATTTTTAAAAGATTTAATTTCTCTTCCTAGCGTCCAAGGGACTTTAATCCTTAATCTTAGCTGAAGAAGCAACAGAGAGATCCAAGCTACACGGGGCATAAACTGAAGCAATGCTTTATTGCAGCCACAAAGCACCAATTCAACGAGGCGTTGACACACAGGGATTCAACAAATGTCTCTTTGAACAGAGATGTAGCAAGCCCACTTTTTCAAAGTTCTTAAAAACAGGTACTCAAACCAAGAATCAAAGAAAGCATGGGACAATTAAAAAAATATTACACCATCGTGAGGGAATATATATAAAAATATTCTGTACTAGTTACAAGGCTTTTTGATCTATAGCTCTCAACAAATTTCTCCAGAAACAAATTATTATAAATACAAACCATAAAGTCAAAAAAGAAAAAAAAAATACTTTCTCCAGAAACAAAGAACCAATCTATGCAGAAAATACCATTCCCCCCACCCCCCCCGTGAAAGCGAGTTGACTATGGATGGATAGCCCCAGTGCACAATGGAGTTTCTCTCCCCAGAGCCACGATTCTGCTCCTGAAGGGGCCATGGTGCACGTTCATCTCAAACATTATAGCAAATCCCAATAAAACCTTAATAAGGTCAAGTGGAGGACCCTCTATAAAAAGGGTGTCGGCAATTCTATCCAAGTACCACAAGCTCCAAGGAGCAGAGGAATTCAAGGAAGACGGCAAGCCCTTGGTCTTTTCTCTTCCCTCCCCAAGCTTTCTTATTGTTACTCTTCCTAAGCCTGAACCAAAAGACGCTTATTTCATTCCTTATTTTTCTTTTAAAGGATTTTTGGAATGTAATCTATGAAGAAAGAAAGAGAATCCTTATGGTTTCAAAGCCTTTGTGGGGAGGAGTGTCTAGTCGTGTCCAAGAACATTCTATTTGACAAGACTCCAAAAGGAAAACCACCCCCGTGCATGTCTTGTCCTTGTGCCTCCGGGCTGAATTCAGGTCAGCCAATGAATTGCCTAGTCTATCCAATAGGATAACGTTGGATTGAAATTCTTTACATATACACATGTATGTATTCTGTTTACAAAGTTTCATCACATGAAACCAAATTATGTCATTATGTTATTTTTTGAGATCTAAGACCCCAACTGGATTGTACTATGAAGAGTTGTTCTTCAAATGCTTTGTCTGCAGAGGTTTTACGTGATACTCGTAGATTTTCAGAGCAGGTCCCAATTTCAACTGAAGTCCTGTCAACACATCGTTTCTCGTCATCAATAGCAAGGATTTCCCATCAATTTCCTATAAGGGAAGCAGAGGATAAAGCCACATGAGTCCAAAAGCTCGAGGAGACTGAAGCCAAAGAGGAAGTTCGATAAAAGTCAGACCACTGCTCCCAAGAGAAAAACGCTGCTTTTTTCAGTAGTGCCAAAATGGAAAATAAAATGCAATCTTCTGTTTTTATCTTCCAGCTTCTACTTATATTTTGGGATTGAACACAATCCATAGCTGAGCTTGTTTTCAAGATCATATCACAAACAATGCCTGTTATAAAAACCAACGGCAGGCTTAGAGCGTGTACCCTTAGGGTCAGAGATGTTGCTTCTGAAAGGAATAATGTACAAAATATATTAAAGTTTATGCAGGGTTTTCTGTGTACTTAATTCCTAAAACAACTCTATAAATTAGAAGAGGCAGAAATTATCTTTATTTTATAGGCAAACCAAGGATCAAACAAGAAGTTAACCTAAGATGAAGAAGTTAGGAAAGGGGGAATAGGATTTCATCTACCTACAGCCAAAGCCAATGTTCTCTTCATAATCCCCCTTCTCTTGACATTTAAATATATGTTTTGTAGACAGTCCAATGAGGACTAGAATCTTAGGTCTCTGAAAGTCTTGCCAGTCATAACGGGTGTCAGAAAAATGACTCATCCTCTGGGAGACTCTTTTCTGTCCTTTAAAGGAGAATCATCCTGTCTGAAGCTGAAAATCAACTTCTCCTGTCATGCTGAGGGCCTCTACCACCCTCACTCTTGACAGAGCCTCAAAATTCCGAAGAAGGTGGTAAGGGGCAGCCCCCCAGCCTCCCGCCCCCTTAAATCCCTTTCCTGTTCTGCTCGGAGTCCACTCCCTAGCCCTTTCAGACATACGATCAGGTGTACTTAACTCTAGGTACTGTAGAGACTTGGAAGCTTTGGGGTGAAATAAAATGGGCCTCGGTAAACTTGACCAAGACCCCAAATAAATAAAGTGGTGTGAAACTTTCGGAAACACTGACAAGAAGGCTGCATGCTACCTTATTTTTGTTATTGTTCATTGTGAAAACCTTAGGTCTCTTAAGAACCTGAGCTGTGTCTCAGGAGACTTGGGTTCAAGAGACGGCCCAGCTCAGCACAGCTGGTCAATCTTGAGGATTCTGCTCATGGCCGTGCTCACTTCTCCTGGCCAGGTCCGTGTGGGGGTGGATGTTCCCTGGTTCTTGGCTCCCAGAGTGAGTGCTGGTGCTGATTTGAGCCAATGATGGAGTGACCACAAATACAAAGCATTTTCCCATAAACAGGCTATTACAGCAAAAAGAAAGAAAGGATACAAAGTGAAAGGCAGAAGGAAGTTACACAGAATGACACAAAGTGAAATTCGTTCCAGAGAGAGAGGAACAGGTCAGTCTCCAGGAACGGAGAGAGTCTGAGCACACGGCTGCCTTTTATAAGCTCATTCGTTTATCCTGCCTTCCTCCTGGCAGGATTGGTTATTTTTTCCTGCCTTGGGATGACTGACAGGCTGGGGTTATATAACAGATTATATCACAGGTTTAATTAGATGGTAATGAGAGTTAGGTCATTACAGGTCACTGGGAAGTTCTAACTATATATGTTCCCACCAGGGAACAGTGCCTACCTGCATTTTGGTTCCGAGTTACAACTTGGCTCCTCCTCTCCACTCTCAGCCATCTCTTTGCTACCTGTTTACCCTCCACCAGACCTAACACCCTTCACCAGTGACCAACAGACAAGGGGGCACAACCGCAGTTATATAAACCTGTGACTCCCCCATACACCGTCCCCAGGGAGATGTTCCCCCAAACTCTCTCTCTGCACCTGGCCAGGCCCTGAGGACAAAGCGCTCTGCACGCCTGAGAGTGTGAGAGGAACAGCATCAGGCTAGGGCTGAAGGACACCTATTCGGTGACCTCGGGCAAGAATCCTGGGTGGAGTCCCTGAGTCACACAATCACTTGTCATCATCCCTTCCATCATTCTCGACAGGACCAGGGTCCTCAGTTCACTTATCAGCGACCTCACAGAACGAGATATTTCTTCTAACTGCTCTACTGTGTTTCTGAGTTTTGGAAGCCTTTATTTTTTTTTTTAGCGACTAGAAAATGAAATGTCTCATGTTAACTTGTGAGCGACAACTATTCAAAACCGTAATATATAAAAAGGCAGTTGGTGGATAGGGCAAGAGCAGAAAATTATTTAAGGACATAGGAACTGATTCTGTAATCCTAAAGGTTTTTTTTTTCTTTTTTTCTGTTTAGGCAAGTAGGAATCCTCAAGATTGGTCTTTGGTAAAACCTGTAAGTTTTGGAGTCAGCAGAGAAGCTTCTGGCACCTGGCGAGCACAGTGGCAGTGCTAGAGACCTGCATGCAGCAGTATCAGAGGAGCGTGCACGTCGGTCCCCTCCGAGCTGGCGAGCTGGCGCCCTGCTCTGCACCCGGAGCCCAGCACTGACTCAGCCCCACAGGCTGCACAGCCCCTCCAGCTCCCATCTCCCCGGGCTGGGACTTGCTCACACTCGACTTGCTACATAGTTGAAACAGACCGTCAGGAAGAGATAACACTGCTATTTCTATGCAAGAAAACTTCCTTTGCTAACTCAAAGTGAATTTTTAAAAAACCTTTGCTGGCAAAAAAAAAAAAAGAGTCCTTCTACAACTCAGCATTCTGTCAAAAGCCAAGTATGTCTGTGAAAAATGCTGAAATTCGGATTTTCCTTAAGACAAAATGGAAAAATCATGTTTTCCTGCTCCAATGTGATTTCCCCTTTGTTCAGCAGACAGGCTGCAGTTTACCTCAAACCAGGGGTTGGTGCGAGAAAGCGCCATCTGGAAATCCTCATTTAGAAACGTTGAAATGAATATACACACACACAGCAAGACTCTCCTCCGAGACTGTGACCAGGGCGGCTCCAGTGACAGGAAGGTGGGCACAACACCGTGGGAACGGAGCCTCGGGTCAGCTGGGCGCTGATCCACAACTCACTGCGTGACCCTGGGGGAGGGACTTCACCCCCTCCAGCCTCAGTTGCCTCACATGTAAACTGGAAATGACCCCTTGCAGGTCTTTGGAGATCAGAAGCGATTGATGTAAGCACCTAGCACAGTGCCTGCCATGTCCTTGGTGACTACTAAGTGTAAATTTATAGGCTTTGGAAGAAACGAGATGCATTCTGGTTCCAAATCCACCTCTGCTTCCTTACTGCAAGTGTGCTACCCATTGCCAGAGGGATGGAGGCAATATTCGTGCTCCGTTCAGAAAATTTACTGAGATGAAAAACTTCAGAGACTATGAAAAACACACTTGTCTCATAAAAACTGCACACACAGGAAAGTTCTAAGAAAGCTAATAATTTGTTACATAACTTCTGTGTTTGTGATGCAAATGAACTTGACCATCAGCATGGTATACTGGAATGAACTTAGGAGGAGAAACTCAAAGACGGGGCTCCTAAGGCAGACTCCATCAGGAAATTTCCAACAGGGAACAACTCCTTTGGATGCTAGTCTGTTTATTATAATAATATAAATTGAAGGGGCTGGAGTGTGACCAGCTCCCGCTGAACAAAACAAAGCAAAACAAACCCAAGATTTTGCATGTACATCATGATTAAAGCCAAACAAAGAGATAATTTGCATCTTGGGGATTCTGTGTTCACAGATTATCATCTTTTAGCTTCAGTGAAACTTTTTACATTGACTCTGTCTTCATGTAAATGTAACCTTCATGTTTCAGTTGGGCAATACAATTCAAAATGTTTGCATACTTAATAAGTTCCAGCAAGTACTCAAGCATTGAAGAAAGGTTCAGAGATGATAGATTTACATTTCCAAGGAGGGCAAGACCCTAGATTTAAAAACAGATGAGTAGGATCCACAGATGTTACAGCTCAGTAGATAAGCATATTGCTTATTAGGTGGGGCCTGGGACCTGTTACTTAATCTTTCTAAGCTTCATTTTCTTATCTATTTTATATGGAGGGCGGGGGTTAGCTACTGTATTTCACTACTAAAAGGACCACTGAAATACCACATGCAATGCAGAATTCCTGATATCTACTGAGCACTCAATAAATGCTACCAGAGGCAGGAGGATCACTTGAGCCCAGAAGTTCAAGGCCAGCCTGGGCAACATAGTAAGACTCTGTCTCTAAAAACTAATTTGAAAAACAATAAAATAAAATAAATGAGTATATAAAGAGTTTAACCAATTTACTTTTCACTCTTTCTCTCTGCTAGCATTCATCGATACCTAGGCAACTCTTTGAATTCAGCCTAACTATGTTATGGTTCATGGGTAATGTATAGGAAGAAAGAAGATGAGATGGGAAGAGAAACAGCCAAGAGAAAGCAGCTAGGAAACGAGAAGGAACAGCACCAGGAAAGAGGCAGCAGGGTGGGGGCTGTAGGGTAGGGCAGGAAGAAAGTCCAAGAGAAGTCAATGGTATTTATGAAGGTGGGGGCTCTCAGCTGACCCAGAAGGCCCTAACTGTGATGGTCTCCACTGTCACACAGATTTTGGAAAATGCTCAGGAAAGCAGGCAGAGAGATTTTATGCCTTATTGAAAATGATGAGTTAGTAATTTCTCTATTATTTTGCTATAAAGACCAACCATCCTTCTATGTCCCAGACAGTGTGTTAGGGAAAGGCTCAACTTCGAAAGGGAAGATTCGGGCTGGAAGCTCTACTCTGCTACCTAGTAGTTTCTGGCCCATTTTCCCTCTCCTCTGTGAAGGGAGAGGTTTGAACTAAGTTGACCTCTGTCCATCCCAGTTCAAAACACTCTCAGATTCCCATCACTGTGCCTTTGGTAGCACTGAGACACCCCAGCCTCATGTGAACGTCTCCCCGTTAAAGAACACAACAAGAACTCCTTACCGATGCTGCTTAGGAAGCTGACTAAACAGTCTTTGTTTCTCCACTTCAGTCCTCCTCCTTACGTTTTCTACCACTTTCTTTGTAACAACTCTCTTGCCATTCACTATCTGGCTGCAAGTGGTGACCAGTTTGAAGTTTCCCATTCCACTGCTTACGAAGGGTACAAATGTCGCAGGTGTGGGGGGAGCTGATCTGGAGCCCAGAGATACAAAGGTGGAAAATCCTGTGTCCAATATGGGAGTCACGTCAAAGAGGGAGGAGCAGAATCTCCTGGCCCGACCCGTGCGGCCAGTGGAAAAATAATCTCCTGAGAGGAGGTCAACATCGTCTAAGACATCCTGGAAGGCTCGGCGCGGCTTCTCAAAGCACGTTTCCTCTCCCAGATGCTTTCTGTCCCTGCCATCTCCTCTGTTTTTCCGTGTGGCGTGGTTCTCTCTGGACTTATCATAGTCACTCCTCTTCTGGGCATCACACAAGACTTCATAGGCCTCTGCTACTTGTTTGAATTTCTCCTCAGCTGCCTCCCTGTTCCCTGGGTTCTTGTCTGGATGGACCTGTAGAGCCAACTTGTGATAAGCCTTCTTAATATCAGAGGAGGAAGCACTCTGAGACACCCCTAGTACTTTGTAGTAATTTACCATGTTTCTTTAAACAGCCTTTCCCCAACAGGGTAAGAGTATTATAAATTTCATATAAGGTTGGAAAGGAAGATGGTCAATTCTTTGAGGTTACACCAAAACCCTTTGAATCTTATCACATGGCTTGTAGGACAAAGCCTCTTTAGGGGGAGGGAGAAACTGCCCTTCGAGGTATGGCCCGCCACGCCCCTCCCCCACGCCTGCATGTGCAGCTCATTGTGGGTGGAGTGACTGTGAGCTCAACATTCTAGCCAATGGCTGCGCTTGACTCACATTCATATTGGTGGGAAATTGAGGGTGGATATTATGCATGCTGCAGAGGCTTCATTTTATTTAAAGATTAACACTGAGCAGTTGTTAACTGAGAGAAGTTAACAGAAGAGTGTGGTTCTAAAGTCCAGATCTCATTTGTTAATGGACCAGCCACAAGCAAAATGGGGCTTATACTTAGAAAAAACACAAAGTCCACCCTGGCTCCTCGTGAGGGCTAATGCTTTCAGTGAATTCAGGGGCATCTCCCAGTGTTATTTTTCATATTTGTTGCTGGCACAAAGTGGGTGATAAAGAGGCTATATTACAACAAAACAATTGTATGATGTACACATTTCTGATGAAGGAAAATGAATAAAACTCATTTCATCAGATGAAGAAATGGGGCACAGAGATCGATCGAGGCAGATTCAAGAAAGGACAGATATAGCAGAGGTTAACATATTGCTTGTTTAAACAGTCCAAGGTCATCTTCAGCCAACAGCTTTCAAGATCATCTGGGTGTAGACATCAAGCTAGTGCAAGGAAGAGGGTCCGGGATGAGCCCTGTAGGTGGTTTTACCCGCCAGGCCTGAAGCAGGTGTGCATCAGCTCTGCACATCTCCTTGGCCAGAGCTGAGTCACATGGCCAGACCAACTCACAAGGAAGCCCAGGAAATGTGCAGTTGTCTATCCTGGAGCAGTTGGCAGCTCCTGCTACACCCAGCTGTTAAAGCCATCTCTTAAAGCATCTGCTGTTTAGACGCTGCTCCTTAGTTTAGCTCTGAAGACCAGAGATCAATTTCAAAAAGTCCAAGAGTAAAAGATCATCTGAAGAAGACTTACCTGACAATATACAAGAGATCTTCACTCCCAAACAATAAATTAACCTCTGCTATGATTAAGCTATTATACATGTTTTTATCTACTTATGGTGGCAGGTCTGTAATTTCACCTTCACTTTTTGAACATACTCCTATAATGTCATAATGTCAGCAACCAGAAAAGAACTTCCTCTGCAACGCTCAAGCCCAGTAGCCAGTTCTATCTCTAACTCCCATTAAACCCACTCTTTCATTTCAGCTCCACTTTCCCAAGCATTATGAGTGCCCTTCAGACTCCTCTTTTATACCAAGTCTGAAGCACATGGTTGACCATAGAGCCGTTCTTTCACTAGCCCTCTAAAACAGCCCTCGTATGCCATTAGCCTTCCACTGTGCCCTTCCCACCAGCACCCGTCCAGGAGCAGCCTAGCTTCCCTTAACTCCTATACCTGGTGCAGACAGAAAAAAATCAAGAAACCATGAAGATAAAGCACTATGCATTTGCACAGTGCCCATCTCAGCTGGCTCAATAGAATACTTCAGCAGTTCTTTTATTTACTGGGTTATTTATTGGTCATAACCCCCTTCCCCTCCACGTGGTAGCCCTTCTTAACCTTCACTGTCCTCTAGTTTCCCACTAAACCTCTACCTCTCTCTGTGCACTTTAAGCAGAGGAACTTGCTTCTTGTTAAGCAAAAGAAATAGAGGTTCTCAGGAACTCCCTGAATGTCCCTGAAGACAAGGAGTGTTAGGCAGGGCTCTCTGGAGAAACTGCCCAATAGGATATTGGGGAGCTATGACTGAGTTGCGAGCTGGAAGCCAGGACAGCCAGCAGTGGAACTCAGTCCCAGTCCAAAGACCTGGGAACGGGAGGGTAGGCGTGTTGGTGGGGTAAGTTCTGGTCAGGGGTGAAGACTGAAGAACCAGGAGCTCTGATGTCCAAGGGCAGAAGAAGACGGATGTCTCAGCTCACAGAGAGAGAGGGTAATTCACAATTCCCCTTTCCTCCACCTTTCTGTCCTAGTCAGGCAAACGTGGGATCAGAGGATCAGATGATGCCCACCCACACTGGTGAGGGTGGATCCTCTTTACTCGGGCTGCTGATTCAAATGCTAATCTTCCCCACAAACACCCTCACAGACTCACCGCTGGTAAGTAAAGTTTTACCAGCTATCCAGGCACCCCTTTGTCTGGTCAAGCTGACACTCATGAGGGCAGTCACAGACACATCTGCACACTTCCCACCTATGCCCCCAACTCAGAGGAAGAGATCTTGGTTGTGCTCAGTTCTAATTCCTTCGTATTTTTTAAAAATAAAATGCTTGAATTTTGCACTGCCTTAATTGATCCATCATGTATATTATGGCTGATGTTACATTATTAAAGTTTTATTGTGATAAAATGCATATGGAACAAAATAAGCCATTTTAACCATTTTTAAGAATATAATAGCACTGATTACACCTTTAACACATCACCCAAACAGCAACTCTATACTCATTAATTAGTAACTCCTCCTCCCCCAGCCTCTGGATGAGGGTAATCACACATTCGTCTGGCCTCCTTCACTCACATGTCTTCAAGGTTCATCCATGTTGTAGCGTATCATGTGTCAGAATTTAATTATTTTTTTTAATGGCTGGACAATAATCCATTTTACATACAGGCCACATTTTGCTGATCTATTCATCAGTTTGTGGACACTTAGATTGTTTGCACATTTGGTTATTGTGAAGGATCCTGCAGTAACCGCTGCACAAGGACAAATATCTGTTCGAGTCCCTCCTTTTAAGTCTGTCGGGTGGCAGTTTTGGGTCATACCATAATTCAGTGGCTACTAACTTTTGAAGGACTGCCAGATCGTCTTCCACAGCCCTGCACAAGGGTCCGATTCCTCTGCATCCTCGCCTCTCTGTGCTCCTCTGATCTCGTCCCTTTCCATATCCTCAGGGAGTTTGCTTCCTCTAACTGGCCTCAATTTCTTGCAGTTTCAATCTGGCTGGTTCTCTTGGCTGCATTCCTGCTTGTCAGTCCATTTGGGTTATCCTCTCCTGGAAAGAGTCTTCGTGCTCATATGACCCGGGAGCTGTGGCCTCTCCTGCCCTGGCCTGCCCACTTCTTACCTCCTTCCACACGCCTACCCCAATTCCACTGGAAAACCATCACTTCCAGACCCCAACATTTTGAAGTGTATGACCTTAATGATCATTTTTCTTGAGACCTAGAATTGAGGGTTCAGTTCTGTGGCTACAGCAGAGAGGGAGGCTGGACAAATCTTTGCCCTCCATTGGTAAAGACTGACTTCATTCTTTCGGCCTTCTCCTCCATTCTGTCTCTGTCAGTCACCTCCTCTCCTTTTCACTGTTCCAGCAGCTCTCCTGCTTTTGGCCTCTGTGTCCCCCAAGCCACTCTCGTCATTGCCACTAGATCCATCTTTGGGAAGTGCAACTCTCATCTGGGCACTCCCCACTGATGCCTGTCAGGTGGCACCTCTCTCCTGCCAGGTGAACCCAATTCTGTGACCTGGCCTCATGTACCTTCCCGTCAGTCCCTGCCCCACACCTCCCAGTCCAAAGCCCTTGCATTTCCTGAGATAAACCATGTTGTTTCACATCACCACACTTTTGTATTTGAGCCTCCTTCTGCCTGGACTCATCTGTGCTTTTCTCCCATGGTTCTCACACTCGTTATGGTTTAGAGTGGCTTTATTAAGGGAAAATAATGCTCATGATAATAACAGGCATTATTTTACTTTAAACGTTTTATGTTTAACACGTGTTAGAAAAAGCTCTCATGACTATAAAAAACAACTGACCAAGTAAATAAGCGCAACAAAGACCACATACCTGGCTGTCTAATTTCAAATGAATTATTTAAACAATCATCTGGGTACTTTAATTTTATTTTGTTTTTTTGCAGTTTTCGGCCAGGGCTGGGTTTGAACCCACCACCTCCAGCATACAGGGCAGGCACGCCCTATTCCTTTGAGCCACAGGCACCCCCCCCCAAATCTGGGTACTTTTTTGGGAGGGTACTTTAGTTTATAGAAATCTTTGTTTCAATCAAAAATTCAAAAGGTTCTTTCCTTATCAGTTTTGCTTTCAATTCTCTTGGCTACTTTCCTGTTGTTAGCATCACTCATTTGTTTGTTATTTAAACTCTTTTCTAAGTGTCTATGGCCTGAAAGAACACATCAGCAGTGTATAAATTGCCACTTCCCCTGTTTATTATGCTATAAAATATTTTAAGCTTTTCAATAGCTTCAATTGTTAAGAAATACCAAATGTCAAAGCACCTTGAATATGTTTCAGTGCTTGGTGTTATGAAATGCTGATAAAGAAATTAAAATTATTTCCAATTTGTAGGGTTTGAATGGGTCTAGTTCAGAGCTGGATTTACCACGAAGCTAATGAAGCTTACGTTTATTTTGTAATTTTTTTTTTCCTCCACAAAAGACTCTTAGAATTGTGCGTAGTTCAGGCCCTGCAAAACCTGGATTCTGTCCATGGACTAATTAGAAATATACGCGTAGAATCACCGCAGCTGAATCCAATCTAGCTGTGATTCAGGACACTATGCCCTGGGTCACTCTGATTCACCTCCCAATTTTACCGCTCCATTTCGAGGAGTGTTCCTGGACAATCTGTAGCAATAAGAAAAGTTTATTTATCCTTATTAATTTCAGTGGCTTCAGAAATTTATGAAAAGTTAGCAGTAAAGCAACTAAAAGGAAACGCTAACCTTTGTGTTTCAAATCAATGACTTAAACAACCAACTGGCCATTTCGGAGTAAAATACTATCCTTATTCATGTGGCTTGGGGAAAGTGAGAAGGAAGGAAGGTAAAACTGATTTGTCTTGAGTTGCAGATTAATTTGTCATGATACCCTGAGACAAAAATTATCTCAGAGATACATATTGTTCTAGAAATAAAATCACTGATGTCATTCACTCAAAAGTTCGAGAAACCTGAAAACTACGAACCATGTGCCCTTGATTGAATGGCAGAGACCTCTCTCTTCCACCTTGTACGTTCTGAGTACGTGAGTCCAATAGATAAAGACACAGAAACGAAGTGACCAAACACAACAGGCACAGTGTCTTTGTGACTTGTAATTAGGGTTCACTTTGAGTGGGGAAGTTACACTAGATCACCAGAGTTCCTGAACGGGCAAAGCTGTTTATAGGGAGAGGCGGCTCTTTTAGCTTTCAGAGTTCAACGAAGTAAACCTTAGTTCAGGAATGCCCAACCTTTCTTCTTTTCTGTCACACATTGGGAGAATAAGAGTTGCTTTGAGCCCTTAGTAAACACACAAACACTAATGAAAGCTGATTAGCAAAAAAAAAAAAAGGGCCGTGCACACTTTTTAGGATATCCAACACCATAGATAAGCAAAAAAAAAAAAGTCCCCACAAAATCAGCATGCAGGCCTCTCCTGCCTTAGCCTAACTGTTCTCTGTGATAAAGGGCGAGATGCTTGTGAATGAGCTTAGTCAAAATGGTCTTTCTTGAAAACCAAAGCGCTTAGGAATTTCTGAGGTACCTCTGACTCTCAAAAACCATGCGACCAACATCCATGGGAAAGTGACAATGTTTTCATCATCTGTTCACCAAAATCCACCTCAAATGTCTCAAATGGTTCTGTGCCCTGCCCTGTGCATGTAAAGCACACCTCGTAAAGACCGACTCCACGATTATACCTTTTCACCCTCAAAGCAGAATTTGAGCAACATTCTGTTTGTTTAACTCAACATTCACTTTATAGAAATTCTAGAAATCCCTTTGGAAGCCTTAGAAAGGTACGCTTTCCAGGACCACCCCGTGACCTTGAGTCGACTAGGAGAAAATAAATCAGGGGTCATTTCTCTCACCCATTCCCGTGACCACAGCTTGAAAGGTTTGTGTGAGAAGGCGCCTGGGAAAGCAGCCACCAGGCCACAGTGACTGTGGGACTGTGGCACTGATCACGGACTTCTCCGTGGAGGTCTCCAGGGCCTCCTGCTCTTAGGGGCCAGTGAACCCTTAGGAGCACTGCGCTGAGTCCAGTGGGACACTCTCCACCTGGTGAACCCTCGCTGCCCTAACAATGCAAAGCACGCACCCCCATGAGGGCCTGGCCAGGACAGCAGCACAGCCCAGGACACCCCATGCTACTGACACAGGGACTCGGGTTCCCATCAAGAGCTCTTCCAGCTTGTGATCGTGGCTAACACAGAAAGCTCCAAAGAGAACAGCCAGCAGAAAATCTGATGCAGAGGACCGCACCAGGGAAAACTGAATAGAGAAAACTGTGAGGTGGCAGCAGGATGCCAACACAGGGAAAGGAGGGTAGGCGACAATCACCAGCTTCATCTGGCTGCCTCGCCATACCACCGGGACACAGCACACTATTGCTGCCCTGGGCCTGACATCTTCCAAGGGGCTGTGCTGCTACGAGGCCCCATCTGAGTCTGGTTGCTACAGCAACACGGTATCTAGTGATGCACGGTATACCGGCTGGCCTCTGTCACCACGAAGTCACCATGAACACAGACACTCTCTTGAATGTCAGCCCATCCAGTGGTGGACATTTTTGGCATTAACGTTAGGATCTTATTCAGTCTGAGCTGATATAACAGGCTACCACAGACTGGGCAGCATACAACAGAATTTATTCCCTCAGTTCTGAAGGCAGGAAGGCCAAGATTAGGCTGCCAGCATGGGTAGGTCCTGGCAGGGGCTCTCTTTCTGGCTTGGAAAAGGCCACCTTCCTGCTGTGTCCTGGCAGAGCAAGCTCTTTGGGGTCAGTTCCTTTTCTAGAAGGGCACTAACCCTGCCATGGGGCTCTACTCTTATGACCTCATCTAAGCCTAACAATCTCCCAAAGGCCCACTCCCTAACACCCTCACTCTGGGGGTTAGGCTTCCAACATGAGTTTTGGGGGACACAAACATTCCGTCCACAACCGTCAGCCATGAAACAAGAAGTTCCCCACATCACGGGCAACCTTGCCCCTTTTTGGACCTGTCCTTCTCCAAGGCAGTTTAAGGGATGCTCGCTGTCCCTGCCCTGTTCCTGTCAAATGTCAGGGCAGAGCCCTCCCTGAGGAGGCTGGTAGATGCAGCCATATGCTGTTCTTACTGTTTCTCAGCTGCTGTGACCTAAAGATGCTCCTGGAAGGGCTGCATGTTTGAGCTGGAGGGAACCTGCAGACTTCCCATCAGGAGTCACTTGGTGGGTGAGTACTGACGGCTTGAGGTTCACTGCCAGGAAGGAGGTGAAATGCTGATGGCCTCTGCAGCATGATGATAGACGGGGCAGGTGAACAGGCCAGAGGCTCCCATCCCCAGTCCTCAGGAAAATCAGAGTGGCTACTTGTCTCAGCAGCCTCAGCCTGGCCAGTGAGTCCCTCCCTGGCCTCGACCTTCTTTATAACATGAGAAGAACGAGCACTTCAGAGCCAGAGAGAGATCTGGATCACTGCCAGAGGGCAGAATCTTCCCCTGGCCAGTCACCCTTCCATGAGCATGGAGGAGCTTCTGGACCAGGCTTGCAGAACTCCAGTCCTCTGAGAATTCGCTTCTCAGGCTCCCGAGCTGGCAGGCTCAGGGCAGTGGCAAGATGACACTCAACTCTCCCTTCAAGGATTTCTGAATGAAACATTTTGGGGAGAGTTTGTTCCTTGCTTCCCAGTGTTGCTGGTGCCAGAATGAGGTCATCCATGGAGAAAGGGCTTGCTTCTGGGCTAAGCTTGGAGCTGGCCAGTGCCATTTCTCAGGTCCTGCCCAGAATCTGGAAGACCCAGAGAGCACTATCCCTCCCCCACCAGTCTGGGCTGCTTGCCTCAGAGGCGTCTGAGCAAAAGCTTAACCTCAAAAGGGCTTTTGGTCAGCTGGGAATCTGGCCAAGAGACCTTTTAGCTAAGTACTTTTTTTGTTAACCTTTTACAATACTGTTTAATTTTAGAATTAAACTGCCACTGCAATGGACACTGTACCATTGAAAAAACAAAATACGTTCCAGCTGATCAGCGGCCTTCCACTTTCCAACCTGAGCTGTTGTTTTCCACCATCGGTTTATTATTAAAAATTTCAATTACAAAGAAAAATTGCCAGTTTTATAGCAAACACCATACTTCTCCCACCTAGATTCTACAATCAACATTTTCTATACTCTATCATGTATCTTCCATCTGGTCAACCCTCCACTTAACCTCTCATGCCGTATTTGTTGATGTATTTCAAAGGAAGTTGTATCAACAGTACATTCCCTGCCCCATCTTTCTGTGTACATATCATTGTTTTAATATATTTTATAGTTCTTCTCTCTCTTTTTCTTTTTTGAGACAGAGTCTCCCTTGTTGCCCCCGGTAGAGTGTTGTGGTGTCATATCTCACAGCAACCTCAGATTTTCGTTCAAGCGATTCTCTTGCCTCAGCCTCCCGAGTACCTGGGATTACCGGCGCCCGCCACAACGCCCAGCTATTTTCAGAGGCAAGGTCTCACTCTTGCTCAGGCTGGTCTCAAACTGTGAGCTCAAGCAATCCAACCACCTTGGCCTCCCAGAGGGCTGGGATTACAGGTGTGAGCCACCGTGCCCAGCCAGTTCTCTTTTTGAGTTAAAATTTATATGCTATGTAATTTATAAATCCTAATCATCTGCATATACCTTATCAAGATAGAGACCCCTATCACTATCCATAAAGTTCCCTCACACCCCTTCCCATTCATTCTCCCTCCCTCCCTACCGAATGGCAGCCACTGTTTTGATTGTTTTCTACCATTGATTCATTTTCTTGTTCTGAAACGTTGTCTAAATGGAACCATATGGTTGTGCAAGGCTTTTCTCACTCAGCATAATGTTTCTGAGACTCATCCAAACTGTTGTAAAGATCAGCAGCTCCCTCCTCCTATCACTGTGGAAGGTTCTATTGTGTAAACGGACTGACACTCGGGCGTCTATTCTCCCACCGATATACACCTGGCCTTCCAATGTTTGACCAGGGTGATTAAAGTTACTGAGGGCGATTTTGTACAAATCTTTTTATGGACATACACGTATGTTTTCATTTACCCTTGGAAAATACCCTGAGTGAAATCGCTGGACTGTGGGGTAGAAGTGGGAATATTTATTCTACATTCGCGTCAACAGCGGAAGAGAGTTCCAGTCGCTCTATGGCTTCGCGAACATTTGGCATTATCCATTTCTCTAGTGTTAGGTCTTCTGGTGGGTGTGAAGTGATTTAAGTTGCTATTTTGGCAAATTTTCTAAACTAGAAAAAAACACATACGAACAAGGATCAAGCGTGAAGGAAATGTTGCTTAAAGGAAGCCTAGAGACTGGCGGATGTGCCATTAGAAAAGGGACCTGAGCCCAACTCAGGCCATACAACCAATAGCTCGAGGGAATAAGAATGGCCGAAGGGATGGGGAGCAAGCAGACAGATGCATCTCCAGTGTCCAATTCTCCCAACTGTACTATAATATTAGAAAGGTGAATTTAGTGCTTAGAAAACTGCAGTTATCATTGACTGAGCATAGGCACTCCGTGCTTCCTGCAGACCTGGCCCACCCTGCAAAATGGAGCCAGGAAATCACCCAGACAACTGGGAACAACTGTGATCCTCCCACCTACTTTCCAATACTGACCCTGGACCTGAGGGAAGAGAATTAACAGTTTTGGAGCATCAACATGGTGCCAGGACCTATCCTGGGCACTCTGCACATCCTGCCTTTTGATGCCCACAATGACATCCCTACAGTTAGATAGTGACGGCCTCAAACTACAAGGGTAAAGCCAGAAACAAAGTAACTTGCTAGGATCACAGGGAGATAGAATAGAGAGATATAGTAACTTGCTTAGGGTCACTCAGAGAACAGAAAGACACAGTAAGTTGCCTGGGGTCACAGAGAGATATTACAGAGAGACAAAGTAAGTTGCCTGGAGTCACATGGAGATATTACAGAGAGACACAGTAACTTGCCTGGGGTCACAG
>NW_003852405.1:23460600-23543215 GCF_000181295.1 Otolemur garnettii
CACAGTAACTTGCCCAGGGTCACAGGGAGATATTACAGAAGAGACACAGTAACTTGCCTGGGTTCACAGGGAGATAGAACAGAGAGACACAGTAAGTTGCCTGGAGTCTCACAGAGATATTACAGAGAGACACAGTAAGTTGCCTAGGGTCACAGGGAGATCGAACAGAGACACACAGTAACTTGCCTGGGGTCACAGGGAGATAGAACAGAGAGACACAGTAAGTTGCCTGGAGTCACACGGAGATATTACAGAGAGACACAGTAAGTTGCCTAGGGTCACAGGGAGAGAGAATAGAGAGATACAGTCACTTGCCTAGGGTCACAGGGAGATAGAATTCGGATTCTAAGGATCTTGATCCTAAGTGCTGTGCTTCTTCCACTCTGCCTTACTAAATAAGTACTTAGACAGCAAACTGCAGGAGGCTTAAGAGCTCAGTGGATGCTGAGGCTACTAGTAGAAGCTGCATGTCCCTGGGCCAGATTTGTCCCTCCTTTTTCTTTCTTTCCTGCTTTCTGCCTTCTAGTGTTTGTATAGAAGGCAGGCCTGACCCATTCCCCTCCCCTCAACACGACCAGTCCTTAGGAGGAGGCAGAGCTCTGACCCTCCCCTCTGCAGCTGCTGCTGCCTCTCAAGCCTTGGGTTTTCCTCTTGCAGGAAGGAATCATTAACCGTCACTTTCACTCTCCTTCTCCTCGGTGTCTGAGAGGCCTCCCCACCACCAATCTTCGGTTCTCTTCCTTTCTGCCTACCGTGGGAAGGGAGGTAATTGTGTCCACTGTGTGTCTGCCCAGACCCAATTACCTGTTCCTGAAAAGCACTAGCTTGCTCCTCAAATCCCGCTGTCCGGAAATAATTGACGACATCCATCACGGCCCAGTCTGCAGGATCCGGTGGTCTCCCATTTTCCATGGAACTGCAAAACACAAATCCAGACGGTTGTCATGGCAGTGGCTGCCTGGCTCATTCTTTGGTCAACTGGCCACCTCACTGGGAACACGGCCTGGCTCTCCACCCACCTCCCCACAGGGCAAAGATTCCTCTCGCCTTTCCTGGGTTCAGATGAGCATGACTCCCATTAGCTCAGTCACTGCCTTCCTAGTAAGCCATTTGATGTGTAATATACACATACTGTTTTTTAATCCAGAGACACTGAGAATGGCCCAGTGCCTTCTGGAGTAGGACAGTCACACTCCCGAGATAAGAACACCAAGGCCTTCACAATATGACCCGGATGCAGGTCTCTCTTCCTGTCTTCCTCACCCCCATCCCTGGACGTCCAGGGACAAAGCCATTCCCCAATAGGCCGTGTCCTTTCACAGACCAGGGCCTTTCCACTTTCCCCTTCCACAGTGCCCTCACCTGTCTCTACCTGACAAAATTCTGCCATGCCTCCCAGTTAGAAGGCTGACTCTTCCATGAGGCAGTCCCTGGCTCTGCTAGGGAAGGTTTAGTTATAACCTCCTCTGTGTTCTAGAATGCCACTCAAGCTCCCACTGCGGCACCTTCCACACTGGATTATACTCTCGGTTTGTGGGATGGTCTCTCCCACTAGAGGGGGACGTGTGGGCCAGAGATACACATTTGAGTCTGGACCACATCGCACTTATTACTCTTAGTGTCAAGCATGTACACTAGGACATCTTTAGATCAAGATGTCAACACAACTACTCAAGATAGTGCAGAAGATACAGGTTCCCCAGAAGGATCTCGGTAAAATTATCTGTTGCTTAATACATTTCAGGTAGAACTGAGGAGAAAACTGCCTGCCTTTTTTCTGTTATCATTAAAAATGCTAGGAGATCAGCAACTAAGATTCAAATTTGGAAACTGAATTTCAAGGTCAACTCCTCTCTCTCCCTTATTTCAGGAATACTATTAGAAATCTTCAACTTCTAGGAACTCCAATTGCCCAAATGAGTAAACAGATGACAGTCAGGCATCTGAGAAGGCCCATGGGTAACCCCCTCGTTGGATTTACAGGGAATAGAAAAAGTGGCTTAGAGAAAGTCGGGCTATGACTCCGCCTTGTGCCTGTGTTTTGGGAATATTCATCTGGATCTCTCGATCCCTCACCCAAGGAGATTCACCCGGAGTGTACAGCTAATATGCTGTTCCTCTTCTTAAAATCCCTCCAAGGCCACCCATCACTCTTAGGATAGACTCCAAATAGCCTAACTTGGCTTTGGAGGTCCTTCAGGTTAACCACCCCACTCCCCCCAGCCATCAAGAAGTGGAACAAATAGAACCCTTATTCCTACAGGCCATGCTCCTGGGGGGGGGGGCACTGATCGATAACCCTACAAGCTGCAGGTCGTGCCCAAGGCTAGGACAGGAGAGCACATGGCGTATGGCAATTTTGAGGTAAGGGGTAAAAAGTAGCCAGAAGGTACTCATATGAAGAAATCAGGTGAGGATTATTCCAGGCTCCCTTCAGCCAAGGGAGCCACACAGACCTCGGGGGCCACACTGAGGGTTCTAGATTTCTGCTAAGAGCAATGGGAAGTTGTTGGATGGCCTTATGTTAAGGGGCTGACCTGAGCTGACTCACGTTTTGAAAATGAGGGTATTGGAGAAGACCCAAAGAGGAAAAAGGGTACCCAAAAGGGTACCCATGAGAAGTCTATTACATCATTCACTGTCAGACTAGCCACAGAGAATGAAGGGGATGGGCGTGTCATGGACCTGGATGGAGGATGGGACATTCCTGAGTTGATACCCCTAGGATTAGGTGGACACATTGAACTTGGGGTAGCAGCCATACCTAAGTGGAGACTGAATGTGGGATATGCATGAGGAGCTTAAAGGAGAAGGGTGGGCTCGGAGTTCACATTTGGGAGATGGAGGCATCTAGATGGTAACTGAAACCTCAACAGAGGATGAGAGGAGAACCGGGCCTACAACTACGCTTGACAGGTTCAACATTTAGTGAGAGTAGAAAAGATTCATGTCACTGTTAAGTGAGATGAAACTGCCCAGACTGGAGAATGTCTGAAGAACTTTACACATCTAAATGTCAGAGGTCTGGTTGCCTTACCACTGGCCTAATGTCTTGCTCACAGCAGGAACGTGAAATATGTGACAGGCGGGGGATACTCACCACTAACTAATACAGATGGTGGCAAACCTAAAACACTGCACTAAAAAAGAAAACCCAACTTACATACTAGTGAAAATAAAGGGAGTCACTGATCAATGGCACTCTTTTTTCAAGAGCACTTAATTTAAAACCACCTAGAGGCAATGCTCACTAGTCAGAAGTGTTTTCAATTTTAAGCTTAGAAATTGCATGCTATGAACACACACAACCGTGTATGCACATACACCCTCCACCCCTTCCTACCACTTAATAGGCAATAAACATGGGGCGGTTTTCACCATAACATTGTCAAGCATGTACCTGTTGAACATGTATTTTTTAAAATGCAATGTATATATGTGTGTGTGTGTGTGTGTGTGTGTGTGTGTATCTATTTTTTTAATTTCTCCATTTGGTCAGATTTCCCATCATACCATTAACCTAAGTAATCATGACTGATACTGGGGACCCTCTTCAAGGTACCATTTTCCTTCCTCCCTTGCTTACAGTGGGCTTGAAGAGTGGAAGGGAGTTCACTGACCTAGCAAATCTTTTTAAGCTGTCTAATCAGCTCACTTCTAGCAGTGAGCACAGAGTCCCAGTGAAAATTTAATACTTTTCAAGTATCCCAGGAAACATCCGAATTTACTCTCCCTGTGGTTGACTTCAATTAGCTGTCTCTGCTCACAGAGAACAGTTACTCAATGACAGTAATGAAATGTGCTACATTGAGATTTTAGGATGGAAGGCTCTCCTGATTCTTACTCTGCTGGGATGTAATCGTCACTTCCATTCAGAATTCTGAAATATTCTTGAGCACTAGCAAGGCTCCAGAGCACAAAGAGTTTGTAAAGCTGCTGGCAAGGTACCATGAAGAACAGGAGCACTGTGGAACCGGGCGCTCTCGCACACACAGGGACAGGGAGCCCACCCAGAGAAGATGGGGGGCTTAGAAACAAAATGAGTATATCTAATGACTGATCTACCTACGCGCAAGCCTGATAGTCCCCTCAAAACAAAATAACTTGAAACCCTCACATTAGACTACTTATATCTCGAGAAGGAACACTTGACTTTCTTTGTCTCTGTAGCCCACCAGCTGCGAGCAGTGACTGTGACAGTGGGGACACAGCAAACACCTATTGAGTTAAATGTGCCAACAACCTGAGGGCACTCACTGCCTGCAACACATGCACACTTTCCACGTGATACCTGGTGTCAGCCTCCCACCTGGCTGGGAACTGGCTACTGTAACTGTCTTTTAGGAAACTTGAGGCTCAGAAACGTTAAGCAGCTCACTCCAAATCACACAGTAAAGCCAGAATTGGATTCCAGATACGCTTGACTCCAAACCTACGTTTCCTGCTGGGCTTATTCACTGATCCAACAGGTATTTACTGAACACCACTGTCTGCTCAGTGTTGTGCTAGGTGCAGGGTTACAAGGACAGAGAATGAGTGGCCCCTCTTCTCAAGGAGCTGGCAGTCTGGGGAGGCAAAGCAGATGGCAGACAGCTAACTCCAAGAGTAATACTAGAATTTGAGGGAGGAACAATGTGCTGCTGGGGGTTCGTGCAAGGGGGGAGCTGGTTAGTTTTTTGGTCTGCCTAGAATAGCTGAGGAACTTCAAGGGCAATTTCAAAAGGTATTTATTGCCACAAACACACCCTGTACTGAGGAATGGCTTGCAGAGGCCTGTCGGTGCGGGCACACAGCATTTCTTCCACGCTGCTGTGTGAATGCACGGGGTGAGGGGTGATGACACAGCCTTCCAGCGGTTTCAGTGACAGTTTTAAGAAGAAAGCTGGAGGTGATCCAAGGTAACATAAGGGGCTGGGCTGGGGCTGGCCGGGGGGGGAAGCCAGAGTGCCGAGGCTGAGGAGCACCTGACCTGAGGACATGGTGAAGGATGCGCGTGGGAAGGGGCAACTTTCCCCACTGGGGACACAGTACACCTCCCCAAGGACTGACACTTGACTTCATGTCCTTTCAAGTGGCCCATTCTCCTCACACCTTTTCTTATCACACGTGCAGCCTAATTCGAGAAATGTAACCGGTGTTGTTCAGAACACCGCCCAGATGAAGGTTCTATTGTGGCTGCTAGTTTTGCACTGATGACATGAGACGGGGGATATAAAAGTGCCATTGTCATCTGGTGTTTATTATTCACTATCATCAGAGCAAACGTTTCTCAGAAAATGATATATATGAAGATGACAAATTTATGAGCATTTTTCCAGGCCCAGAATCTTTAAAAATATATAGACAGGTCCTACCTATTTGCCTTATTACAAAAATTATCAAGAAATCCCATCACTTAATTAAATCCATTTAACCCCCTCACCTGTCAGTCATTGTGCATATGGGCAGGTACATCCGGTGTTGAGGAAAACTATACCAGGCCCGAGTAATTCACACTAGGAAATAACTGGCCATTACTTAAAAATCGCCTCACTTTTAAAGAGAACTACAGAGATGCAACCGCAGGGACAGAAATCTGGCAGATACGTGCCGATGGGTGGGGACCTTATTATGAGCTTTGCGTGTTGGTAAATCATCACCCCAAGCGTTGGCAGCCAGAGTCTCCGTTTCCATGTATATAAAGGTAGGTGGGAAATAGCTGAAACTCTTGCTGAATTTAGCACACACTCATTTTACAGTACTTATGACGTAAGATTCTGAGGGTTGGTCGGACTAAAAAGGGTACTCCGGATAAACACAATCGATGCGTGATTTCACAACTCCATTATATTCATCTATTGCATTTCTACTTTAAAGTTCAGAGAAAAAGTTTAACATATTATAATGATGTATTTGTCCCATTGCTCCTTTAAAAAATCTAATTCTGAATGCTACTTATAATTACACTTAGAAATGCATTTTAATTTTACACTTCCTTGATATTTATAACGTATTTTCAAAATTAAATGAACCTACTCTTTGCTCATGTCTTAAAACAGTCTTCAGCTAAAAGCAATTTGATTCTGATTCTAATAAATTAACACTGATCTCTCAATATCAGAGATGAGCAACCGAAGGAGCGTTAAGTTTTATCTGTTCCTTCCCCCTCTCCCTTGGTGTCCAGGAGCAGGGACCCAAGTAAATGGCAGGCCCAAGGAGAAGACAGGATGACTGAAAGATTCCGGACAGGGCATTTTTCATTTTTTAATATTCACATAAATAAGAGCTGACTGCATTTAGATGCAGCACACCCACGCGATGAAGCCGCTGAAAAAGCGAATCATTAATCAAGCCTTCCGCGTCTTCCAAGTTCTTCAGCTTAGCATTCAGAGACCTGATCCAAACAGACTTCTAGTTTGCACTGAGACCTAATGGAGCAACTTCCTGCCCTTGCCCACGTCCACGGCTTTGCTTATGTCACTCAAAGCCTTTCTGTTTGACTCCTAAGGATTGGAGGCCACTCACTTTTTTTTAAAAGGTACCAGTTAGATGTCTCCTTCCAAATATCTCCAACTAATATTTTATTCCAATCATTAAGTTGGGTTTTTTTTTTTTTTTTTTTTTCAGTTTTTGGCCCAGGCCAGGTTTGAACCCACTACCTTTGGTATATGGGGCCACCCCCTACATCCCTTCCCCCTTTGGGCCCCAGG
The DNA here is from genome assembly GCF_000181295.1 of Otolemur garnettii. Taxonomy (NCBI): domain Eukaryota; kingdom Metazoa; phylum Chordata; class Mammalia; order Primates; family Galagidae; genus Otolemur; species Otolemur garnettii. The sequence continues at coordinate 23,467,290 of NW_003852405.1, forward strand.
CCCCCCCCAATTTTTTTTTTTTTTTTTTTTGAGACAAGAGTCTCACTCTGTTGCCCTAAGTAGAGTCCTCTGGCATCCTAGCTCACAGCAATCTCAAACTCTTGGGCTCAAGAGATCCTCCTGTCTCAACCTCCGAGTAGCTGGGACTACAGGCAGGCATCCACCACAGTGCCTGGCTAGTTTTTCTATTTTTAGTAGGGAAAGAGTCTCACTCTTGCTCAGGCTGGCCTCAAACTCCTGAGCTTAAGTAATCTGCCGGCCTCATCCTCCCAGAGTGCTAGGATTACAAGTGTGAGCCTCCCCCATGGGCTAGTTAATTAGTTCTAACAAGGCTATCAAGAGCCAGGCCCTTGATAAGCATTGGAAACTCAAAGTCTAATCAAAGGTTTAATCTCAATTCAGCTGTGAGATGAAGAGGGTCACATTTGTTCCCTGCCTTATTCCACAAAAGTGGTTGAGGAACTGGGCAGGTGGAAGGATGGAAAGCCTGTAAGTCAGGCTGTGCTATAGGTGTGTGGAGGAGGCCGTGGAGCTTTGGATGGGTGGCAGCAAGGCCAGCTCTGATGCAGCCGGCTGGAGCTGCCTCCCACATCGTTTCTTTCCTAGGTAACACATCACGTATCTTCCCGCAGGCTAACAGCTCTCCTCCGGAATCTCATAGCACTGTTCTTGGCATAACTCTGCCTGGAATATCTCCGCAGCCCATCTTTCGTAAGACAAAGGATCCTATAAACAGCCTCTTTCCTACCTCTTGTTAACTTTCCAGTGCAAAGAAAATCCTCCCAAGTAGTATAAATAAGTATACGCCTTTCAAGGAGACTCACTGAACATCTTTATTCACTATCAGATACAGCCCAGGCCAAACATTTCATGTGAACATATGAACATCTCCTATCCAATCTGTAACACCAAAGACAACAGCCTGGAGACTGTGTGAAGAACTATCCCTCCCTACTCTAAGCCCCAGCACAGTGATGACTATCCCAAAGGATGAGGTGTGGCCTTATCACTTAAACAAACTTGGCTTCCCTTCTCTAGGGATCTCAGTAGCAAGACAGAAGCTATAGAAAACAGCAGCCCTGAAGCGGCTGTATGAAATGTATAAAGATACAGAGGGAATAGGAATTCTGCTGGCCTTCCCTGAAGCTCCTATTAACCTCAGCATTTTAAAATGCGATGTCTCAATGTGCTTAGCTGACTTATTAGTTTTGTGCATTTTACTCTTCCAAAATATACACTACTTGAAGGCAGTTATTAGCAGTGGATAAAGTAATATAAACCAAAATAATAAACAGACTCAATTCTTAACCCAAGTTACCATTTAATTAAAGGGAATACTCAAATAGTTATTTATAATAGGACCATATATCAGAATGAACAACTATAAAATATTAAGAAATGAATCTTAGCTTCTGTAAGAAAAATAAAACTCTGCCAATTGCAAGTACCACTATTAACTCACGCATATTAGCCATATTTAAGAAATCACTCAACAAACAAACAGTGGGCTTGAACCACATAGACCATTTGGGCCTAACAGACACGTAAAGAACATTCAACCCAATAACCGCAGAACATCCCTTCTCCTCAAGCACACACGGGACATTCTTCAAGATAGATCAGGTTAGATCACAAAACAAATATTAACAAGTTTAAGAACACTGAAATATTACCAAGTATCTGTTTTGAATGCACTGGAATGAAACTAGAAATTAACAGAAGGAAAACTGAAAAATTCATAAATACGTAGAAATTAAACAATATGCTTTTGAACAACCAAGAGGTCAAAGAGGAAATCAAAAGTGAAATTAGAAAATATCTTGAGACAAATGAGAAGAAAAACACAACATACGAAACTTATGGAAGGCAACAAAAATAGTACTAAGAGAGAAGACTGTCACCATAGACACTTATACTACTATAAAAGTAATAAATCTAGCAGGTAAACAACCTAACTTTATGCCTCAAGGAAATAGATATAAGACGCACTAAGCCCAAAGTTAGCAGAAGGAAGGAAATAAGAAAGATAAGATCAGAAACAAATGAAACAGAGAATCGAAAAACAATAGAAAACAATTAACAAAACTGTAATTGGTTTTTTGAAAAGATAAAATTGATAAACTTTTAATAGAGTAAGAAAAAAAAGAGAGCAAATTCAAATAAATAAAACAAGAAATAAAAAAGACATTACAACTAATGTCACAGAAATACAAAGGACCATAAAAGACTACTAAAAACAATTACAGGTCAACAGAGCTCGATAATTTAGAAGAAATGGATAGGTTCATAGAAACATGTAAGACTGAATCATGAGGAAACAGAAAATCTAAACAGTCCTATAACTGATGAGGAGATTGAATCAGAAAACAAAAACATCCCTCAAAATAAAAACCCAGGGCAATATGGCTTCACTGGAGAATTTTATAAAACATTTAAGGAAGAATTAATGACAATCCTTCTCAAACTCTTCAAAAAAACTGAAAATCTGAACTCACTTTACGAGGCCACCATTATCCTTATACCAAAGCCAGATAAACACACTGCAAGAAAAGAAAGTTATGACAGAGGGAGATTACCTTAATATAAGAAAGGCCGCAGATGAAAACACTTCAGCTAACATCATACTCAATAGTGAAAAAGTGAAATCTTTTCCATTAAGATCAGGAACAACATTAGGATTCCCATTTTTGCCACTTCTATCCCGCTAGTATTGGAGGTCTTAGCCAGAGCAATTAGGCAAGAAAAAAGAAACAACAGGCATCCAAATTGGAAAGGAAAAAGTCTAACTGTCCCTATGTACAAATGATAGGATATTATATATACAGAAAATCCTAAAGATGCCACATGCACACACAAAATACCTATTCGAACTAATACACAAATTCAGTAAAGTCACATGATACAAAATCAACATACAAAAAATCAGTTGCACTTCTGTATGAACTATCTACAAATGAACTATCTGAAAAGGAAACTAGGAAAACAATCCCATTTACAATATCATCAAAAAGAGGAAAATACATGGGAATAATCTTAACTAAGGAAGAGAAAGACCTGCATACCAAAAACCATAAAAAATTATTAAAGGAATTAAAGACGATATAAACAAATGGAGAGATATCCAAAGTTCATGGATGAAAAACTTAACATTGTTGAAACGTCTATACTATAACCCAAACATCCCACTGATTCAATGTAATCCCTATAAAAATATCAATATCATTTTTATACAAATAGAAAAAAAAATTTCAATATTCATATGGAACCAGAAAAGACACAGAATAGGCAAAACAAACTTGAAAAAGAACAAAGCTGGTGGCAGCACACTTCCTGATTTTGAAATACATTACAAAGCTACAGTAATTAAAACAATGTGGTACGGGCATAAAGACAGACATATAGCCCAATGGAACAGAACAGAGAGCCCCCCCCAAAATAAATGTGTGCATGGTCAAGTGATTTTTGACAAGGCTGCCAAGAACACAAAATGGGGAAAGTCTCTTCAACTACTGGTGTTGAGAAAACTGGACATCCACATGCAAAAGAGTGAACTTGGATCTTACACCACACACAAAAATCAACTGAAAATGGATTATGGATTAACGACTTAAATACAAGGGTTGAAACGGTAAAATTCCTAGAGGTAAACATAGGGGAAAGGTTTCAAGACATTGGTTTTGGCAATGATTTCATGGCTATAACCCCATAGAACAGACACCAAAAACAGACAATGGGACCACATAAAACTACAAAGCTTCTGTATGGCCAAAGAAACAATCAATGGACTGAAAAGGTAACCCACGGAATGGGAGAAAGTATTTGCAAACTATATAACTTACAAGAGGTTAATTTCCAAAATAGAGAAGGAAGTCCTAGCAAAAAACCCTAGTAACCCAATGAAAGCACAGTTTAAGGACTTAGATAGATGTGTCTCAAAAGAAGACACACAAATGGCCAATAAGTATACGGAAAGAGGGTCAAAGTAACTAATCATCAGAGAAACGCAAGTCATATTTACAATAGGATAGTATCTCACACCTGTTAGGATACTACTATTGAAACAACAAAGACATGTACACTGGGATGTAGATGAATGGGAACCCTGTATGGTGTTGGTGGGGATGCAGAATGGTGCAGCCACTGTGGAAGACAGTATCTAAGTTCCTCAAAAAATTAAAAATAGAACTGCTTTGTGGCTCAGTAATCTCACTTCAAGGTATTCATCCAAAAGAGCTGAAAGCAGGTTCTCAAAGAGATATTAGTACGGTCACTCTCATCGCAGCACCATTCACAAGAGCCAAGACATGAAAACAACTGAACAAAAAAATACAGCACACACATACAATGGCATGCTAGTCATCCTTAAAAAAGAAAGGAACCGTTTCACCTGTGACAAAATGGATGCACCTAGAGGACATTGTGCTGAATGAAATAAGCCAATCACAGAAACAGAAATACTATGCGATGCTACCTAGACTACATGTGAGGCATCTAAAATAATCAAAACCATACAGGCAAAGAACAGAACGGTGGTTGACGGAGGGAAAGGCAAGTTAATAAACAAGGGGGTAAAATTTCAGCTTACAAGGTAAGTTTTAGAAATCTGCTCTGTAACACTGTGCCTGTAGATAACACTACTGTATTGTATACTTAAAAATATGTCAAGAATGTAGCTATTGTATTAAATACTCTCACCACATGAAATAAGAAAGAAACCACATGACCCTCTAACGTACCCCATCATCCCTGTCTGCAGGAAAGTTATAACTTCGGACACAGATTAGAAAGATAACTTTTCACTTCTGAACTATTGGCTCAGTTTCCTTCTTTTTCTTTTCCTGAAAGACTATCTGTTAAGACGTATTTAGTCACTTACAATGTCTTGTAAGTTTTATTTTACTTTTCCTGGCTTTTAGGATACAAAACCCTTGCCATCACAATCACCTTCCATTCCAGATGGCTGTCCCCTGGGAAGAAGAGCACTTCAAGAGCCACATCCTTGCGTTATGGTAGAGGCCGGGCCGGGAGGACTGGGAAAGGGGGAGAGAGCAGACAAGAGTGGGCATAATGGGGACAGCGTGCCTGGAAACTATCCAGAGAGCTGGATAAAACTCCCTCCTTGCAGTGACAGAACACACACTTACGTCCCTGTGACTATTCATGTGACGCTGCAGGACAGGACTGGGAGTAAATGAACGAGAGCTGAGGCTGGGAATCAGGCACACAGTGACAGCCACCAGTCCCCCATTCCATCTTCTCCGAGGAGCCAGACCAGGCTTTAAATGTCCAAAGAAACACCTTAAAGTGATTTAATACTGAGTCTGAGCTTATTAACTTTGTTCAGTTACAAAGGGCTTACACTCTTGCACAAAAAAGAAAACTTTTTCTTCAATGGATTTATGGCTACTTCAGTTACAGAAGTTTTGTTAGAATATTATGAGAAAAGACTAAAAGGGTACTGCACAAAAAGTGAAAGATTTTCCCATCCAGCCACTGAATGCCTTTGTCTCTAACAAAACCTAAGACCAACTTATTCAAAATTTGAAGAATCATTTTAGTTTTGGATGAAAGTACAACATAAAAGATACTGCCTAATACTTGAGGTATGTTTTATCTCAAAAGACTTCCAGATTATGAAGAAACATCAGTTTATGGTCTGAAAACCTAAACTTGTGGTTTAGTATTTTAAAACTTTTATCTCTACCAAAGAATAAATTTTACATTTATTCTTTTATCTTAAATTTTATCTAGATGGGTGGTACTTCAGTAATGCTAGCATTTTAAGAAATCTACATTGATTGTACTTTTAAAACAAGAGGCCAGTGTTCCACGCATTGCTTCATTCTACTCTTTGATGCCTGTCACCTGAAGCAACTCTTGAAAAGTGTCATAGAAACGACTGTTAAATTGTTCAGTATATATTTGCAAATGCTTTGTATCCACGCCAGTTAATGGAACTGTTAAAAGAAATAAAGATGATGAATTTAATAATTTGTGTTCTTTTTGCTAATGCTCCTTGGTTAAGTCATGGAAGAGATTTACAAAGACTGATTGTACTGTTAAAATAAATTCAGGATTTTACTGAAACAAAAGGAATGCTTGTTCAATATTTAAGAATTAAAGACAATAATGGCAAAGTAATTTATGTTTTCTACACTATATTATACTGCATATGAATGAGCTAGATTTGAAACTCTAAGGAAAGAAAAAGCTGATTTTTGACCTGCTAAATAGGCACAAAGTTTACGCTGAAAATGGAACTTTGCAGAGTACAGCTGGTGCTGGTCCTGTGTCCCATTAGGAAGCCGGGCCACACAACAAGAGGTGAACGGTAAGAAAGCAAAGCTTCATCTGTGTTTACAGCCGCTCCCTTCCACACATCACCACCTGAGCTCCACCTCCCGTCAGATCAGTGGTGACATTAGATTCTCATGGGAGTGGGAACTCTACTGTAACCCTGCAGGTGAGGGACCAAGGTTGTGTGCTCTGTATGAGAATCTAACACCTGATGATTGGACGCAGAGACGTAATGCGTTTGAATCATCCTCAAACCATCTCCCCAAACTCAGTCTGTGGAAAAAGTCTTCCATGAAACTGGTACCTGGTGCCAAAAAGTGTGGGGACTGCTGGAGTATGAGACAATAATAAGAAGAATTATATATGTTTTTCTAACATGGATAAACTTCAAGAAAATGTGAAGAATGATTTATCGACATTGATAACCTTACAGATGCTTATTAATTTATGCAATACAATGAATTCAATGTTAATAATATTGAGTTAACTAGTGCATTAGTAAATTGATTTAACTTTGACAGATGTAATTATGAAACCAATAGGCTTTTGCTTCAATGTCAAATCAACACAAACTAGACAAACCAGTTGTGTGAACGTAGCTGCAAATATTATAACAAAATAATTTTTTGGTACTTGATCCAGTTATTAGAATGCTTTTAAGTATATTTGGAATTACATGAGTATGTGATTGGATGGTTTGAACTGTAATTTTTGAAATCTAAATGCAGATCAAGTGAGTCCAATGAAAATTCTGTGTCCAGACTGATATAGATGTGAAATATACAACAGATTGTTAAACATTTAGTGTAAAATGTAAAAATATCTCATTAATAATGTTATTGATTACATGCAAAAATAACTTTGAGTATGTTAAGTTAAACGAAACATATTAAAATTTATTTCACTTATTTGAACATGACTACAAGAAAAGGTGAAGTTACGTATGTGGCTTAGGTTTTATTTCTACTGGGTAATAATGATATATATCCAGAAATGGGATCGGGAAGTTGTAAAATATATGATTGCTCAGCACTAGAAAATAATTGCTAAATTGCTTTGCAAAGCTGCCAGATGACTCAACACCTCCACAAGTACCATCAATTGTAAATTCAAATCCCAAGGATTGGTGGGGCCACATTTTAAAATTTTTGCCAAGTGAATGGGAAGGGGCACGTTTCTGTGACCTTGATTTGCATTTTCTCGGTCTCCAATGGTAATATCTCTTCGTATGTTAACTGGCCATCCATGTACTTCCTCCTCTATGGAATGTCTGTTCATATTTTAGCCATTTCTCTGCGGTATTTTTCTGTTTGTGTTTTTCTTATTGATTTCTTGGTTTTAACTGTTGAAGACCCTGAACATAAAATTAAATATAAAATTAGCTTACTCTTGCACTTCAAAATGGGTTCAAGTAGAATCAAAGCCCTGATGATTGCCATTCCAAAATCATATTGACTCGTAATATATGGAACAGAGATCTGAACAAGAATCCACATTAGAGATCCAAGAGTTTTGTTGGTCAAGGCTAAGAGACTTTTGCAGAAATAAATGAATGAAGGGTAAAAGGCAGGAAGGAGATGCCAGTGTGATGTTCGCTTACAACTGTCAGAGTATAGCATTTGTTTATTGAGTTTAGGTCAACAAACTCGATAAATCAGAAGACCTGAAATGCTGAGCTCCAATCATCCTTTTCTTCCTCTTCAGCAATGACAGAAGAATCAGGATCCACACTGGGAATGAACCTGCTCCAAGACGGCCCCAAACTAGACCCATTTCAGTGTGTGATACTGAGTGAGGATAGTTACAGGACAAAAGTTACACGGAGAAAAAGGAATGAGCCTAGAGTCAGAAGAGCTGGGTGCAAACCGCAGGCTTGCCCTTTTAAATGGTCACTTCTCTGTTTACTTACTTATTTTTTAAAGGCTGCAACATATACACCGTATCAAATGACACAATGATTAAATGACATAACATTTGTGAAGACAAATTAGCAGTAAGTACTCTGATGCGTTTCGAATTAGAAAATAAAGACTATAATTACTACGTAACTATATAATTTAGAAGTGCTTTCCTTCAATCCTCATAGCAACTCTCCAATTTTACTTCACATTCAAGAGGGCCGAGGCAAAGTGAAATGAGATGATTTATTTCTTACGTATTCTTCTGCTGGTGAAGAAAGGAAGACAAAGTCAAACTCAAGCCTTCCGAAACGAAAACTTGGCGAAGTCAAGAGTTCTCTCCATGGCAATGTCACGGTTAACCCACCCCAACCCCCTCACACCTCTACCAAGGCTCCAAATCCCAGCTAGGAGTGTTGCTTCTTTCCTAAAGGAAGAAAAATTTCCTCCCCCAACTAACAAACTGGCTTTATTTTTTTAAGGCTTTTTTTTTTTTTTAAAATTTCAGACTTACAGAGAGGTTGCAAGAATAGTACAAAAATCCCATATGCCCAGATTCCCCCAAATGTTAATATTTTACCACATTTGCTTTATTCTTCCTCTCTCCCCCGCCTCTTTCCTATGATATATAAAGAGGCAGGAGAAGGAAAGCAGAGGAAGCTCCAGATTGAAATATTTAAAAATTCATGGTCTTTTTAAAGTCTCAAAGTAGAAAGAACCAGGACAAATATGTAAACTACTTTCTGATACCAAGAGGTCACCCTGTTAGGCATTCCTCATGAGGACGCTAGCTTAGAGCAGTGGTTCCCAACTGAGAATCACTTTGCCCCTCGGGGAACATTAGGCAATGCCTGGGGACATTGATTATCAAGATTGGAGAGGGTACAACTGGCGTCTAGTTCAGAAAACAGAGATGCAGCTAAATACACTACAAGGCACAGAACAGCCCCTTCCACACACGGCCTTAAGACCCTATGTTTACACCTTAGGGATCCTGCCTCAAAATCTAACCCTTCCCTGTCCCACATGTTAGCCACTTGCAACTATGTAAACTAACTGGAACGTCCGGTCAGAACAGAGAGCGGGAGCTGTATTTACTCTGCTGCCTGAAACAACTGAAAAACATACACAATCTCTGAAACGGTACATGGGACTCAAAAACACTGGTCATAGGCGGTAAAGGACAGAGATTTCCGAGAGATGGGAAGCAAGCAAGATAAGCCCTGAGGAAGGTTCTCTGGCTGTGCACAGAGAGAAAGTAGGGGGCTGCAGAGGCTGCCCCTGAGGATTCAGCAGAGCCCTGGTCAGCAGCAGCATGTAAGGAAACTACCTGAGGTGGGAAACCATCCCGGGGAGTTTAAAGGGAATAATCCTTGGAGAACATGCAGGGATGGAATTAGTACCTTTTCCTACCTTTTTCAGAGAAGAAAATCTCATAACTCAGGAGCAGTGATTAGAGTGCTCAGTAAAAAAAAGGGGGGGGGATTACCCTTAGACTAAACGCAGCACTGGTCCTGCCTAACAAAATTTAAAAGCAAGACTTAAAAGGATGAAACTGTTTCCAAGTAACTTAACAGCATCCCTGTATAAATATCAAGCATATCTACAGAAGTATAAAAATACCCAGCACCAACAAGGTAAAATTCACAATGTCTGACATTCAGTCAAAAATTACCAGCCATGCGAGGAAGCAGAATAATACAGCCCATAATGAGAAGAAAGGAAATCAATTGAAACTGATTAAGAAATGATACAAATGATACAATCAGTAAACAAAGACACTGAGACAGTTATCACGGCGTATTCTATACACTGGAGATGCCAGAAGAAAATAATGAATCCTTTAAGTGGAGCCACGGAGATATAAAAAAGTTCCAAGCTGAACTTCAGGAGAGGAAGTGTATGAAATGAGAAATGGATGGGATTAATAAATATTAGATGTTTTAGAAGAAAAGACCAGTGGACTTGGATGCAAATCAATAGAAGCTACCCAAAATGAAACACAGAGAAAAAAAATTTAAAAAGGGAACAGGACATCAGTGAATGATGGACGGTATCAAACAATGAAATATACACATAATTGGAGTGCCCAGTGGAGAATGGGGAGGAACCAAAAATATCTGAAAAATAATGGCTAACAATTTTCCAAACTTGATGAAAACGAGATCTACACACAGATCCAAGATATAAAACCAAGAAACATGAAAAAAAAAACCACACCAAACCTCACTAACTGCTTAATATGCCAATGACAAGGATTAAATGTTAGAAGCGTACAGGAAGAAATGACATACACACACCAAAGAACAAAGATAAGGAAAATGCTAAGATAAGAAACCAAACTGGAAGGCCTGCTCGAACCCTATTTTCACCTTTCACTGGAGGTTCTACTCAGAGAAGTGAGAAAGGAGAAGGAAATATAAGGCATCCAGATGGGGAAGGAAAAAGTAAAACTGTCCTTTTAATTCAGAAGATACAATTCTGTAGTTGAAACATAACCACAGAATCTACAAAAAGCTACTAGAAAATAACAGGTGAGCTTACTAAGGCTCTGGCATGCAAGACTAAGGTACAAAAATCAATGGCAGAACCTCTGTAAGTTGACCGCCCAAAGGACTGTAACAGACTGGCCAACAGAAGGAACTAACCAAGCCCACTATACTGACATGTCTACAAAAATTAGGTCAATGTAAGGAGGGAGCCAATGTAGGGAGGTTCTACCATATATACTAAAATAAATAATTGAAAATTCAAGTTAAAAAAGCAATACCATTTAAAATAGCATCAAAAACATGAAATATGTAGAGATGAATATGACCAAAAAAAGGTGAGATTTGGACACTGAAAGCTACACAACATTGCTCAAAGAAATTAAAAACCTAAGCAGATTGAGAAAAATACTGTGTTAATTTGTCAGAAGATATAGTTAAGATGTTAACTCTCTCCACATAGATTTATACTTCAATGCAATGCCTTCTGAAATGCCAGTAGGTTTGGTGTTTTTTTTGTTTTCTGGTGGAAATTGACAAGCTGATTCTAAGGTTCACATAGAAATGTAAAGAAGCAAAACAATCTTGAATAAGAAAAACAAAGCTGGACAGCTAAGACTACCTAATTTCAAGTTATAATTATCAAAATAGTGTTATATTTGTGTGTCAAGGGCATAAAGAGTCTAGAAATAGACCCACGGATATGTAATCAATTATTTTTCAAAAAAGTTGCAAAAGGGTTTGAATAAGTCATGTTGAAAATATTGGATAGCCATGAGCACAAAACACCAACAAAAACACTTCAATCCCTATCTCATCCCACAAACAAAAATTAACTCAAAAATCATAGTCCTACGTCCTAAAAGCTAAAAGCATAAAAGCTCTAGAAGAAAATGCAGGAGAAAATCATTGAGACCTTGCGTTAGGCAAAGATTCCTTAAATAAGATACCTAACCACTATCCGTAAAAGAAAAAATTGATAAATGGGACTTCATAAACATTTAAGAACTTCTAGCCTTTGAAAGATACGGTAGAAATTATAAAAAGACAAGCCACATACTAGGAGAAGATATTTCCAAATCACATATAGGATTATATTCATAATATATAAAAACTCCCTATAAACAATGAGAAAAACTAAACCAATAAAAAGATGGGAAAACATTTGAACAATGCTTCACCTAAGAAGAGACACGATGGCAAATATCCACAGGAAAAGGGGCTTCACATCTCTAGTCATTAGGGAAATGAAAATTAAAACCACATCTAATATAATGTATAAAAAAGATTGGTCGTACCAAGTTAGTGAGGGCACATTTAGAACGCACTGGGGATGATGGGTGCTTTCATTATCTTAATTGGGGTCACAGTTCCATCCATGTACACAAATATCCTAACTTAGCAAATTTTATACTTTAAACATGCGGTTTATTATAGGTCAAGTGTACTTCAATAAAGCTGTTCATTTTAAAATTGATTAAAATTAAGAAAACGTTCGGTTCATCAACTACACTAGTCACATTTCAAGTTCTTATTAGCCTTTTGTGGCTCGTGGCTACCATCTTAGCTCAAATACAGAACACTTCCTTCACTGCTGAAAACACTGCCAGGCAGCAACGGTCCAGCTCATACATAAAAAGGCATCCATTTCTTCCATTCCACCTACATCCACCTACCCCAAACTTCAAGAATGGCAACAGGCCTGGCAACATGGCCTGGCGCTGATTTACAAATTACTCAAGAATCTGAAAAAACAGGTTTTTATTAAGTCAATTTTAATGCTACTTTGCTACACAGCAAAATATATCTTCTATTCATAAACATATAGTACACTGTCTCCTCATTTAGATATCACAGCTTCTATGGATTACATTTAATTAGTTTCCTCCAAAGCTCAAGTTGATGGCAATTTTAAACTAAATGACATGGAAAGAAACACCCTCTTGGAATTTCCTTTCTCCCTGTAATCAAAGTAGTTATTGCTTCCATATAACTCCTAAATGAGACTATTCATTTTTTGTCCTTAGACTCACAGATAATCTTTTTGTTTTATTTTGAAATATTATGCTATACAACACAACTGAATTTTCCTACTTGAAAGAATCAAGCATATAACTCTTACACAACACGTATAATCAGAAGTTTCAAACGTGAGAACTGACATTAAAATAGAACACCATGGTTTGCACTGAAATGTTTCACGTTCAATGCACAGTTCATAAAATTAGGATAGAGCAGTTGTCCCAACTTAGTAATCTTACCCAAGCCTTTTCCCTTCCTACACCATAGTTTTAGTTTTGAGAGTTAGAGGTGATTTTATTAGGGGGGAAATAAAAAAAGGAAGATCTATGTTCTGCCCCCCACCCTGTAGCCTATAGACTTGGAAGGCAGAGGCTATGCTTGCTTGGAGTTTTTGTTTCAATATACAGAAAGCAGGGCTGAGATCCTCAACTGTCCTTGTTCCAAAGCCTGGCACACAAACCTTTCATAAACGTTTTGATGTCTTAGTCATCTGTCTTAGAAATGGAATTCAGAGAGAGGTAACTGGGGGTGGGGGGAGCAAGGAGGCTGGTGGCCAGTGCAGATAAACCAAGACAACCCCCCAACTGTGGTACTGTAGTACATAAGCCAGAAGAATGAAAATAGAAACCAAGTCCCTCTGTTGTTTGCAGAAGCAGAACTCAGAAGCCAGCTTCACTTACTTTTTTACACCGACAGAGCCATTTTCCTTGTTTTCCATGTCAACAGATAGCATGGGAAGGCTGCAGGGTTCCTTTACTTCAGCAACTAATCAATAAGGGAGAAAAGCTTGTGTTTAATTCTTAGAAAGTGAGAGAAGAATAGATATTCTGAGTCGGAAACACAAAGCTCCCTTTTCCAGCTTCACAACAGTTCACGTACGTTTGTTTAAATCTCCAGTTCCCTCCGCGATTGGAGAGAGGTGATTAAACCTACAGAGCTGGAGGAGACGAGAGGGATTGGGGTGCTTTCATCTGGACTGGCACTCCCTGCCTTGACAATAAGCATTTGCAAATGAAATTGAAGCCACGTTCAAAACAAGTGCTGTGTGAGCTGGCACAGCTTCCTCTGGGTGCCAAGCTCTCACTGAAGACACTGCAACTCACAAATGAGTCAAAGTAGAGAAAAACAATCCCCCTTTTCCTGCCCCCCTCCCACGATGGGCTGTGATTTTTTTTCATATATATATATATATATATATATTTTTTTTTTTGTCCACTCCCCTGCTCCTGGATTTTTTTCATTGCAATGCAGAAGGCACTTGAGGCTTTTGTCAGCAAGTATTCCCCTACCTCACATATTCTCAGTGAAAGCCTTAAAAACCCGTCTGTGAGATGGCCAGGCTGTGGCAACGCAGGAGCTCACAAAAATGCCAGATAGCCTTTATGCACAGAAAGGTGGGGTGTGTGTGTGTGTGTGTGTGTGTGTGAGGGTTTGTGTGTGTGCGTGCGCGCGCGTAAGGGAGAGGAGGAAGCTCATTAAATTTATGAAAAATCATCAAAACATTTGAGCTACAGTAGCATCTATCACTTTGTCTTTTTGTTTAGGAGGATGAGGACTGTGAAAAAAAATTAAATAAAAACCCTCCACAATTAATATGCAATTAGGAAGATGAAAAAGCTATGAACCAAACTGCTTTAAGAAAAAAAAAAAAGGGAAAAAAAACCCAGCCCCTTGAAACGTGTTTGCGCTTATTCAGCTGAAGCCATAAATTAAATACATTTCCTCCCCAATCACTTTATACTTCGGCACTCCTTCCCGAGGGATTGCTCTGACATGACAGGTGCATCATTTAGTATATTCACGAGATTTTATCGCTGTTCGAGAAGTAGATGATTACCAAATAACGCCGTAAGTGTGGGATAATCCTCACTCCTGACACACACATCCACACACAAACTTCCAGTTGCTAAACCACTTCGATCATCGCTAGAGAAATCCAACATTGATATACATCCAGATATTAGCATCCATTCACACACCGTTCCAGAGACAGAAAGATAGTGCTGCTTCATGCCAGAGAAGAATGATTTCACTTCAGTTGGAAACTGTTACCCATTCACCATTTTCTAAGCCTCTTACAAAACAAAACACAATGACACTCTGTAACATCACACTACATTATTATTATTATTACTACTATTATTTCCCCCTTTTTTGGTGGAAGAGTAAAAAGAAAACCTACCTAGAAGCAACTAAAACATATCATTTTTTATGGGCTTATCAAGAACAGCCAAAGAAACCCCAATGTTTTCTTTCACAAAGTAGGCTGGCAAAGGAATTCAATAAGGAGGTACAATTTGACACAGTGAAATAAAACCAGGCTGGCTCTCAGCCAACATGACGTTAGGACTCACACACAAGCTGCACCAACTGCCTTCTGGTTCATGGCTGACTTTTTAAAGCTACAGTGTGCCTGTTCACTTTGGCTAACTACCGTCAGCACAATTCCTGGAAGTGAATGAATCTCCAGTCCCAACCCCACAGAATTCTCCCTACACCTGCCTTGTACAAAGAAAAACAAGCTGTCTCAATAGCCTCTCCTTTTCTCCCTCCCCTTCCTTGTTGCTGCGTGATAGGGCTTTTGCTGTTGTTTGGAGCATGAATGTCATGTTTCAAACTATTTCTTTTTCTCCCTTGTGGGGAAAAAAAGAAGAGAACCCAGCGCTTATGGGCTATAACCAGTGAACGTTCTGAAGCTGCAGTCCTGTGTTCCTCTTTTTTTTCCTAACAGAGACTCGTGGACAAAGTTCCCAGGGCTGGCTTTTAAGTAATCTCTTTGTGAGAATAAGGAGAGCACTGCCCAGCAGCAAATCCTTTTACTTCATTAGGCAGGAAGTACCGTATTTCAGCGAGGATGCAAAATAGATGACCAGATCTTCTGAAAACACCCACATTCTTTTATGTTGGCATTCAGCCTACCAAATGAAGCCAGCAAAAATTCTAACCGAAACAAACAAAACCTTATTCTACAAAATGAAAACAATCAGTGCTGGGAGGGAGGTGTTAATCTTTAACTATTTATCTCAGTTGCTCAAAAAACATAATTCAACAAATTCAACCAACACGTACAACCTATGAGTACCTGGCATTGTATTAGTTACATATACATAAGAAGATCATTCAGTCTCTCCCACTACCACCCTAAATCCCAGTTCAGAAAATAAGGAAATGGAATAGAGATTGGGTAGTTTTTTCATTAAGTTACCTCTGGCCAATCTCACAATTCCCTTGCTTAGCTGGGAACCCACTGTTTCCAGGGAAACAATCCCACCCCATAAACATTCTTCACACACACAGAAAACCTGCATGGTTGCATCCTCATTGAAATAAACACCAGTCAACCTTTAGATGCTTTTAGATCAAGATGTCAACAAAACTCCTCAAGATAGTGCAGAAGATACAGGTTCCCCAGAAGGATCCCGGTAAAATTATCTGTTGCTTAATACATTTCAGGTAGAATTGAGGAGAAAGCTGCCTGCCCACCCCACCCCCCTTTTCTTCTGCTATCATTAAGAACGCTAGGAGATCAGCAACTAAGATTTAAATTTGGAAACTGAATTTCAAGGTCAACTCCCCCCTCCCCTTATTTCAGGAATACTATTAGAAATCTTCAACTTCTTGAAAGACCATGACCAAGAAAAATGCCAAGTGTTCTTTCTACCTATTTTTGGCATTACCCCTCGAAAAACCAAATAATCATGTCTAGGAACCAATTCTAAGCGTTCAAATATTTTTTGAGTATCATTTTTTGAGGGAGGTCAGGTATCTAGACCTTTCCTCACTGCTGATCAAAATGATGGACTCTCGTGAAGATAAAGACCTCTTTCACCTGACACCAACCGCTCAGATCAAATTGTGTTCACTTCACAGGGCAATGAGGAAAAGAAAATGGAGTTACGCCCAGTTCTTCCTTGGGCACCAGTCATGGGAGAAAGGATTCTGTGAAGTTTTTTCAAGCATTTTTTTCTACATGTGGAAAAGGATATCCCCTCTCATCTTGCCTGCTGTGATCAAAAGTTTGCCAGTTAGACAAGTGTAAGGTTTCAGAAGGTGTTGTAAAAAAGCAATTCCATTTTATAAAAAATGCACCACAGGCTATTCTATTTAATAAATTATGAAAATAGGAGGCTTCACTTACCAGCTAGTCTCTAACTTTGGTAATAAACTGACACTTGGGAATATACATACACATATGCCAGTACCCACCCACACCCTCCAGCAAACTGTTTGACATTAACCCTCTGCTGATAAAAATGATGTGTGTGTAGTGTGTAGCATAAATGGAGTGTAATGTGTGTTCAGCGTGTATTACGTGGTATGTGGTCGCATAACGTGTGTAGTGTGCCTGGTGCACGCGTGTGAGAGAGAGACGGGAGGCTGGGGAGCGAGCACAGAGCAGGGTGTGCTAAAGTACCTTTGGAGACTCCTGCGCGCGACTCTGCAGCAGAACTTTTCGGGCACTTTAGGAAGTGGGTTCAGATGGGGGAGGGGAGGCGGCTCAGGAAGGGCGGGAAACTGTTTCCGATTGGCTTCTTTTATTGATCGGTACTCATCCCCCAGGCAGAGGAGACCCGCGCCGTCCCAAGGAACCGCTGGTCCACGCCTCCATTTCGGGACCCGCCCCCGGATGCCTCCAGCCCGAAGTCGCCCAGAGCAGGGCCGGGCTCCA
Organism: Otolemur garnettii; assembly: GCF_000181295.1. Taxonomy (NCBI): domain Eukaryota; kingdom Metazoa; phylum Chordata; class Mammalia; order Primates; family Galagidae; genus Otolemur; species Otolemur garnettii. Next base: position 23,484,665 of record NW_003852405.1, read on the forward strand.
CGCGTCCCAAAGGGCGTCCCGTGGAAGAGTGAAGAGCAGCCTGGACAGGGGACAGTGAGGACGGGACCGAGCACCGCCGGCCGAGAGCCCAACAACTCCGTGCGGCACCAGTGACACTGAGGGGAAAGTTTCTGGCTAAGACTGTACAGGAGAACAGTTCGCTGGTGTTTAGTGTGGGCTCCCAAGAAAGAACCAGTCTTTGGAAAAAGGGGGTGGGGGTGGTGCTTGCCGAGCCACGCCGCCGCCCAGCCCGGCCCCGAGCTCTGCCCCGCGGTCCCGGGCGCGCCGGGCTGTCGGCGGGACAGGGCGACCGAGTCCGCGCCCGAGGATGCAACAAGCTGCCGGAGCACCGGACACGCGCGAAGACCAGCCAGGGCAGAGCGGCTTTCCTCGCGGCCTTCCTCGCTTCCTCGCCTCCTGGCCGGGAGGGGCGCGCTCCCACGCCCGGGCCGAGGAGCGGATCACTTACCTCCGCGCACGGCCGCGCCGGGGGTCGCCCCGCACGGAGCTGGGCGGCCGCCACGCGCCGAGCCGAGCCCGAGCCCGGCGGCGCGCGGGGCACGCCGGGAGTTGTAGTCCGCCGCGCGCCGCGGGGCCGGGGGCGGGGACCCAGCGCTGGGGGAGGCCGAGCGCCATCCGGAGCTGCCGGCCCCACCCGGCCCGGCCTGGGGATGGGGGCAGGGCGTCTGCAACACCTTCCAACTTCAGGGAGCTGGAGGTTTTTGCAGGTGGAGGGTTTCAGGTTAATACCATTTCCTTGCTGTCTTACTCGCTCTTGACAGCCCTGATGAAGTTTTAAGCGGGACTTTGGCAGCCACGATGAGTACAGATTTCCCAGGCCAAGTTCCGACCCTCCAGAGCTCTGATCTCCCTTCACCCGGAACACACACGTGGCACTCTGCGTGGAGCAACTATTCTTTTGCTCGCAGAATAAACCATTTGAAGACTAGCGCGTGTAAGGAAATTGAGCGATTGCCCCTGAGGTGTGTGGGACGCTCTGCAGCACTCCACAAAGCACTGTTTGCCTAATTGGTTCATTGTATTAGAACCATAAGGAAACACTCTGTTAGGCTAAACGAGGGCGTTAGGCAGAGAAGAGCTGGAGGTTCAAAGAGTTTTGTGCGTCTCCGTCTGCAGAGGTTGGAGCACCCGGCACAAATACTCATTTCCTTCTCCAGCCCTTCTCTCAGCAGCCGGGAAGAGAGTGGAGAGAAGGAGAGCTGGGGACAGGTGCGGACACACCGAGAAAAAAAGAGGAGCCTGCTGCGAAGCGCTACCTTGAAGTGCCTGAGTGAATCTTACTAAATAAGGAGATAAGTAAAACCAAAAGAAAGACCTCTATGGATTGGAGGAATGGAAGGCGAAGGAGAAGCAGACGGAGGGGGGTAGATGGAAACTGAACAGATCTGTGATGAGGGCAGCAGCAGAAAGCAAAAATGAGCGGGGATTTTAGAAGCCAGATAGACCTGGATTCCTGGGGTTGTCACTTCAGAGCTAGTTCTGTGGCCTTTGGTGAGTTATTGGACTTCCTCGAACCTCTTTTGCCTCCTCTTTAAATAATAATAGTTCCGACTTTGTGATGTGATTGTGTGTGATTTGTGTGTGATTGAAAGAGAGGGGAAGCACTTAGCATTTAATGCCTGGCATAGAGAGGCAATTAATGCTAGCTGTTGTTATTATCTGCAGAAATTCCTTTTGTGGAATAATCAAAAGGTAGATTAGAGTGGAACTACTAGTTAGGAAGCTGTGACAATGCTTTAAGCTACAGGCAGTGAGGGCTTTAATCATGGTGAGAGAAAGGCAGCAGCTGTGTGCCACTAAGGAGGGAAAACGGAGCAGTACCGTTGGTTGGCTGTAGAAGTGAGGAACAGGAATCATCTTGGTAGTGATCTCGAGATAAAGCAGATGATGTTCCCACTCACAGAAGTAGGTGCAGCTTGTGGAATGACAGGCTTTGGAGGAAGATGACTACCGGCATTCCTCATTTTATTGCACTTTGCTTTATTGCACTTCCCAAAGACTGTGTTTTTTACCAGTTGAAGACTTGTGCGGAAGCTACATGGAGCATCAGTCAGGGCTGTTTTTCCAACTCGCGTGCCCACTTTGTGTGTCTGTGTCACATTATGGTCATTCTCCCAATATTTCAAACTTTTTCATTACTAGTGTGTCTGTTACAGTGATCTGTGATCTGTACTTGATGTTACTATTGTAATTGTTCTGGAGTTTCATGAACCACTCCCATTCATTGATATTCTGTTGGTTCTGATTGCTCCTCCAACCAGCCGTTCCCCTGTCCCCCTGTCCTCAGGCCTCCCCGCTACCTAAGAAACAGTAATATTCAATAAGGCCATTCATTTCCCTATTCTGACCTATTATTTCAATATTTTGTATCATGTTTTCTATCCTTTATATCTTATATGTATTTTCTCTTCTTAATTTTTTAAGAATCAAAATGAATTTATTGGTCTCCTCACATGTTCATGGGAAAGGAATAGTTGCATGTCTCTCACTTAAATTAACAGATAGAAATGATTAAGCTTAGTAAGGAAGGCATGTTGAAAGCCCAGGGAGGCCAGAAGATAGCCTCTTGCACCAAATAGCCAAGTTGTGAATGCAAAAGAAAGTAGTTCTTTAAGGAAGTTAAAAATGCGACTCCCTTGAATGCGTCCATCACGGGAAAGCAAAACAGTCTTATTGCTGATATGGAGGAAGTTTCAGTGGTCTACATAGAAGATCAAACCAGCCACAACATTCTCTTCAGCTAAAACCTAATCCAGGGCTTTAATTCTGTGAAGGTGAAGAGAAGTGAGGAAGCAGAGGAACAGTTGGAGGCTATTAAATGTTGTTCCAGGTGGTTTAAGGGAGTAAGTCATTTCTGTAACATAAACGTGCAAGGTGGATGTGGCAAGGGCTGATGTAGAAGCTGCAGCAAGCTGTCCAGATCTCGCTGAGATAACTGATAAAGATGGTGACATTAAACAACAAATTTTCAATGCAGACAAAACAGCTTTCTGGTGCAAGATGCGTTTAGGACTTTGCTGGCTAGAGAGGAGTCAATGCCTAGCCTCAAAGCTTCAAACGACGGTCTTTCTTGCTAGGGATGAATGCAGCTGATTACTTTAAGTTGAAACCACCGCTCATTTACTATTCCAAAAATCCTAGGTCCCATAAGAATTATGCCAAATCAACTTTGCCTGTTCTCTGTAGATAGAAAAACAGAGACTAGATGACAGCACATCTGTTTACTAGTGATTCACTGAATATCTTAAGCCTACTGCTGAAACCCACTGCTCAGAAAAAGAGATTCCTTTCAAAATACTATGCCAGGGCCAGGTGTGGTAGCTCACGCCTGTAATCCTAGCACTTGGGAGGCCAAGGCAGGTGGACTGCCTGAGCTCACAGATTCGAGACCTGTCTGAGCCAGAGCGAAACCTCCTCTCTAAAAAACAGCCAGGTGTTGTGGCAGGCACCTGTAGTCCCAGCTATTAGGGAAGCTAAGGCAAGAGAATCACTGGAATGCTAGAGTTTGAGGCTGCTGTGAGCTATGATGCCACCACACTTTACTGAGGATGACAAACTGAGACTCTGTCTCAAAAAAAAAAAAGACAAAATATTACTCCTTGACAATGCACATGGTCACCCAAAAGTTCTGATAGAATAGTAGAAAGAGATGAATGTGGTTTTCATGGCTGTTAACACACAATCCATTCTTCAGCCCATGGATCAGGGGTGATTTCAATATTCAAGTCTTAAGAAATACATGTAGTGAGGATATAGCTGCCATAAATAGTGATTGTTCTGATAAATCTGAGCAAAGTAAATTGAAAACCTTTTGGAAAGGATTTGCCAGTCTAGATGCCATTAAGAACATCTGTGATTCATTGAAGGCGGTAAAAGAAAAACATTAAAAGGAGTTTGGAAGAAGTTGATTTGGGGATGACTTGGGGGGGCGTGAAGGTAGGACTGCACTGCTGCATCTCATGGTAAAACTCCAGTGGATGAGAAGTTACTTTTTATGGCTGAGTAAAAAAAAGTGGTGTGTTGCGATGGAATCTACTCCTGGTGAGATTTGCTGTGACCATTGTTGCAGTGACAACAGAGGAGTTAGAGTATTACTCAGACTTAGTTGATGGAACAGCGGTAGGATTTAAGATTGACTCCTATTTGGAAAGAAGTTGTGCTGTGGATAAAACTGCCATAGAACAACATTGCCTGCTATCAGAAAATCTTTCATGCAAAGAAAAGTCAGTCTATTTTAAGAAACTGCCACCGCCACCCTAACCTTTAGTAACCACCACCCTGATCAGTCAGCAGTCATCGACACTGAGGCAGAGTGTGATTCACTGAAGCTGCAGGTTATGACTCAGTGAAGGCTCAGGTTATTGTTAGCATTTTTCAGCAGTAAAACATTTTTTAAATTAACGTATATACATTTTTTAGACACAATGCTATTGCACCCTTAGACTACAGTATAATATAAACATTGCTTCTATATGCACTTGGCAACCAGAAAATTTGTGTGGCTTACTTCATCGTGATATTTGCTTTGTTGTACTGGTCTGGAACCAAACTTGCAATATCTCTGAGATGTGACTGCAATATTTTTGGTTTCATTTTGTTTTGTTTTTTGAGGCAAAGTCTCACTCTGTTACCCTGGGTAGAGTGCTGTGGTGTCATAGCTCACAGCAACCTCAAAGTCTTGGGCTCGAGTGAACCTCTTGCCTCAGCCTCCCAAGTAGCTGGGACTACAGGTGCTCACCTTACCCGGCTAGTTTTGCTATTTCTAATAGAGACAGTTCTCAATCTTGCTTAGGCTGGTCTCAAACTCCTGAGCTCAAGCAATCCTTGAGCTTGCTTCAGCCTCCCAGAGTGCTAGGATTACAGGCGTGGGCCACCATGCCCAGCCTGTAGTTTGATTATGGACATGTGTAACTTAAGGCTTTTTGTGTGTGAATGACCACGTGGCAGTTGGAAACATGGATATGGATTTCATGTGCAGAAATAGAACTTTGATTGTGAATTACTTAAAAGAGGTAATTGAGGAGCATATGCGGAGGAAGAAGAGTGGGCAGCAGGGTTGGGCAGGGGAGGGAGGAGCCAGACAGTGATACCAGGCAGGAATCGGTGAAGGCAGAAGGGACATAGCTGCCGTGTTCAGTGACATGGGACCCAGGGAGGATGGAGAGGTGAGGAACCCCTCCTCAACTGGTCAGATTCTCTAGAGAGGCAGCCACCCCAGATTTCTAGAGTAAGAGTCTATATTGGCTAGGACCCCTTCCACAGGTGGTTTTGGAAATTTACCAGACTTTGTCCCTGTGATTGGGAAGGGGACACTACTGGAATATAGTTAGTGGGGCCAAAGATGCTGTGCCTCTTCCACTGTCCAGGAAGGTCCTGCACAGCAAAGAATTGTCCTGTGTCCTCTGTGACTTGATCATCCCACCTGTGTAGGTGCGAATCTTTTTACAATTATCTAAGCCTAGAATCCATTTTATATAATATACAAACACAAGGTGTTTTTCACACAGTGTTAAGATATACTGAATTTTCCTGGAATGCTGTAAATTTAATGGCAGAATCATTCTTGGAATTTGAATCACCAGTACAGATCATTTTGTGGTTGACCTTCTCGTGGTGATTTTTACAAATGGACATAGTATTTGTTTACTTCGCTGGTCTTTTAGTGTAGGGACGCCTGAGCAGCTCCACGTTGGGTCAGGCATCATTTTATTGTAAATCACTATCTTTACTTTTTCTTTCATATTACAGTTAAGGCATTGGTTTAATTTTCAAAAATTACATATGTAGATAGCTTATGGCTTTTGCTTCATAATAATAAAGGCAATGTTATCCCATATTTGTTAGGAAATGGGAGCGTTAGGTTTGACAAGGCTCAGAACTATTTTTTCATTCCGTCAATGACATCACTTGGGTGTCGACTCATGCTACGCACTTGTGATACATTGATACATACAAAACAGAACAGTTTATTGCCTTAGGGAGCTAATATTCTAATGTGAGCATGGGAGAGGCAAATACTAAATACTAAACATTAAATAAATAAACTCATTTACATATCAAAAATTGATAAGGGCCATGAAAAATAAAAGCGAGATAAAGAGAACTTGGAGTGCAGGAAAGGGTGTGGGCTGAAATGTAGTGACCAGGGTAAAATTCATGGAGAGATCTGGGGTTGGTAAGCACATGGCCTTGTGGATTTCTGAGGAGAGGTGTGGCTGGATTGGACCACACTGGTTTGGCTGGATTGGAGAGAGTGGGAGTCAGGTAGAGGAGGACTGAGGATAATGTGTGGGCTCGGGAGAGGTGATGTAGATCTTATGGGCATTGCAAGATTTGAATGAAATGGGCAGCTGCTGGAATTTTCAGCAGACGAGTAAGAGGCATAATTTTAAAGGATTCTGGCTGCTCTATCAAGGACAGATCTTAAGGAGCAATGGTGGAAGCAGCCTAGGCAAGAAGCTGATGCAGTAACCCAGACAGGAATCACTAGTGCCTGGGCCAGAGTGGTCGCAATGGTAAGGGATGGGCTGGATGTGGGAGAGGAATCTCGACTGGCAGAGGGCACAGGGGGAGAGTTTCAGGGGTTGTTGAGGGATGGAAGATGGAGACAGAGTCTATATGGGGCTTTGTGGGAATGACACTTTGTAAAGACTGGGAGTCGGAGACTTCTTGTGGTAACTGACATAAACAGGGGCAAAGGATGTAACAAAATCAAGAAGTAAAATGGTGGGGAGTAAGTAGTAAGTAAAAATCAAGTAAGTAAAATCAAGTAAGTAAAATGGTGGGGAGTAAGTAAGAGGAGTATGGATGAATATTTGGGATCCCTGTCTGTGCAGGTGGAGGCAGGGAGTTCTGAGACTCAGGTGGACTCCTGATCCACGCTGAGGAAATGGTGAAGGCCTAGGGAGGGAGGATTCTATCCCCAGGGCAGTGCTTATTCATGACCCCTGCCAGAGGTGGGGCAGACCTGTTTGGAATTTGAAGTCCTTCCTCCCTTTACCCTTGATCTTTTTGGACTTAGCCCTTCTGATGGAATTGAGGATTGGGACAAGCTGGTAATTATTCTAAGTACAAAGATCTGTAAACAAGGGTGTTTTTCAAGACAGTATATTTCTAGAATATAGGTTAAGGCAGACCTGTAACATTGGGAATGGAAGAATTCTGAGAATTTTGGTAAATATAGAATGTCAGCAAAGAAGGGCAGGAGGAAGTGGGGTCCTTAATGTGAAGAGATAGATGCTCCAGGATTGGGGATAAGAGACAACTATGTTCGTGCGGTCAAGTGAAGAAACCACTGGAAGAAGACATGTGAAAATTCAGAATGGGGATAATGGATATAACATCCTAGAGAAGGAGGCACCATAAATCATTTATCCCAGGAAGAAAAGAAAGAGAGTGGAATGATTCAGAAATAGTCAGGAAAATTCTAAAGAGACGAAGGGATAGAACATTCTAAAAAAATCTTATTTATTATGGAAACAAAGTAAATGTATGGTGAAAAATTAAAATAATCAAAAGTGAAAATTCCCAATAAACTCATTCGTACAATAATCCGTTAAATGGTACACATTGTCTGAATTTTTATTATGTACCTGTGATTTTTTTTGCCACTGTTACATGCATACCTGAAATATTAGCCGTGTTTTCTTTGTAAGTTCTAAGATTTAAATAATTTTAAAAATTCGAGTATCTATTCTATACAGGCAGTCCTGAGTTATAAATATCTGACTTGCACATAACTTGCACTTACACAAAGGCTGTTACAGCTAAGTCCCCAAGTTACAAACGTTCAACTGACACATGACTTACACTTAAGAATAGAGGCTATTACAGGTAATAGGTAAATGTACCTGTTCCAACTTACATACAAGTTCAGCTTAATAGCAAACATATAGAACCTGTCTTGTCTCTAACCCAGAGACTACCTGTAACAGATACTATTAGTTCAATATTTTGGATCATGTTTCCTATCCTTTATATCTGATATGTTTTTTCTCTTCTTAATTTTTTAAGAATCAAAATAAATTTATTGGTCTCCTGACATTTCTTTTAATTATTTTTCTTCTTGAAGTTTTACATATTTTAATGCTATTTTACTTAATACATAAAGGTTCGTAGGAGTAATAACTTTATTGGGAGTTGTGTCCTCTGCCGTTATAAAGTGACTCTCTGCGTTGCACTTAATGCTTTTTAGATTATTTTATCCCATTTGAAACTGCTTAATTAGATATGTTTTATCTTATCTTGGTCATGTCTGTGTATTTTTTGACTCCTTATTGTCTCTTTGTTCTCTCTTTTGTTTTATGATTGTGTTTTCTTTGTATTTTTTGTTTTGTTTTTGTCTTTATCATTCTCTATGCGTTAATGTCAAAGATAAAGCTGGACCCTAGTTAAAGGTAAGAACAGATTGTAATCAGTAATAGCTATTACAATGGTAAAAGACTCAGCAAGAACTGAACTCCACTATGATTTGCACAGAGACACTAGTTAAAACAAGGAGGGAGTGGGTGACTAGGGGCTCAGTACAGTCTAAGAAGGGGAAAATTATAAAGGCTTTGTTAGCATGAAATGATGAGGCCAGCCATGTCTACTAGCTGACAGTGATCAAGGTTAGGATTCTGTGTCTACTAGCTGACAGTTATCAAAGTCAGGATTCTGTCCTCCCACAGAGACTCAGAGACAGAAGTCCTCTCCTTCAGGGGAATAGCTTTGAGTCCCTAAAAAAGGCCCTCCAAGTTGGAGATAGATATATGCATATAATACATCTTAAGTCAGAGGAAGGATTTGCAATTGCAATCCCTTTGTAGTAAATTCTCTAAAAAAACGTGGTCAGGGGCTGATTGTCAGTTGTTAGCTAAAACAAACAGTAAACTCTTTTGGCAGCCTTGAGCTTTTCCAGGAAGGCACTTTAAAGGGAAGGCTAGCGTGGCCTTGAGTTCTTAGAAACTATATTGGTGTTTGTTCAAGTCTGTAGAGGCCAAGGTTGAGGCCTCACCAAGAATAGGGCTTAGGGGAGCTTGGCTAGAGATGGGTCAAGAAGAGAATCTTTGTCATTAGTTATCTATTGCTGTGTAATGAATAATCCCCAAACTTAGTGGCTTAAAACCACACACACTCATCCTCTCACACTTGGCGGTGGGTCAGGAGCTTTGGGTGTGGCTTAGATGAGTCCTTGGCTTCAAGTTCTGAAATAGCTGCCATCAAGGTAATGGACTTGGAGAGGATCCACTTTCAAGTGCACTCATGTGGTTGTTGGCAAGATTTAGTTCATTGCGGGCTACTCAACCAAGGCCCTCCGTTTTTTGCCATGTGAACTCACAACATGGAGGCTCTCAACATGGCGGCTGGCTTTACCAAAGCAAGTGGTGAGAAGGGTCAGAGTGTAAGCATGGCAGCAGCCATATTCTTCTATAGCCTAATTTCTATGTATGTGTTTTTTATAAGAGACACACCTAAGGGATTAACAAACAATAGTTGAAAGTAAAAGAAAATATTTTAGGCAAAAACATATTATCTAAAAAGAGTTGGAGTATGTGTATCTTATAAACTAGACTTTAGGGCAAAAAACCCTGGTAATAGACTAAAGAGATCATTATGAAAAGAGGTTTAATTCACTAGGTGAAAAATATTCTAAATTTTTACAGTCTGATAACATGGCATCAGTAACATAAAATGAAATTGGACACAATTACAGAGAGATATTGTCAAAATCTCTACGATAGTTTATCCTTAAATAAATCTCACTCAGCAATTGATAGATAAAATGAACCAAAAGCATTGAAGATATGATTAATTTAAATAATATAAAAAGCTTAATCTACTGAATATATAGAGTCCTGCATGCCAAATTAAGGTGCATAAATTAGTTTCAGTCATGCATGGAAACTGTAATAATTGATCTCGAATTAGACCACAAAGCAATTCTTAACGAATTTTAAAGAACTGGTTTGAAAAAGTTTCTATTTTCTGACCACAATTCTATTAATAATGGTATCATTAACTAAAAAATAATATTAGAATGTGTTTTGAAACTGAAAAATACTTCTAAATAACTCATCATTAAGGACCAAATCATAATAGCAAATAGAAAAATTTTTAAATTGAATAAGAATAAAAACCAAAGTCTTTTACCGACCTTACCAGAACAAGTGCAGTTACAAAAGGCTTAGGGAAATTTAAGCCATAAACATTGATATTAGAAACTAAGAAAGGCTAAATATTGCTAAGCTAAGCATCCGGGAGAAATGATTTTTAAAAAGAACAATAGAATTAACTTAAAGAGAGCAGAAGAAAGGAAATGATAAGATTAAGCCCAGAAATTACTGTAATAGAAAACAAAGATAAAATAAGGAAAATCACCAGTGCCAAAAATAAAGTCTTCAAAGAGGTGAATAAAATTTACAAATGGATCTGGCCTGATCACAAAAAAAAAAAAAAAAAAGAAGAAGAAGACAAAAATAAAAACTTTTTTTCTTTTCCCTTGGTAGAATGTGCCCTGGTGTCATTGTTCATAGCAACCTAAAACTCTCTTGCCTCAGCCTTCCCAGTAGCTGGGACTCCAGGTGCCCGCTGCAACGCCTGGTTATTTTTTTAGATACAAGGTCTCGCTCTGTCTCAGGCTGGTCTTGAATCTGTGAGCTCAGGCAATCCACCCACCTCGGCCTACCAAGTGCTGGGATTACAGACGTGAACCACTGTGCCCAGCTAAAAATAAAAATTTTAGTTAAAAATATCCAAAGATGTTAAAACTTGATAAACCAGGACAGACAAGTTGGTGTACAACTAAAGCCTTAGACAAAAAGGTCAAATTATTAGAAAAAATGCAATTTACCCAAACTAACTCTGGAAAAAATAGAAACTCTGACTAGTTTTGAAGCTCTTAAAGAAGAAATTGGTTCAGCAATTTTGAAGTCTGACCCAAGGATAAGATTGGGCCCCAATATTCTTAAAGGTGAATATTACTTTTTTCTTTTCTTTTTTTGCAGTTTTTGGCCTGGGTTTAGCACCTCTGGCATATGGGGCCAGCATCCTACACCTTTGAGCCTCAGGCACTGCCTCTTTTTTGTTGTTGTTGCAGTTTGCCCGGGCCTGGGTTTGAACCTGTCACCCTCAGTATATGGGGCCAGTGCCCTACTCACTGAGCCACAGGCTCCACCCAAGGTGAATATTCCTAAACATTCAAGGAACATAGTTCTAATCCAGGGGTCCTCAATCTTTTTAAACAGGGGACCAGTTCACTGTCCCTCAGACCGTTGGAGGGCTGGTCTGCAGGCCCTGGGACAAGTTGGCTGCTAAGCAGGACAGGCAGTGGCCACAAAAACACCCGGCGGGCTGGATAAATGTCCTAGACGGGCCGCATGTGGCCCGCGGGCCATACTTTGAGGACGCCTGTGACTAAGGCATAAACTCTCAAAGAACTGAAAAAAAAAAATACCCCAATAAACAATACACAGACCTCATTCTATAGAAAAAATGATCTATTTTATATAACAAGCCATACAAGGATACTGTGAGAGATAAAAAAATTACAAACCAATTTCACCCACAAACATAGTATAAAACTCTGAAAAAAACCAACAAAGCTTAAAAACGTAATCCAGCAATGCATAGAAGATAATACATTTGAGTTTATTCTCAGAGCACAGGATGATTTAACTCGAGAAAATTGAATTAACTTACCAAATTACAGAGCGAGGCAGAATTAACACATGCTCATCCATCTCCTTACTCATTTAGCTTCCTCCTACCCATCCTTCAAATCCTAGAACTTCACTTTACTCCTTCCCTGAGTATTGATCGAGAAACCTTCCCTTCTTCCTCCTTCCTTCCTTTCTCTCTCTCTCCCTCCCTCCCTTTCTCCTTCCCACCTTCTCTCTTTTTTTTTTTTAACCAAGGCTCACTCTGTCCCCCTGGGTAGAGTGCCGTGGCATCATCATAGCTCACGATAATCTCAAACTCCTGGGTTCAAGGCTCAAGTGATCTTGCCTCAGCCTTCCGAATAGCTGGGAAGGCTGTCCCTTCCCAGCCTTCCGAATAGCTGTACCACTATGCCCGGCTAGTTTTTCCATTTTTAGTAGAGATGGGGTCTCTCTCTCGCTGGTCTCAGACTCCTGAGCTCAGGTGATCCACCTGCCTGGGCCTCCCAGAGTGCTAGGATTGCAGGCTGAGCCACCATGCCTGGCCCCACGCTTTCTTGTATGGCAGCACTGATTGTACTACACTGTGACCTTCAGTCAGGTCTCCCTCTCCAGTAGTCTTTCACAGGAGGGAGAAGCGTTACTAACTGAGCAGTTCCAGGTGAGGTATACACATTACTTCTAATACCCAAGGCAGCTCCCAACGGTCCCTGTCTTCGGCTTAGAGAGTGGGTCACAAGTTCAGGGTCTCATGATTATAACGGCAGATCACCCCCACGTCTGGTTCTGTACTGCTTCATTTGACTGTTTCTCCAGAGTCTGGCTCAGTGCCTGAAGCTTTCCTTGTTGGGTAGATGTACATTCATGGATGGCCTGGGTTAAAATATTCCGAATTTAAAAGAAATTAAAAAAAGAAAAACAAGGACAGTTTTGAAGTCAGTCTCAGAAGACTCACACTTGGGTTCTCTCTCCTAGCTGCCAAGTGGGAGAGTTTCTAAACAGGGGAGCCTGTCTGGAGGTGATTAGTTCAGCAAGAGGCTTCCCGGGGGGAGAAACTTTGGAACCAGAGGCTGCAAATCAACAGGAAGGATAGAAAAAGAGTCTTCACGTAAAGACGGGGTGCCTGTGGGTGCAAGTGTTCTTTGTGGAAGAACTCTGTTGTCATGCAGTATTTATCTAAGTTCCTCAAATTGGAAGATAGCGATTTGCTATCTCTGTGTGCAGCTGTGACCAGAGAGACTGATGTGGGGCTTGCAGTAAGTGTGTGCAAACCACCTGCCTTTTGGGTTGTGTTCAAGGCTGATGTTTTCCGAAAATAGAGCTCGATCTGCCCTCTGGCTCAGTCCCTCTTCACCTCGTATTCTGTCAGTACGAGGGTTCTGAATCAGCGCATCTCTGATTGCTTGCTACATATCAATAGTTTGTCAAATTTGTGAAATTTGCAAGCTATTACCAAGAGATTTAACTTTTCATTAATTCCTGGAAGTTGGTGGCATGTGAATCCGAGGAAAGATGTGTATTTTTATGTCGCTTCTCTAATGATTTACAAAGTCACGGGGCATTCTCTACTCTGAATCGTTTGATAAGGTGACAGAATTTATCCAAGTTGCGCCCGTGGGGCCCATTCCACCACAGTTAGGGGGTGAGGGTCGTCTTTTCAACTTGTGGAGCTCTCTTTGCTGTCCTCAGGGGCTCAGCTTCTGTAGTATCTCCCTTTGGGTGCTGTTTAAAGAGGCTTCTTTGCAGCCCCTGGGACTGGAAGTGGGGATGCTGCAAGTTCTGAGCACCAGCAGAAGCCCCCTTGGCCTCTAGCCCGTTGATCCCAAGTCTGCACTCACTCCCTTCACAGAGAACCCTCTCGGACATTCGCCACCCCCAACCTCTGACGCTTAAACACTGATGATTGCTTTTCAGCCCTTTTTGTATTTGTATTGGGCTCTGGGCAGTTAGTTCCCCATGATGCAAACTCTTTTAATAGTTTGTAACTAGGACTGTCTGCTTCTCATTGACTTACTCTCTCAGTCAGCCCAGCCACGGACCCCGTTCTGTGTTCTGCCTCCAACTCCAACAAGAAGATCAGGGATGTGGAGGGAGGCAGGTATCTGGTACATTCAGTGACTAACTTTCTTCTCTTTCCTTTTTGACATATGTTTTTAGTATTTTTACTATGAAAGTAATACATGCTCTTCATCAGTAAACAGTCCAGAATGGGAGAGTTTCCCAATCCCCGTCTCCTATTAACAGTTAACACCTTTCTGCCATGTTGCTTGAGGCTTGTTTGCAGCAGTTCCATTTACCCAATAGATCAGGTATCTACCAAGAAAAATCTCAAGACATATTAAAAGGCATAAAGCACAGTATGAAAAGGCTGAACAAGCATCAAAACCAGGCTCAGATATGACCGGGATGTTGTGATGATCAGACCAGGAATTTAAAACAACTATGACTGGCCAGGCACCGTGGCTCACACCTGTAATCCCAGCACTCAGAGAAACTGAGGCAGGAGGATGCCCAAGCTCAAGAGTTCAAGACCAGCCTGAGCAAGAGTGAGAGTCCATCTTTACTAAAAATAGAAAAATGAAGTTGGGCATTATGGAGGCACCTATAGTCCTAGCTACTCAGTAGGCTGAAACAAGAGGATCACCCAGGAGTTTGAGGTTGCTGTGAGCTATGATGTCACACCACTCTAGCCTGGGTAACAGAGTAAGACTCTATCTCAAAAAAAAAAAAAAAAGAAAGAAAGAAAGGAAGGAAGAAAAAAGAAAAGCTACAATAATCAGGACATTGATTGGCATTGGCAAACAAATAGACAGATAGATTAATGAAACAGCATAGAGAACCCAGAGATAGACTCACTTAAATACAGTCCATGATAAGGCAGCAAAAGCAATACAATAGAGCAAGGAGAGTTCTTTCAACAAATGGTCCTGAAACAATTGAACATCTACATATAAAAAAATTGAATCTAGAAGCCTACCTTACTCCCTTCACAAAGATTAACTCAAAATAAATCACAGAACTTAACTTAAAAGATAAAACCATGAAACTCCCTGAAGATAACACAAGAGAAAAATCTAGATGACCCTGGTTATGGTGATGACTTTTTAGGTAAAATACCAGTGGCACAGTTCATAAAAGAAATAATTGATAAGCTGGACTTCATTAAAATTAAAAACTTCTATTCTGCAAAGACAACATCAGGAGAATGAGAATAGAAGCCCCAGACTGGGAGGAAGCATTTGCAGGAGACACATAGGATCATGAACTGTTTTTCTAAAATACAAAGAACTCTTAATAACTCCACAAAAAGCAAATAAACAACCCAACTAAACAAGGGTTCCAGACAAAATATCAGACATATCAACAAGGAAATTATACAGGGGGCAAATAAGAATAGGCAGAGATGCTCCACATCGTAGTCACCAGGGACGTGCAAAGTGAAGCGCCAGTGAGGCACCACCACACACCTACTGGAATGGCCAAAATCTGACAACACTAAATGGTGGGGAGGACGTGGAGCAACTGGAACTTCATTCACTGATGGTGGGAATGCAAATTGGACGGCCGCTTTGGAATACAGTTTGACATTTTCTTTTGAAATTAAACATACTCTTCCTCTACAATCCAGCAATCATGTTCTGTTGGTAATACATCCACACAAAAATGCTCATATGGATGTTTATAGCAGCTTTATTCAAAATTGCCAAAACTCAGAAGCAATCAAGAATTCCTTTAATAAGTGAATAGATAAATAAACTAATGTACATCTGATAGGAAAAGACAGAGAGGAAACTCACACACCTATTTCTAAGTGAAAGGAGCTGGTCTGAAAGGCTACATCGGGGTCCTGTAGGTTTCCCACTGTATGACGTCCTAGAAAAGACAGAACTATGGATATAGTAAAACAATCAGTGATTGCCAGGGATTAGTAGGGAGGGAGAAATCAACAGGTGGGGCACAGCCAGTTTTTAAGGCAGAGAAACTATTCTGTATGACACTATAATGGTGACACATGTCATCATGAATTGTCCAAATGGGCTTGGGATCATAATGATGCATCAGTGGTGATACACGTGGTAACAATTGTCCCACTCTGGTGGGGGATGGTGAAAATGCACATGTGGGAACGGAACACAAAAGAAATCTATGTACCTTCTGCTCAGTTTTGCTGTAAATCTCAAACTGCTTTAAAAACAAAGTTTGTGCTTGAGCTCAGGAGTTTGAGACCAATCTGAGCAAGAATGAGATCCCATCACTATTAAAAAAAAATGGAAAAACTAGGTGGGCATTGTAGTGGGTGCCTGTAGTCCCAGCTACTCAGGAGGCTGAGACAAGAGGATTACTTGAAACCAAGAGTTTGAGGTTGCTGTGAGCTATGATCTCACGGCACTCTATCCAGGACAACAGAGTGGGACTACATCTCAAAAAGAAAGAAAGAAAGGAAGGAAGAAAAAAAAAAAACTAGAACTAAAAATAAAAATAAAGTCTGTTTTTTAAAAAAGCAACACACCTGATTTTATGACCAGCTAGGTTGGGAAGGACAAACATATAAATCTCCTGGCATAAGGCTCTTCGTTTAACCTTGTCTTTGTACAGAGCAGGTGGGTAGGTGTTGGCTGCTTTTCCTGCTGTATAAGTGACTGGCACTGGTCGGGGATGGCGTAACACACAGGTGTGTCCAAGCCTCTCCCCCGCTTTTACCCAAGTCAGGTATTTTTATTCCTAGGATAGGTCTAAGATAGAATGTTTTTCCTAAGTAGGGGAAGATCCAGATTTTCTTGATTCTAAAGCTTATACAATTCAGAGAGACTCTCTTTAAGGAAGAGAAAAATCAGAGCATAAATACAAAATTAAGTACAGAGGCCCTTGGAAGAAGTCTTTGAAAATGACCCTGTGGCTTCAAATTCATGGTCTTCACAGCGGCTCTGCTGCTACGCACCTTTGTCATTTGGGAGCAAATCAAGAGAACTGTGACTCAAATTGTCTCCACCCCTTCGCTATACACAGAGGGGGCCTCAAAACCTAGACACGTTTTAAGAAAATAAAAAAACTGTATTGAAATTGTCATAGTACATCCCAGTAACAAAAGACAAATACCAGTCACATCTAAGCACCTCTTGCAATGGCAGAAGTCAAACAGGACTTTAACATGACAATTGTAATATAGTTTTTCCCCTTTCTTAAAATGTGTATACATGTATGTATATACATATCTACACAGCCCCATATATTAGATAAACTGAATGTGTAGAAATGAAAGGAAGAAACAGATCATTTTTGCCTGGGAACTGCAAAAACTCTTGGCCCAAACTTGTCATTCGCCAATCCGGAGAGACCTGGCCATATTTTAGCCTGGCTTCAACAGCCCGAGCCTTGTCCCCAGCAAGACCCAAATGCCTTTTGAGTTCCTGTCTAGCAAAGCTCAGCCCCTAACCTTCCCTTCTGAAAGCATTTACTAAAGAAGGTTTGTGATTGTGAGTCCTGCCTGTGTCCTTTGAGATGAATCAGGACGCTGTCTCCTGCCTCTCAGGAGCGTCTCAAGGATGCCATTCCTCTGAAATGCATCTGCAGGACGTGTGGGGCCCCCCGTCTACCAGTCTCTGTGGAGCATGGGTCTGAAGCCAGCTGTTGACCAGGGCCCAGTGGCAGACACTTTGTCTGTTGTTGAGTTTACTCATCGCCCCCTGTGCAAAGATGAAAGGAACTTGTACAAAGATGAAAGGGTTCCCCAGCCTGCACCTCCCGTCACTTCCTGACCGCACCTCCCACCACAGTCCCTCCTGGCCTGCTCCTCAGCAGCTGCTGGGGCCCCTTGTCCTTCCCTGGACAGACCCGGCATGCTCTGGGTAGGGACTCTGTCCTTGGGGTTCTCCTTCCTGAACCACGTTGTTTCCACTGTGCAGTAAAGGCCACTTGGCTTCCCAGAAGTTCATTGCCGTGACCAAGTGATTAAAACCTGAGAAACCATCCCCGGCAGATGTTTTTCCCAGTGGCTTCATTCTCGGCACCCTCTTCCTCTCAAGACCCATCTAATCCGTCAGGAAAACCCGTTGGCTCCACCTCTGAAGTGTGCTCTGAGTTCAGCCACCTCTTCCATCTTCCCCGTTGCCATGAATGAGGGGACCACGGCCTCACTGTGATCACTGCCGCCCTCCTGGGCTCCCTGCTTCTCCCTTCGGCCCTGACGTCCATCCCAACCCCATGGCCAAATTTAGCCCTTAAAAAATATGTTATCTCCTGTCATCACGCTTCTGCTGGAAACCCTCTAATGTCTCTGTATTTCCTCCAGGGAAAAAGGCCACCCACACCGTTACAAAGGCCCATCGAGCTCTGCAGTTCCGCCCTCCTAGGTGGGGACCACTGGCTGCCTGTGGCCACGGAGCACGTGAGCTGAGGCAGGCAGTGTTGAGATGTACAATGTACACTGGACTTCGGAGACTGCCTGCAAGTAAGATGGAAAATATCTCGTTAATGATTTTCACATTGATTATACATTGAAATCTTATTTGGGTTATACTAAATAAAGTCCATCATTAAAATTCATCTCATCCATTTCCTTTCTATATTTTTGGTGTGGGTACCAGGAAATTTAAAATTACATTTTTTAGGGGTGGTGCCTGTAGCTCAGTGAGTAGGGTGCCAGCCCCATATACCAAGGGTGGTGGATTCAAACCTGGCCCCAGTCAAACTGCCAAAAATAAAAAAATAAATACAATTTCATTTTTTGAATATACATTCTGTATGTTTGTGGCTTGCGTTTGCATTTCTGGTGGACTCAGCTTGTCTACAGTATCAGGTCCCGCCCTAAAACTTCTCCTGGCCTTGTCCCCTGCTCTTGCTTACTCCGGCCCAGCCACACTGGCCTCCTTGCTATTCCTCAAATCTCCGACCCAGCAGGCACGCTCCTGCCTCAGCGCCCTCACTCTTGCTATTTTTACTCCTAGAAAAACTTCCCTCCAATTATTCTGATTTCTTTTTCACCACTCTGAACTTCATTCACATTTAACCTTCTCCAGGCAGACTTCCCTGATCACCCAACTACAAACTGAATTCCTCACCCACCTCCACTCCCCTGTTCACTGAACTCCTTCCCTGTTCTACTTTCCCCTATAACATTTGTCATAATGTAACACGTGTACATATTTTCTTTCTTTCTTTCTTTTTTTTTGCAGTTTTTGACTAGGGCTGGGTTTGAACCCAGCATATGGGACTGCCGCCCTACTCCTTTGAGCCACAGGCACTACCCATTTTTTTTTTTTTAATTGTCTGATGTCCCCTCTAGAATCCACAAGGGCAGGAAGTTTTATTTAGGCTGTGCTCTCAATATCCAGAACTGTACCTGGGGTATAGAAGGTGTTCAATTTGTTGCATTTGTTGAATGAAATACTGAATGAGTCTTACTCAACTGCTTAATAATACAGGTGGAGGACCTGATAGGCGGCCTCTTCATGGTATTGCTTCTAGTTAGGGGCAGAATGGATGCACCCAAAGTAAGACCAGAAACCCAGGGTCACTACCTAGACCCAGCCTCTGATTTCCACAGTATTTGTGCTGCTTCACTAGACTCTGCCTACATTTTTCATGCCTCTTTTAAGCCATGCATTTTTAAAAAAGAAGTATTTACTCTAGAAATAATGTACCCAGTCACATCCAGGGGATAATATCCAACATTCTTTCTTGCTACAAAGAAAACGCTTTGAATTTTTTTTTTTTTTAATTTTACTAGACAAGAATTCTGGATCTATCTGTATCTAAGGAAAATAATGACATTTTACTAGGGGAACAATTTGTTTGAAGGAAGCCTTTACATTTGATTATACTTGTATCATGAAATATTTACGCTATTGCCTGAAGGATTTAAACAAGTTCATTTATTGGATTAACCAATACATGTTTACTGAGCACTAACACACGGCAGACATTGTCTTAAGTGTCAAGAATAAACAGAGAAATGTGGTGTGGTCTTCAAGGAGCTAAAGCCCAGTGTATATGCGTGAGGAAGGGGAAAGAAACAGACATAGGATGTACCAGTCTCGTGTTGCTGCTGTAACAAATTACCACAAACTTGGCTTGAAACAACGCACATTTATTTTCTTACAGTTCTGGAAGGGAGAAGTCCAACTGGATCTTATTTGGCTAAAATCAAGGTGACATAAGGATGTGTCCCTTCTGGAGGCTCTTGGGGATGTGTCCCTTCTGGAGTACTTGGGGAGTACCTTGTTTTTTTTTCAGCTTCTAGGACAGTGTTTTTTTATATCTCATGGCACACTTGAACCTATAGTTAAACTTCCACACTTAAATTATGTTGATGAAAAAAAAAGAATAAAAATAAGAATATATTTCTTGTGCTTTGAACTTCTTTTGATAATAATTTAATCAACGATCTTTAAAAATTTTTGTGGCACACCTAAGACCCTCTCACACAGAGGCATTTGTTTTGTGTATTGTCTGATGTCCCTTCTAAAATCCACAAGGGCAGGGAGGTTTATTTATTTAAGCTGTGCTGCCAACATCTAGAAATGCACCTGGGATATAGTAGGTTGAAAATCCCTATTCTAGAGGCTGCCGGTATCCTTGGGCCCTCTTTCCACCCTCAACATTCATCACTCAGTCTCTGCTTCCAGCATCACTGGACTTCCCCTCTCACTCCGACTCCTTCTGGGTTGCTCTTACGACGGTCTTTATGATGGTAATGGACACACCCAGGGAACCCAGGATAATCTCCCATCTCATGACAAATAATAATTGTGTATATTTGGGGGGTTACCATGTGATGTTCTGGTGTATGTCTACATTGTGGCATGACTCTATCAAGCTAATCAACACATCCATCATCTTACATGAAGTCACGAGTCACTTGACTGCTGAGATACCTCCTGAGAGAGGTGTCCTATGTTGTCATTGTGAGAACACACAGACCTAGGTGGTATGGCCTACTCCACATGTAGGCTATAGGTACACAACTCCTCAGCTTAAACCTGTACTGCATGTTATCATACTGAATACAGTAGGCAATTATAACACAGTGACAAAGATTGGTGTATCGAAACATAACTAATTGTTGAAAAGGTGCAGTAAAGATATGATCTTATAATCTCACAGGACTCGGCTTCACCTGCAGGCTGTTGTTGACTGAAATGTCTTTAAACTTTTATCATTAAGCGGTCTATGGCTGCAATTATCATTTTTTTAAATGAAACCATTTAAAAATCTATTTTTCAGCAATTTTGAAATATATGATTTGTTATTTTAAACCCTGGTCACGTTGCTGTGCAATTGATTCAAGATGCTTAACTGAATCACATGTGCAAAGTCCCTTTTACCATATAAGGTAACAGTCACAGGTTTGGGGATATCTCGGGGGGCCATTCTTTAGTCTACCATATCGGACAATGTGACAAGTTCTGTAGGGGAGGGAAGTACCAGAGGCTATGTAGACACAGATGACAGGTCAGACAGGGTGTTGTGGAGAGACAGGACATCTCTAGGCAGTAAGTGACTGCTTAGCTGAGGCGAGCATAGTGCTGAGGACGTAGGTAGAGACCAGGCATAAAGGAATGCACAAGGAAAAGGGGGCGCAAAGGAAGATGAGATTCGCCTTAGTCATCTATTACTGTGTCACAAATTACCCCCCAATCTAACAGCTTACACCAATGAGTGTCTAAGATTTCACACAGTTTCTGAAGGTCACGAATCCAGGACAGCCCTGTCACATTGTCTCTTATGAAATGACAGCCAAGTGATTTGCTGGGCTGCAGCCACCTGAAAGGACTGGAGAAGGGGTCTCTACGTGCACTCGTGACTGTTGGGCCTCTCCCTGGAGCACAGGACATGGCAGAGAAAGAAAGATAGAAGTCACAGTCATTGATAGTCTAATCCTGGACATATTTTGCCCTCCCTTTGGCCATTCTTTTGGTCACACCAGCTGAGTCTGGTACATTGTGGGAGGGGATCACACAACACTGTAGGGCCACAGGAACAAGGATCAGGGCTGTCTTGGAGCCAGGCTCCCACAATATTCTTGGGTTTATAAGCAGTTGCCCGTTGCTGGCATGTGGGTGATCGTGAAGGATAGGCCAGGATGAGGTTGGCATGGGTAGGAAGGGCTAGAGCATGGGCTGTCTGTGCACTTGGCCAAGAATTGGGAGATAATCCTTTTATTGACAGGGAGGTACTACAGGGGCTTAGTCAGAGAAGTGACATGACCCAGTTGCTTTTTAGAGTTATCACCATGGTGAGGGTGTGTGGAGGGTGGGGAGGACAGAGATTAGGGGCAAAGTCTGCTAAGGGGCTATTGCAGTAATAGGGAGGGGCTAGGCCCAAGGCAATAGTGGTCAAGGGGCAGTGCAGGTGATGGGTTTGGGGCGTATTCAGGGGGCGGGATGGCTTATGGGATGGATAGGTGACATGAAGCCAATACAGAAAGAAAGGCAGGGTCACATGAGGGGAGCAAGAGTCAGGATGACTAATTTGAATGTATTGTGCCCATGGGGCATTTGAATAGAGAGCTCCCCAGCGAGTCCTCAGATTGGACTAACTTTCGTTTAGACTAACTACAGCAAGGCTTTCAGCTCATGTCCAGGGAGACTGTGCTCTCTGCCAGAGGAGCACCCGCCTCACGCTGTGACGTTATTATGACCCAGGTTAGCTGAGTGGCATTTTCCTGACACTGTCCTCCTAGGACCATCCTCCTGTAACTCCCATTTATCAAGTGCCTGTTGTATGTCACACTCTGGGCTTCCCACACGACACACATTTATTTCATTTTCTCTCCACCCGACCTGGGGCAGCATCCTGTAACGTCAACATTTCCATATTGTAGCCAAGGTGGGAGAATTGCTTTGGCTCAGGAGTTTGAGATCAGCCTGAGCAAGAGTGGGACCCATCTCTACTAAAAACAGAAAAGTTAGCTGGACAGCATGGCAGGCGTCTGTAGTCTCAGATACTTGGAAGGCCGAGGCAGGAGGATGGCTTTAGCCCAGGAGTTTGAGGTTGCTGTGAGCTAGGCTGATACCATGAAACTCTAACCCAGGTGATACAATAAGACTGTCTCATTTTTTGTAAGTGAAGAAATGGAAGAAGATCATCTGACTATGCCCACGTTACAGACCAGGAAACATTGCTCAAGGTTATATGAGTAGGTAGGACCTGACATAGCTCTCAGGTCCAGAACTGCTTACTACAATAGACCCCGTGCCCTTAACCGAACAGCCGCTGTGGCTTGCTTTGCAGAATTAGAGACACTTTCTGGCAGGGCTGAAGTGCAGTGTTGATTTATAAATAAAACAGGAACAGAGTCTTGAATCAACATATGCCGTGGTGTGAAGACAGGGGTCAAATGCCCCTTTCCTGGCGAATAGTGTGCATAGAGATGTCTGTATATTGCAATGTTTGCAATCCTTTTCCTAGAGCTCTTCTTGTTTCTGCTAGTTTTGAAAAAAAAATGTAAAGACTTGTTTTCATTCACTTAAAAAACCAGAAAATTATTCATTTTCTTGTCACAGGAAGATGCCAGCATCTTGCATTAGCAAGATGGCTTTTTAGGCTTAGGATTGATGAGAAAGGAGTTTTACCACATTTTTGTCAGAAAGGAGAGAGGAGAGAAGGCAGATGAAAGATGACAGGGTGTGTCTTTTCTTCTTAGGGAAGTTTCCCACACGACTGACAGCTTGGTCTGGAAATAGCTACCAATCATTTCTTTACATAAAACTCAACTTCTTTTAAGTTCCTTTATAATGAGGAATTAAGAGAGATAACGGTTGTACACAGCTTCATAAGTGGCTTCTAGATGATTTGCTGTGCTGAAGAAGATCCAAGCTCTGGGCCACAGATCCCAGCAGCAGAGTGAAAGCCCAGGTCCCAGGGAGGTGAGAGAAAGTCTGTAGTTTCTGCCGTTGTCTGGAACTTCTCTGGGAAAGCAGAAGACAAGGTCAAATGCAGACTTTCATCTGGAAATGCTGCAAAGGTAATGAGAACAGGCCGAGTGGGTTTGGGAGGCTCCTCCTTCAGATTCTCCTCTTTATTAAAGCTGGGACTGGCACCGGTGCCTCGCTTCCCAAGGGGAGTACTTTGAAGGTGACCATAGCAATATTCAGCAGTGAGGTATGTAGCACTTTTTCTAGGATAAATTTCACAAACTTAATTGTCATCATGCCTTTCTATCTTGATATATCCAGGAACCATCTAATATTAGCTTCCATCCTAATTTGCTTTGAGATTTGTTGTTTAGATAAACAAAGCAGCTCAGTATTTGAGAGAGCCCTGGGTTTGGACCACCTGCCAGGTCACAACTCTCCCTGTTGGGTATAGCCTGTGGGTTCTGTCTGCTGTTGGGTTTCAAAATTAATTAAAACTCATCAGCTGAGTTGTTTTTCTTCAACTAATTTTTTTTTTGCAGTTTTTGGCTGGAGCTGTGTTTGAACCCGCCACCTCCAGTATATGGGGCTGGCGCCCTACTCCTTTGAGCCACAGGTGTCACCCTCTTCAACTAATTTTTACACATAACGCCTTTTACTTCTTTTATTTTTCCACTCAATTAAAAGGAAAACTCCTGTAGTCTGGGTTTACAAACAACAAAGGGCTTAGGTGACCATTAATATACTTGTACTAATGTCATAAAAATGTACAACTTCACACAGATGAGCTTAGGCCATCAAAAGCTATTGAAAAACTGTCTAAATGGAAACTAATCTTCATCTCGAGAGGTCATGATAATAAAGTCAAATGCTGAATACATGAAGATTTGTATGACATGCCAGCACGTTATTACGACAGATTCTATTACTAAGTCAGCTACAGAAGTCAGCCCAGGGCCAGAAGTTCACCCCTGGACAAATTCAGTCCTCAGTTTGAAACTCATCCACCTGCCATAATCACTGACACTTTTCAGGCTCTGAATGCTTAGCACCTACTAGACATTAGAATTGGGACATTGGCAAATGTTGGCTTAGTTAGACTTCAGTAACAATTTTCTGTTTGTACAACTTGTCCACATGTTCTGTAATTGTTTTTATAATTCTACTACCATTTACTTTGCCTACTGAAGAAATCGTTTTATGATTATCAGTGTATTAGACGTTATAGGAGGGTGTTCAGAGAACTAAGATTCCATAAATGTGTCTCAGCGTGGAATCTGTGACGTGTATGGTGCTCTCTCCCTTCTCAGGGACAAAGCCTGAGAGAGGACACTTCCACACCCGTCCATGGCAGGAATACTCAGGCTGGCACCCTGTGCTTCTGAGACCCAGAGAGAAGCAGCCATGGAACCCGCAGCACCCCGTCTGACTCCACTGCCTTTAACTCTTATCTTCTCCCTCCAATTTATCATCACGTTAGCTTAGATTTAGCAACTTGGTTCCAACTGACAGGCCTCCTCCTCCTTCCTTCCTGCCTCTCCCCTGGCTGTTTTGTTCCTTGTTCTTTCATTCAATGCTGGTTTCAGACATTAGTGTTGGTGACTGCCTGTCCCACTCAGCCTGGGTCCTTCCTGCAATATGGCTTTGGGAAGACCATTGCCGTAGGCTGCTAGCTCTGCCAGAGAAGGGACCTCAGCCAGCTCCTGGGCTTCTGGTTGGAAGAATTTATGACTCTCCAGGCTATGGTGAGACATAGTGTATATAGTAGGTGAAACACCAAACAGTCCCCTACAGAGGGTGTTCCCTGCTCAGAGGAGACCTGTGTACCACACGGATAGAGTGTGGTTCCATGATCAGTGCTCCCCTGGCCAGTCCCCAGGCCTGGGAGCCTCGGTGAGGAACTCATATTCCCAGAAATGACACGGAAGTCCCAAGCTTTGTCGTATAATCCTCCTGGGATCCCACTACACGTGGGAGTCTGGGTAACACAGTAATTTCTCCCTTGGATGTGGGGACACCTGAGCCCCTGTTCAGATGCCACCTCTGTTGTCATGGACATGCCGACTGAGAAAACGCAAGCCCAGGATCGCTGCATAGTCCTATTCATTTCTTTCACAAAAAAATGCAAATCTATTTATTTATTGTTATGGTAAAATATACATAACACAAAATTTTAACCTTTTTTAAGTGTACCCTTCACTGGCATTAAACGGATTTACGTTATTATCCAACCATCACCTCCGTCCACTTCCAGAACTTTCTCATCTTCCCAAACTGAAGGTCCGTTCCACCAACACTAACTCCTCCTTTCACCCGGGGCGACCACCGGACTGCTGCTGTCTCTATGAAGAGAATTTGACTCTTCAGGGTACCTCTTGTAAGTGCAATCCACACAGATTCGGTCCTTTTAATGACTGGTTCGTTTTACTTAGTGTAATGTCGACAAGGTTCAGTCACGTAGCATCAGAATTTTTAAGGCTGAATGCCATTCCATTGAATGTGTCTATTCTCCCACATTTTGTTTATTCATTCATCTGTCAGTGGGCACTTGGGGTGCTGACCCCTTTTGGCTGTTTGAATAATGCTGTCATGAACATGGGTATACAAATATCTACTTCAGCACCTGCTCTCAGTTCTTTTGATTATATATCCAAAGTGGACTCTCTGGATCACACATAATTTTAATTTTTTGAATAAATGCCATGCTGTTTATTATAATGGATCTTTCCATCTCTACCCTAATAATTAGTGATGTCAAGCATATTGTCATGTGCCTATTGCCATGTGTATAACTTCTTTGGAGAAATGTCTATTCAGTTTTTTTGCCCATTTTTAATCAGGTTGGGTTTCTTTTTTCATTTCAGAATATTAGGGGATACACATTTTATGGACTTACTTTGTTTTTGTAAAGATTGAATCAAAGCTTTAAGTGTGCACTGTACCTAATAGCTGTGACTGTACACAACAGCTATTGTATACAGTCCCCTCCCCCTGTTTTATATTCATTGAGATTATTTCCATATGTGGACTTAAATGTGGATCGATTAGTTCCAATTTGGTATTGAGGACATGTGTTTGTTTCTCTATTCTTATAATGCTTCACTTAGAAAAATGGCTTCCAGTTCCCTCCGAGTTGTATAAAAAGATACTAGATCACCTTTTATTATGACTGAGCAGTACTCCATAGTACACATATCCCACATTTTATTAATCCATGAATCATGTATTGGTGGGCACTTGGGTTGTTTCCATGTGTCTGCGATTGTGAATTGTACCTCCCTAAACATTCTAGTGCAGGCATCCTTTTTATAAAGTAATCTATTTTGCTTTGGGTACCTACCCAGCAGTGGGATTGCTGGATCAAATGGTAGATCTACTTGTAGTTCTTTGGTATCGCTACACAGTTTTTCCACAGAGGTTGCACTAGTTTGTAATCTTAGCAACATGGTATAAGAGTTCCTTTCTCTCTGCGCCCAGGCCAATATCTGTTGTTTTGGGTCCTTTTAATATGAGCCATTCTTGTTGGAGTTAGGTGATATCTCATATTTTTGATCTGCATTTCCCTAATGATTAGAGACATTGAACTTTTTTTCATGAGTTTGTTGTTCATTGGTACAAACCCCATGAAAAGTGGGCAAAAGACAGGAACAGAAAATTTTCAACAAAGATTGTGTTTATTTTTTGCTGTTGTTGACTTGGGTGAGAAATCCAATTTTTTAATGGCCTTTCCCAAATGGTAAATATTTGTTATTAAACATTAAAAAAATACTGTAGAAAGAAAAACAACCTTGGAGATCAAACAAATCACAGCAGCCAGTGACTCTGACCACCACCTCTTCCTCTGGCAGGTCCTAAGGAGCATTGTCCAGGACAGGGAAGGGCCATATGCTGGGTGTGAGCATAGTGGGGCCTGCTGCCTATCACAGGTAGTGCTTTCCAGAGGCCCATTTCCACTCCGTTATCAGCAATGCCCAAATCCACTCACCTAACCTACGTTGACCTCAGCAAGGAAAACAAGTGACATATTTGACTTGTGAAGGGTGGGTCAGGGAAAGTTTCCCATCAGCTGGATGAGAAACACTGAATGGCCCTACACTGCAACTTTTCACCAAGGAGCATTGGTTTCGAAGATGTCTGTTGACTCTCTGTTTACAGAAGGAGAAAACAGCACATTGATATGGAAGTATATTAACCAGATAAGTCAAGGAGATGTCAACCGACCTCCAGGCTGATCTCACCCTGCTCTGCTGGGAAATGTGCTGAGTGGGCTCCGTGGAGAAGTCCCGGACCAGAACGTCCTGAGACTGATTTCTGCCCCTGCCAGATGTTGTTGCGTCCACACACTGCTCTGAGCTGTTTTTGCCCCTGTAAAATAGGCTTTTCTAAGAGTAAAGAAGATTTTTTTTTAAGTGGGGCCAGTTTTTCAATGTAATATTCTTTGCAGCACTCATCAACCCTCATTCTTCAGGCTGCCATTGTCCTGGGGGCAGGCAGGGAAGGGGCCGAAGTGGGCGGCACTTATAATGGTATTTGGTCTGAGCCCCCTAAGTGTTTTGTGGAGCCTCTAAGCCCCCTGGACCTTGCTCTTTGAAGGCCAAGGCAGGTTTTTTCTGCTATAAACATTATTGTCCTTGACATTCTCCACTTGGCAGCTCATGTGCCTCCTCCTGGCTCCCCAACCTGCCCCTGGGAACTGCACTGCTGCAGTCAGCCAGGGTGGGCCCCGTCCTCTGTGATGCACAGCACGGCAGGCCCAGTACTCACTCCCGACGCTCCTGTCCACACGTGCTCTGGCCTGAGTGTAGGCATCTCCCTGCAGGCCAGCACTGTTCTCCAGGCTAAGCCTGAAACTCCAACACAGTCTTGTTGAAGGAGGAAAACATTGTCACAGACCTTGAGGAGCTATATGAGGCCCTCCCAGTTTAGTCAGTGGGGTTCATCCTAGAGCAGTGTTCTAGGATATTTCAGTGACAGGACATAGAACACAAGTGACTGCGAAGGGCGTGGCCTTTAAACCCCTCAGCCGTTCTCATTGCTGGAGTGTCACCTTGGGCAAGTTTATCAGAATCTTGAACTTCAATGTCCCCTTCTATAAGATTCAGGCAATAACACCCACCTTGTGTGATGAGAGGGTTAAATGAATAGCAAGCCTGATATTCAGTAGGAGCTCAGCCAAGGACAACTGGCAACGGACGGGGGAGGAAAGTCCCCAGGACAGAGTCACGGAGCATTTGCCAGGAACTGGTCAAAGGTGCGGCCTGCACATTCTTCAGCTCTCTGGTGCCAGCGACCAAGAGGGTTCCAAGTGCTGGGCATTCTCAGGCCACCCAGTGAGTTCCCTGTCCATAGTGGGTGGTTTCCTGAGATCAGGTGTACTGCATCCCTACACCCCGTCCTCCTTTCCTCGGCCCTCCTCCCAGGAGGCTTGAGAGACCTTGTGCAAATACAACTCCCAGGGACTGGGCTGGTAGCCTGATAGCCCAAAAGTGCAGGAATATTGGGCTCCTCACTGTGTGCTCCCTGTCCCCATAGATGCCAGAGCTACCACGATCGAGTGCTGAGCCCTGAAGGGAAACTACAATTGTGCAGATTGGGAGCACAGCAAATTCATGGCTTCAGTGTCAGTTAACTCACAGTCCTCTTGTCACTGGCAGCTCCTTCTGTTCCCTCCGCTGCTGTTGAAACATTAACTCTTTCCCACCCTTCTCTTAACTGACCTCTGCTCCACCCTGTCTACAGGCCCTGGCGTCCACCTCTGTGGGGAAACCCAAACTCTCAGGACCTACTCTCACCCTTGCATCTTCCAAGTTGTCCACTTTGGCTCCCATCCTCTCTTCTCCCTCCAGCCTGAGGTCATGAGAGCCGCCCTCCTTCTATCCAGCACTGATCCTCTGGAGGGGACTCACATTCTTTTCACCTCCCCAGTGTCTCTTCGTCTGGCCAAGCACCCCCACCTGCCTTTTTGGCCTGATCTCCTTCCGTTCTCTGTCCACATGACTGAAGCTGGTGTTGACCCCGCTCCTGCTCCAGAGCAGGGCATATGACAGTCTTGACCAAGCAAAACCCTCCAGCCCTGGACAGAGCTATTGGGTCAGCATGAGCCAGGGCCCATCAGAGTCAACCCAGAGACTCCTGACAGAGCAGTGAAAGGCAGGCTGGTTATTTTCCTAAAACGGCGGGTCTTCTGGACCACAGAATGATGGAGACAGTGAGCACCATTTTTGCCATCACAGAATGAGGCCTGCCAAAGAGGAAAGTGACACTGAGTGAGAGAGGAGGGGAGGAGGAAGGGGGGACAGAGAGACAGGAGGAGCTGGGGAGTCCCGACATTTTGTTGAGTCTTTTGAGTCCACCACACCTGAAATTTTTCAGCTACATGAGTTGCTCAGTGGTCTTATGCTCTCAAGCTAGTATGGTTTCTGTTACTTGGCTAAAAAGAACTGAAAATATACCCTCTCTGGACCGTAAACATCCTTAGGAAAGAACTATGTCTGTGTGGCTCCTTTTTAGTACTTCGGATTGTGCCTGGCACACAGTAAGTGCTCCATAAATATTATTGACCAGCCCCTTCTGACTGGTATTGATCCATTCCTTCACTTACCTCCATCTCTGTTCCTTGATCATTTCATTTCTTATGTTTTAAGTCTCTCCCTTCCTCAGATAATACAGTTTTTGCTCGAGTCCCTTTAATCCTAAAAATAAAACCAAATGAACAACGACAAAATAAAACCTTCCTTCCTCTGGCATTTCATTCTAGCACCCTGACCTACTTTCCCGTCTTGGTTGAGATTTTCTGTCCCAACTTTTTCACTGTTGTCACAGTTGCTCCTGACATTCGGGATGTGAAAGCACACAGCACTGTCACTTCTTATGATATCTGCACAGTGGCTGACCCCCCTTCTTGTGGAGGGGAGCAGGATGTCCCTTAAAGCTCCCCAGACCCCACCCCCTGTTCTGTTCATGGTTCTTCCTTTTGTCTGAAAGTTCGCCTTGAATTCTAACCTTCCATTAACACAGTGCTTGGAATTCTTTCCTTGCCCGGGGACTGAGGCAACACAACACTTTCTCTCCTGGGCCTTTGGAAATTTGCCCCAAGTGG
Source organism: Otolemur garnettii (assembly GCF_000181295.1). Lineage (NCBI taxonomy): Eukaryota > Metazoa > Chordata > Mammalia > Primates > Galagidae > Otolemur > Otolemur garnettii. Next base: position 23,515,276 of record NW_003852405.1, read on the forward strand.
CAAAGTAGATCAGGCCTTCATCATCTGGAATGGGAGAGCTCAGGCGATGTCCCATTTTGACTTTCACAATGATGCCAAGCGTCCAATGAGGACAGCTGTTGGAGCTCAGCAACCTCCCTACCCAGACTGGCACCTGAACTTGACATGTGTCAGAGGCCAGTCTCTGAGGTTGGCTCTTTAGATATGGACCCGGTAATATTGGCTCACCACCTGGGATTAGGACAGAGATAGATTTCATTGTATCTGGACTAGTGGAGGAGTGGGACTGTGAAAGGAGGCGCTTTGTCACCTGATCCAAGAGCCCCTCTGGGGCTTAATTCTGGCTAGTTTTCATGAGCTGACAAGCACCAGAGGATTCCAGGCATCCAAGCAGAAAATGAGGGTCCCACCCTTGTAACAAGTGTTACAGTGGGCACGAAACGCTTGAATTATTTAATTTATAGTGGTTGGTTCAAGAGAGAAATGACCTCTGCTCATTCTTCTAGCTTTTGAAAAATAATGGAGTCTTCACATGTTTACATTTGTTTCATTTATCTTTTCAGCGAGCATCTGGAAGCCTGCACGGAGTTTATTATCTACGTAGGGACAATGATCGTGCAAACAAATAACTTTAATAAAATGTCCCATTAAATTTAAAATGGATTTTCTTCTGTTAAAAAGCCACAAGGAGTCTTAAAAGTGAAAGTTAACTCAACAAGTGTGGCATGCTCATTAATAAATGAAACACCAGCTCAATAGTCGTACAGTGACGGCCAAACCTGGCTGTGTCAGCCTCCAGAGTAGGGGACTGGGGTGGCACCTGGGAGCAGGCTTTTCTGCCAAGGTCTCTGGGGGATTCCGATGTATCTCCAGGTTTGATCATCCACGCAGTTCACCCTTGGTCTTCATAACTGGATTTGACATCTCAGCATCGTCTGACGGCATCTCCCCACGGCATCTCCCCATCCCACGCCCTCTGGTTCTCTCCTCTGGTTTTTCTCAATCTTTTCTCCCAGTTATTTCTTTTCCTCCAGCCATGTATCAGTTTTCTATGGCTGCCACAAAAATATTGCCTCAAATTTAGTGCCTTGAAACCACACAGATTTACTGTCTTATAATTTTGTAGGTTAGAAGTCCCACACGGGGTTTGTGGGGCTAAAATCATGAAGTTGGCAGGTTGCATTCCTTTCTGAGACTCTAGGGGAGAAGATTTCCCTGCTTTTCTAGCTCCGGGAGCCCTGGGCTCCTGGCTGGCGAGTCTTTCTCCTGTTTCATCCTCTGACCTTGTTTCTGTAATCACAGCTCTCTCTGACTCTGCTCCTGGGCCCTCCTCCTTCATTTTTAAAGCTCATTCTTTCCTCTGTCTCTCACCTCCTCGTTTCCCCTCCTCTTCCACTTGTATAGAATTTCACGATTACCAGCCTGTGCAATCCAGAGTGCTTCAATCTCTGTTTTAAGGTCAAGGGATGAGCAGCCCTAATTCCCTCTGCTGCCTTGATTCCCCTTTGCCATGTGTGATATGAAAGGTGTAAACAGTTGTGCCCAGAGACAAAAACACAGCAGCAGAGGAGAAGTTTAGGTCAGCTTTATTGAAAGGGGAGGATGACCATCTGGGCAGTGCAAGGATGGTGTCTGTACCTAGGGACAGTTAGGGACCCCTTTTATAAAGGTCGGTAGGGAGTGGGCACATTCCACAGATTGCCAAACATGTCAGGGTTTTTTGGTGCAAACTTCTCAGAGAGTGAGCTAGCCAGATCCTTTGTGTCTTTGTCTTAGGAGGAAAGGAGAAAAGAGGGGAAAGGACTTGTCTGTGGCTGTGTTAAGCCCCCCAATATCATAAGCTATTCCCAGATTCTGGGAATTTGAACTTGAACCTCTTTGGGACGGGGCATTCTTATTCCAGATTCTAGCCCACTTTGGTCAGTCGGTTTGGGTTGCTGTAACAAGATACTGGCAACTGGGTGGCTCATAAACAGTAGAAATTTATTTCTCACAGCTCTGAGGCAGGAAGTCTGAGATCAGAGTATACCCACCATCAGGTTCTGGAGAGGGCCCCCTCCCAGTTTGCAGACTTGACTTGACTGTCCTCAAATGCCGGAAAGAGAGCCAGCTAGCTCTCTGGCTTCTTCATGCAAGGGCACTAATCCATTTATATGGGGCCCACCCCATGACCTAACTACCTCTCCAAATTCCCACCTCTAAGTACCATCACATCGGGGTTGGGATTTCAACATACGAATTTTGAGGGAATACAAGGACCTAACCTAATCTCTATAATGTAACTCAGGTCACATTGGGTCTCTCTACTGCATAACATCCTTTAAGGGTTCCTAGTCACCTACAGGATGAAGTCCAAAGTCTTCAGCAAGACCTTCCCTGTCTCTCATGATACGACTCCTTCTTACCACTTTCCCATATTGCTATCTGACATTCCAGTATTATGGAAGATCAATTGCAACCCCTGCACACTTAATGATGTTTAACCCTTGTCCCTGTGCATTGATATACATGGAGACCTACTCACCTTTAAACCAAAGCCCAGGTCTGTAAAATGTCCCCCAACTCTTTCCTCTCTGTACTCCCAGCTATCGCTGTGTTTCACTTATGGAATTTTTTTTTTTTTTTAAGAGATTGGGTCTTCTATGATGTCTGGGCTAGTCTCAAACTCCTAGTCTCAAGCAATCCTTCCACCTTGGTCTCCCAAAGCTCTGGAACTCCAGGCATGAGCCACTGTGCCTGGACTGCTTATGAATGTTTGACTCACCTGTCTTGTGTGACTTTGTTTGTTCACATGCGGTCTCCCAACTTTCTCAGAATCTTTGCCTTGTGAGCACTTAGCACAGGGCCCTCACAATGAATATGCCTGGTAATATTTCTGAATGAACAAATGAATGAATGAACTCATCGTAGACAGATGGCATCTGTCCTATTTATGATCAAGATTACCCCAAGGAGGTGTAATTCTTTGATGAGTTTTTCATTCCTCTCTTCAAATAAGTTGCTATCTTCCACCAGCTGCAGATGCACTTTGAATTAATTAAAATGCAGAATTCAAAATTGGCTGCCAAGAAATGCCAGTTCATTTCCTTTCCAGAATAAAGTGATTTTCCCCATGACCCAGACAAAACAACCACCCTTGGCTAATGTTACATAAAAAGGGAAATTTTTTCGGGGAAAAAGTAACCAGAGTGTAATTTAACTTTGTTTCCTCGGTGTTCCCCAGGTGTTCCCGTTCAGATGTGAAGCTTCCTTTCTGGTGTGCGCAGGGGAAAGCCACGGCAGGTCAGGTGTTTAATCCCATGGTGACGCCATGTGAGGAAGTGCCAGCACCCTGTGAAGCTTGCAGGCTTCTGCAATAAAGTCATAGATCTGGGCAAGGACCACAGTTTACACAGCATTGCTCTTTCTGACACAGAACAGATTAGTCATTCTAAAAATGGGAAGAGCAGGCACAGAGGGGTGCTTGTCTTCCTGGGGAGCCCGGCCAGCAAAACCTGTAGACTGACTAGCAGAGTCTGCCTGAAGAGCAGCCCCAAGGGCAGCCCCACGGTCACTCCCAGTCTGCAGACACCAGGTGCAGGGAAGAAAAGCCAGCTCCTGGGCCCACAGAGTTACCAGATGGCATCTTTTTTGAGAGGAAAGAATGAACATCCGTGCATGAACCGGGTCATGCACTAGATGCTTTTAAAAATACATTTCATTTGTATTTTTAAATCTCTATTTTACAAACAAGGAAAGCGTGAATCAGCAAGTGAATCCTAAGCTGTTTCTAATTTTTTTCTATTACAAATAATTGTACAATAAACATAACATTTTTTAGACATATGTCCTAATAGACAAATGAGTTTCTCTAGGCTGTCTATAGTCCTCTGAGTAAAACCGATGGCCATAGGACACGTGTTTCAATGATGTCACTAGATTTTGCCAGGTTTGCCTTCCAGATTGGTTGACCAATTTACATTTCTGGTGGCAATTCATGAGAGTTTCGACTGTTTCACGTCTTTGCCACAATTATATCATTAGGCTGTTCAGTTTTGGCCAAGCTCATATATATACGACATAATCTTATTGTGGTCTTGTTCATTACATTCTTAACAGCTGGGCATACCTGTTCCATTTATCTATTGCTGCATAACAAATTGGCCCAAAATTTAGCTTCATAAAACAACTGGTTTATTAAGTTCAGGAATTTTATGGATCACAAATTCAAACAGGTAAGAGCAGAATGCCTGCCCCAGGATGTCTGGGGCCTCAGCAGAGACACTGGACAGCTGGGAGTGACTCAGTGGAGGGGGGATGCTGTTGTCTGGAGTAATCTTTGCACACACTCTTCTGGGTCCAGTCCTCAGAGGCAGATGCTGATGAACGTATCCAGGGCCTCTCCATGTGGCCTGGGCTTCCTGACAGCACGGCGCTTCAAGACAGTTGAAGTTCTTCTATGGTATCTCAGGCACCCAGATTAGAGCATCTCAGTAAACAAGGTTGAAGCCGTGTTGTTCTTTTATGACCTAGCCACACTGTCACCTCTCCTGCACTGTATTGGTTAGAAGCAAGCCAGTAAAGTAAGCAAGCACTCAGAGGAAGACAACAGACGTAGTGCCCACTTCTCAGTGGGAGGAATGTCAAGGAATTGGCAGACAGGTTTAGAACTGCCATGATGTCCCACGAGGGTTGTTTGGTCATTTTCCCTAAAATAACATTCACTTGACAGGGTGTACTTTGTTTTTGAAAGACACTAACTTTAATTATATGTTATTGTTACCTTTCATATTTTATTTTATAAAAGTGTTTAAATAGTTTACTAAAGGATAACAGCCTCAATGCAAAGAACTACTTTGCCTCATAATACCTTTTAAATCCTAAGTAGAAACGTGGATTCTATTAAGAAAATTCATTATGAATCTACATATTGGGAGAAATAAATATTTCAGTTTGGTGAGTTTCCACAAGCAGAGGAAAAAGAAAAGTGGGAGGAGGGAAAAATCGCACACCTTTGAAAGCAGGATTTTGCAGGCTTGGGCAATCATTTGCCCCTTGTCTGGGCTGTTGGTTAGAGGGATAATTTCTTGATAAGTGGTACAGTATTGGTGAAATTTTACATCTACCTCTGATCAGCCCCTAAAGTTTTGTGTGTTCTTTTAGTGAACATCGAGTGTTTTGCTGTCTAATCAGCACATCTTTCTCTGGAGAACTAACCCCCCTCCCAATCCATACAATTTTGGTGAGCCTGTTAATCATGTGTTTCCCCTTGGTCAGCCACAGAGGCAGGCTCTGGCCCAGGCTGGACAATTAGAGTTCATCTTGGGGCTTGGTATGGCACAGGACAGACCTCCTGCTTCATCTGGGATCAAAACTCTTCTGTAAGTTTGAGCCTGAAGTGGGTGCTGGTGGCTTCATTTTCTGCTGCAGGGACAGTGCCCACTGGGGATGAAGTCAATTCTGAGGAACGCAGGACCTTAGGGGCAGAGAGACAGAGACAGTGTTCTGAAAATATAGTTTAATCTTTAGATCTTCTTGCGACAGAAGTTCACCCCTGGACTTCCCAGTCACGAGCATGAATTGTTGCCCTGTTTTTGCTGAAACCACTTTGCATTGTATGGGCTGCTACTTGCTGGGGAGGGCGCCTTGACTATTACCAATTCCAGAAGTACAAAAGCAAGATTCAGAGTCTCCTCCCTTAGCAAAAATTGGTATCAGTTACGCTGTTAGTAGGAAGTGCGCAAGACCAGTCCCAAAGAGATGACATGCATTACAGATGGAGGGAGAGCAAAGTGAGGAAAAAATGTCAGTGGCATGTAGCCTGCATTTTCACCCTAGAGCTAGTAAGACCTCTGATGAATAGACTGAATTGGGCTTTAGGTATTATGTACTCACCTGCTCAGCAGCTTGTTTATTACAGGAGGAAAACTTGTTTGGTCAGTGATTATCTTCTAAGCTCTGGTATAAAAAGCAATGAGGTTATCAACAGATAAGTAAGGGACAAAGAAAGACATTGCTTCTTGAATAAAGGAGGCTTTTTCTGGATGCCTGTTAACCATGTGATTGATTCACAGAGAACACTCCCCACCTAACTCAGGTATGTGCTTCCTGTCTTGGACTCAATAGTAATAGGAAAAGCTTCAGTAACAAGTTGGTTGGTTGTGGTCACTGAGTGTGTGTGTTTAGCACATAAAGAAATGGGCAGTGAAGACCTGAGTTGTTTTTCCCCATATGACAGTGGTCTGACTGTTAAAGGAACAAATGGGTCTTATAAGCTTGAGACATGAAGAATGAGATAAAAAATATTTCATCATGGTGGTAATAGTACTAGTATAGCCATTTCAGAGCTAGCTGGTAGATTGTTCAAAAGCGTATGGTTGATACTTCATTTTCAATTCTGAAAGTAAAGGGTCAGGATTTCTTTGAAAGATTGAACTCTAGTAAAAATGGTTTAATTGCTAAGAATAGGACTTTTAAAATATTTATCTTTTTAATGAATAAAAGAATCTAATGCTCTGTTACTAGGCATACTTATTTTCAATTACTTTATCATTATAAAGAAGAAAATTATTTCAACAGAGTATGAAGGAGGAATTATGAATTAACTCCAAACCCCATGCCATGGGTAGAAACATTCAACAGAGTATGAAGGACAAATTATGAATTAACTCCAAACCCCATGCCATGGGTAGAAACATTACATTCTTCTCCATTCATGCATCGAGACAAGAAGAGATGGAGAGATAGAGAAGGACGTAGCTGGATAGCACTAATTTTATAAAAATCATATCATACTTTTTAATAGAAGGTATTTAATTTTACTTATATCATAAAATCCAATTTGCCAGAAGAAACTGAAATGAAAATAATGTAATCGAATTTAAAACAAGAAAAAGTGGAAGGGAAAATGGAAACTGCTGATATGGGCTCCTTTCTCATGAAAGGATTACAAAATCCTAAAACAAATCAAGAAGTCAGAGTTATTATTCAATCCCACATACTGATTTTAGACTCTATTGGTTGATTTTCTTCTATAGAAGGAATGGAAGTTATAAGTCTTCTATCTGCGCGCTCACTTCCTTCTACCCTCATCTTCCGATGGTGTTATAGGTAAGTTTGCCAAGGTCTAAAACATTTATGTTAGGTTCTGTAATTGTAATTATCACAGTTGTTATGGTTAGATCTACATTTAGACAGGGTCAGTATTTACTATGAGCTTTATATCACTGCTTCTCCATTACAAATCTTTACTGTGATTCATATCTACGTGGATGTGAAGAGGCCTTAGGTTTTATATTCTCTTCTTTTGATTATTTAAGGGAGTGTGTTTTGTGCCTTTAAATTAAATGCAACTTGGCTGGGTATAATATGCTTGGCTTATCCTTTGTATTTCCTAGAACTATATAGCGATTGTCTAGCCATCTTTCGGCACTGATTATTATTTTGGAGACTTCTGGAGCCAACCTGACTCTCTCTTTACCCTATGCCCCCAGCCTTATGGGGTGGCTTGATTTTTATGCATAAAATTTTAATGGTTGAAGTTCAAAACGTTCACCAGAATGTGGCTTAGGCTTCAAACCTCTATATCAAATTTTCTAGAAAAGCAGTGTTCTTTCAGTATATAAATTTAGTTCTTTGATATTAGGGAAGAAGTTTTCTATATGATAGATTTGAGTATTTGTTCTATTTCTCACATTAGTTTCTTTATTCAGAAATGCCAATAGTAGATCAGTTTTGGTCTATATCTATTACAATCTCTGAATTTTCTTTAACCTCCTTAATTTCGACTGGGCACCCATAGCTCAGTGGTTAGGGTGCTGGCCACATACTCCAGGGCTGGTGGATTTGAACCCAGCCCAGGCCTACTAAAAAAAAAAATATCTAGGCATTGTGGTGGGCACCTGTAGTCCCAGCTACTAGGGAGGACAAGGCAAGAGAATCGCTTGAGCCTAAGAATTTAAGGTTGCTGGGAGCTATGATGCCATGGCACTCTACTGAGGGTGACAAAGTGAGACTATCTCAATTAAAAAAAAAATCTTTAGTTTCTTCTTCTGCATTCACAGTAATTATCTCAATGTAATAAAAACTTTTTCTGAATGTTAATATGCCCGTGTCTTCAGCCCTCACTTATCATTGCATATTTCTGTCCTGTATCTGGCCTATGGAGATCTTTATCTGGTTGAGTACAATATATGTCCTTGAAGATAATATAAAGACATTCTCTAATAAAGCTATGTGTTTGGGAAAGGGCAACAGACAGAAGAAAAAAGGATTTGTGAGTTTTCAAGTTTTAGCCTGACCAGAATTCTATTCTAAGTCTTGGAAGCTGTTCTGTATCTGTCTGAGTTCTCATTCTTAATGATGATTATTTTGGAGTTTTCTTTCTTTTTCTTTCCTTTAGATTTCCCAGGTGTGGTCTTTTGTTTCTGGGACCATTTCCTTTTTCCTGAAATGGAATTTTAGAGGTTCCCTAATGAGAATCTTTTGGTAGAAAATTGTCTCTTTTCTCTAGAATGGAATTTATTTCACTAATGTTGTTTCTTCTCTTACAGTGATGGCGAGGATCCTCCCGTCCAATGCAGAAGACGAGTGGTGATTATGGTAACATCAATCAATGTCCAGTCTGGAAGATAGAACCCATTCTAGGTATTTCCACTGAGATTTGTTAACAGAAGAAATTATTAGGTGGTGGATGAACAGGGAGCTAAACAACTATACTTCAGATAACAAAAATAAGGACTAGTCACATTATTACTAAGATTTTTATAAATTTGCTAAAATTAAGACAAACACTGGAATGGTGAAGTAACCCCAAAAAGAGTGAAAGCAGGGTGCTCCATCAGCACTGGGGCTGTGGATAAACAGGAGGTAGGGCTCACAGAGCTCAGGGACTGGGGCCACCCAAAGAAGAGGGACCACCATGGTGACCAAAAGTTGCAACAGTGGAGAAGCCTAGGAGATGGTTCGGAAAACGGTGTGGGGGGGGGCAGGCACTATGATTTGCCCTTCCTCCCATCTTTTACCATTACTTCCAGGCCTGTCTAGATGCCAGAGGGATAGAGTTCCTGGGGGTAGAGACCCCCAACCTGAGACTTTGCAATGAAACAATAGTGTGCCTGAGTATTTAATGCTAAGTAAACAAAATGCAAAACTTCAAAGACATTAATTCTTTACCTTCTGGTATCTCATGTAAATAAGAAATGGTTTCTTTAGTGATAATCTTTTTTTCCTTTATAAGCTGTTTAGCATCTTAAGAGGATACACCTAGATGATGTGTGGATGTGTGTGTTAGTTTCTCAGTTCTCCTTGCAATTTAAGGGCCAGTTGCTTAGAGGATTTGAGTCTTCAGCTTAGAGTTGTTTGCCCTGTAATTTCCATTTTCTCTGTCTCCTCCTTTTAGAATTGTTAGATAATTATCAAATCTCTTTAAGTAAGTTCCCTTGTTTGTTAAGTTTTCTCTCATATTTTTCTCTTTTTTAATGCTCTTTCTCAGACTTCCTAGACTATATTCTATAGGAATCTTCAAGATTGTTAATCTTTGATTATGATCATATCTATTCTAAAATTATTTTTCATAATTGTATTTTTAATCTTTACTGAGATTGTACATGTAATGTCCTCATTTTAAGTATACAGTTGAATAAATTTTGACAAATGTTTACAACCAAAAATGCTTTGTGTTTATGTTGTTGAGTGTATCAGTAGTTTGTTCCTTTTCATTGGTGTATAGTATTTCATCATATGGATATACCACCATTTATTGATCCAGTCACCCTTTGCTGGAGATTTGGATTGTTCTCAGCATGGGGCTGTTATAAGGCTATCATGAGCATCCATGACTTTGTGAGGACACATGCTTTCATTATCTTATGTATACCTGAAAGGGAATGGCTGATCATTATGGTAACTGAATGGTTAACTTTGTAGCAAACTCCTGAACTCATTTCCAAAGTGGTTGTTCCACTACATTCCTGTTAGCAACACATGACAGTTCTAGCTGATCTATATCCTTAGACACATGATATTGCCAGGCTTTTAAATTCCAGTCATTCTATTGGGTATGTAGTGGCATTTAATGATGGCTGTAATATAGATTAATTACCAATCCTAAGGGAGGATTCCCCACTATGTGGAGGATAGCAAAGACCTTCACTAGGCCAACTCACTGCATCTTGGGCTATAGTTGTACCGATTTGCCTAAATCTGGAGAGACAGAACACAACCACACACAAGTTATAGGAAGGTAGCTCATTACTTACAGAGAGACGGGTGACGAGAAGTTGTCTCAGATCCGATGTGTGACCCTTCCCTCAAGGCTGGAGCAAGCTGCCAGGGGCAGATGGAGTCTCAACTGCATGAGCCCCACTTGCACTGCCACAGAGAGATGCTGAAAAGGGGTCTGCTGAGGGCTTCCTCAAGGGCCAACAGGACTCAGCAGGCCTTCTTTGAAGGACATCTTATTCACAGGGGAAGGAAGAGCAAAGCCTTGGCTGTCCCAGGTAGTTCTTTCCCAACTTGAGATGTTACATCCCCCAGGAGGAGCAGGAAGTAGGCCAAGACAATTTCAAGCAGTTCCTCCCTATATCAGGATATTACATTCCTGGCACATTCTATGGTTATTCCTAGCACATACAGGAAATGTGGGGAAGGAGAAATGGGTCAGTCCAAGGCCCATTTCTCAGTGTCTCTCAAGGTTCTTAGAGGTGAACACTGTTACACAATTAATGCTCTAATGATGTGCTTGTAGACTGACTGCGTGCTGATGCTTCAAGAACATCTCAGTTTAAGCCTTTGTCCTCTTTGGATTATGAAAAAATTTTCTCTACTTCCATCTTTCGGATAATGATATTTTCTACTTCAAATGACATTATTAAGTGTGGTAGGCAGAATAATGCCTTCCCTCATTTCCCAAGATGTCCTTGTCCTAATCTCCAGAACCTGTGACTGTTAGATTATACGGCAGTGATTTTCAACCAGTGTGCTGTGAAAATTTTTAATAGGACATCAATTAAATTATTTTTGAAAGCAGTTCAAAGCACGGTATATTCTTTCGTTAACTCTTTTTTTGGATCGCCATAATTTAAGGGTGCTGTGGAAGTTTACCCGTAAGTTCAAGTGTGCCTGAGATAAAAAGTTTGAAAAATACTGTGATGTGGAAAAGAGGAGCTAGGGCAGCAGATGGAATTAAGGTTGCTAATTAGTTGACCTTACTTAGATGAGCCTAGTCCAGGCAGGTCTAATAGAGTCACAAAGATCTTTAAAAGTGAAACAGGATGGTAGAGAGGAGATGAGAGGATGCTGCTGGCTTTGAAGATAAGGAGAGGCGCCTTCCAGCCAGAAGCTGGAAGAGACAAGCAGACGGGTTCTTCCCTACAGCCTCCAGAAAGGAGAGCAGCCCTGGTTTTAAAGATGAGACTCCTTAGCTCCCCAGAGCTGTCCGTTAATACATTTACATTGGTTTAAGCCTCTCAGTCTGTGGGAATTTGTTAGAGTAGCAGAAGAAAACTAATACATTAAGGTAAGCATTTGCTGAACAGTATTAACCCCTGGAGGTGATGGGCCAGCTGGGTATCCCCATCAACCTTCCAGCCCCCTCCCACTTCCCTGTTGGCCATTTCATTGTTAGCATCACTGTTAGGAGTTGGGCAGAGACATTCAACTCCTGGAATCAGTGTGCTCACTTCTGTGTTGTCTACTGAGGAGAGAGCTTAATGCCAAAGACGAAAGCCTGACTCAGAGCCGGTAGAGGTTCGAGTCACTCATGCTTTCCCCGGCTCTCAGTATCTTGGTAGTTACTGTTTCCTACTTTTATTTCAGGAAATAGAAAGAAGATAGCACAGGGCATTGAAGCTGGTGACCACACCGATATATCTAGATGTAGATAGACTGATAGACTGCGCCTACGGTAAAGCAGTTCTCTTTGGGCCAAGTATAGAGCATCTGAGCTCTGTGGGCGTATTAGTTTAAGAATGCCAAGACAAAGTATCACAGACTTGGTGGCTTAAGCAACAGAAACTTTTCTCACAGTTCTGCAGGCTAGAAATCCAAGATCAAGATGGTGGAGTTGGCATCTTCTAGATGGCCATCCTCTCCAGTCTTCACAGGGTTCTCCATTTGCCTGTGTGCTATGGCCTAATCCGGTGGTTCTCAACCTGTGGGTCGCGACCTACAGGAACTGTATTAAAGGGCCACGCATTAGGAAGGTTGAGAACCCTAATCCCTTCTTATAAGGATGTCAGTCCTATTGGCTTGAAGCCCACCTGTAGGAGCTCATTGTACCTTCATTACCCCTTTAAAGCCCTCAGCTCCAAATACAATCACGTGCTGAGGTAATGGAGGTTAGGACTTCAACATAAAAATTTTCTTTATGACTCAATCCAGAACAGTGAGCACAAAGGCTATGAAATAAGCATACAGAAAATCTTTAGAAAAGGTGAAATAAAAATAAGCATGTAACTTCATGTCTAATATTTGTGTGTAAGACAAAATTTTGGTTAATAAATTTCAGATGATGATAATTCTGGAATGAAGACAAGCTCAGATCTTTGTAATTAGTTTCCTAAGAAAATTAGAACTGGAATTTCTATAAAGCCCTGATAATGATAAAATGAAGCAAGGGGTGGTATAAAATTAGTAAGCTCCATCTTATAAAACACATCAATATTTATGTTTGCAACAGCAAACAAATGGTAAGATATTTTTCTTTTTTTTTTTTGAGGCAGAGCCTCAAGCTGTCACCCTGGGTAGAGTGCTGTGGCATCATGGTTCACAGCAACTTCCAACTCCTGGGCTCAAGCAATTCTTCTGCCTCCGCTTCCCAAGTAGCTAGGACTATAGGCGTCTGCCACAATGCCTGGCTATTTTTTGGTTGCAGCCATCATTGTTGTTTTTGGTGGGCCCAGGCTGGATATGAATCCGCCAGCTCAGGTGTATGTGGCTAGCACCTTAGCCGCATGAGCCACAAGTGTCGAGCCATGGTAAGCTATTAAAACAATTATCTAAAAGGGATTTTTATTTTTTTTGAGAGAGTCTCACTCTGTTGCCTTGGCATCATAGCTCATAGCAACCTCAAACTCTTGGGCTTCAGTGATCCTCTTGCCTCAGCCTCCTGAGTAGCTAGGACTATAGGAGTATGCCACTATATCCAGCTAGTTTTTCTATGTTTAGTGGAGACAGAGTCTCGCTCTTGTTCGGGCTGGTCTCAAACTCTTGAGTTTAAGCAATCCACCCACCTTGGCCTCCCAGGCAGCTAGGGATTATAGGCGTGAGCCACCTGTGCCTGGCTAAAATCATTATTTCTTGAGGTAAAGGACAACTTTAGAAATATACACTAAGGAACCTGTGGAAAGTGGAAAGAGGTTATGTGATGTTCTAAAGCACTCCTGAAGAAAAAAGAATAAACTAATAGTTCCTTGTTACAATTTAAGGACAAGGGCTCTTGAGATATGAAATCCTTTAAATACGAACAGTTCCAACATGTTAGAAGTAATTGGGACCAATACGAGCAGTGAGAAAAATAGAAACACTTTTTAGAACCTGAGATGGACTTGGCAGTTTCTTCGTAAATATCCAGTTTGAGTGGACATTTCTTCCCCTATTGCTCTATCCCCACCACCAAAATAACGACCCAGCTAGGAATCTATGGGTATCTGTGACATCACTAAGAAGGATCAGTGGATAAGGGCATCCAATAGCACTCAAGACTCAATAACTTGTCTTATCCATTGAAGATACTTTAATTTTATAGTTATTGATTAATTAAAAAACAGTTGTTTTCAGCATTTCCTAGCTGCAGTAGTGCAGAGGAAATTCCATTCTAAATAAAGAAGTAATTAATGAAGTAACACACCTTAACGTTTTACATTGATAGGTTACATTTTACAAGGTGCTTTCACATACATTATTTCATTTGATTCTTACAACAAGCAGAAAAAAAACAGTCAGTGGGAAAGAAAAGCGATTATTTTTTTTTTCAGGTTTACAGTGAGTATTTTCAGGCCAATGGACAGTCAATGCAAGAATGTACCAAGAACAAGACAGTAATTCCCATAAGCCACGTTATCTTTTTTTGGTAGGTCGATGGGTTAATATAAACTGGGTACTCAGTGAATAAGGAAGGAATTAGGACAGATACGATGTTCTAATGATATTCAAGAAATTGTAAGAACACTGTCAGAGAGAAGAAAGATGCCCTAAAATACACTGCCTGAGACTTCAAAGCACAACATCCCTTCAAAATACCAGATGAAAAGAGAATCCTATCATAACCTGTGAAAGTTAGAAGGAACCTTCAAAACTGGCGCTTCCATTTTACAGATGAGAGAACTGAGGCCGGACTCATCCTGATAGTTTTCTGGCCTAAAACTCAGATCTTGACTTTCATTCTAGGGCTTCTCCTTATATAAGGCCATCTGTTAATTATTTACTGAGCAAAAACATCTTCTGTTCCAAATTTGAGGTTAAATACTGATTTATGTGACTTATTTCTTATTCAAGTTTTTATCTTGTTCTTGGCTAAACTGTGGCTGCAAGGCGGGGGGGGGGGGATTTAAAAGTGTTCTAATTCGGAGTACTTGATTGGTTGGAAAAAGACTCCCTTGACACATTTGGAAGCTTGCTCATGTCCTTATCTAATCAGAGAGTAAGATGGAATGGCCGAGTAGCCCTCAAAACCAATGCACGCCTCAGGGTCGTCTACCTAGGGTAGATTCTACAGCTGGGCACTTGTAATTTCATAGAAAAAAATATTTTTAGAATTCATAGAAATCTTTGCAATTACTGAAAACTAAATAGTAATAATCGAATTGTCATCCCTATGATTTATTAAAATAATTTTACAATAATATACAACAAAGCTACCGTAGAATTTATAGCATACATACAGGATACAATGATCAGCATGTTCTTGGGGCTAACTGAAATACAAAAAGATTCATTAAAATAGTTTACACAAATGACGTTTGAAATTTATTAACATGATGGTGATATATCTTTATTACATAAAACTCCCCTAAACAGCAAGAGTGTTTCAAAATTTTCTTGCACATTTTAAATAGAAGGGGACCAACTGAAATCAGTGTCAGCCTTTGTGTGACATTACCATGCAGAAACATTTAACAACCAAAAGATGTAGATTGGCGGAGAGAACGTCTCAGGCAGGATTTTTCCACGTCTTCAGAGGTTTTACTAGGGTCTGGTACAGATCAAAAGAAGTGGCGTCAGTGACCTCCTTGCACCAATAATGAGGCAAATAGAATGATTATATACAGGAAGATTAGTTTGATTAAAAACAATTCACTTTCTATATGCATGTACATTGATCATAAAAAAATGAATGCAGTTTATTTTAAACTGTTTTGGTATGCTGTTTTAAGGTAGGTCACTGAGACACAGAGATAAAAACCAGATGGGGGAAACTCAAAGCAAAACAAACAAACAAAAAAGCAGAACAACTCAGGTAAGCCATGGCTTCTCAACCAACACTGAACCGAGGGTGCAAAGGTGCTTGGAATTTCCCTCTGACAGCACTGTTTTTAAGTCAGTTGGCAAAAAAGTATAGATGAAAAAAACTCAACTCCAATACTAAGATCACGTCGGTATGGTCTGGTCTATGTTCTGCTTACAACAGAAAAGAATTGAAAATTACGACACAGCTGAAAACATTACACTTAAAATTACAAGTGTGGCAGTTTTATAAACCTGTCTCCTCTCCTCATTGACAGGCGTGGGATGAAAGCGGAAGTGGCAGCAGTGTCCCCGTCTTAGGTCCACAATGGAATACACACCACGGTACTGAGCGGAGCTGGGAACCACTTCTTGTGTGGGTCAGGGTTACAGAACAAAACAAGTGAAAACGCTCATTTAAACGAGAGGACCTCCACCTCGTGTGCAAGAATCAAGCCATTTGTTTGACTCAGCAGAGGTATCTACCCAAACCTATGTTCTTTTTAGTTTGTTTCTTTTCCTTTAAAAAGTTTACAGTGAGGACCATTTGAGAAACTTCAAAATTTGTCACTTTTTATTAATCTTATTCTATTAATAAAATACTGGCTAAAGTCCTTATGAAGAGTTAAGGTTTAGAAAACTTAGAATTCTTCTCTACTACCTACAGAAATGCTGGTACTGGGTGACAGAATCTGGGTGATGAGCCATATTATTAGTTTATCCTGCTGAGTGAGACACTTCCGTCACACTACCCAGGCTGCTCACTCCATTACTCAAGGGGAGGAATATATAAAAAGAGGTGAAGGGAAATAGGACTTCTGATCTCTAGCTATCCAAATTGCTGGTTCTAGCTACTCCGCATCAGTCTATCTACATTTATTGCCAGAATTCCAACAAAGTTATTGTCTTTCTTCATTTGTATACATTTCCTGCGTGATAAGACAGTCTATCTTCGAAAATCGTCCAGAGTTTTGGCAAAACTGAGTGTGTGCTACTCAAAGTACAAATAATTATTAGCATGGTTACCATCAAGCCACTGACCAACAAAAATACTGTCAGGACTACTGAAAGCGACATGTACCCTTCCCTTCGAATTATCACACAGCCACAACACTGCCCACCTGAAACACCAATGAAATAAAATGGAGCACTGTTTAGAGAAAAGTGATGGGACCGAAAAGGAAGAAGTAGGAGAGGAGAGAGCCAACCCAAAGGGAGGAGGAAAGTGGTCTAGCACTGTGTGATGGCACAGATGACGCCTGCCTAGCGGTGCCTTGTGACACAGGCGGATGCAGAGTGCACACACGGATGACGGCAATAAAGACCCCACTCAGTCGCTGGAATGAAGGAACTAGGGAACTGCTTCAACAAGGACGGTCTCAGCTCCACCTTCTCTCTCTACAGAGAGCAAAGATTGAGTGTGAGCTCGGATGTCATCTTACGGTTCCCCTCTAAAATTCACCAAATTCCTTTGCACATTTTTCCGTTATAGAGACACGGATATCTTCCTCCTCATAGTCATCAAAGTTGCTGGTGTCTCCAGAGCCTCTGAACTTTGGTATGAATGGAGCTTCAACCTGTAATGGAGACGGAAAAAATAAGAAAAAGGAAAAACTTCTGAGAGTTTCCAAATACTAAGGAAAAATAAATTCCCGTGGTTACTACCTGGTGGCATCCTTAAATGCCTTTAAGTCCCTAAATTATAATAGCCTTAGAAGAAACAGTGAACAGTAAGTCTGCAAAGAAACTCCACATTTTCATGTAAGGCATGATGTAGGCCAACTGAATATTGTATTGAAGCATTTTCTGAGACCATGTACTGTGGGTATCAAATGCTGCCTCCTAAGGCGACAGAACTCCACTTTTTCCTTTATTGGTCCCTTCTTTCTTTTCTTTTTTTTTTTTTTTGAGACGGAGCCTCAAGCTATCCCCCTGGGTAGAGTGCCCTGGCATCACGCTCACAGCAACCTCCAACTCCTGGGCTCAAGCGAGTCTCCTGCCTCAGCCTCCCAAATAGCTGGGACTACAGGCGCCCGCCACAACGCCTGGCCATTTTTTGGTTGCAGCCATCATTGTTGTTTGGCGGGCCCGGGCTGGGGATTCGAACCCGCCACCTTAGGTGTATGTGGCTGGCGCCTTAGCCGCTTGAGCCATAGGCGCCGAGCCTGGTCCCTTATTTCTAAGGCCTATTTTCTCCATCCTCTTTTAAAAAATTCTTTTTTCCTGATCTTAGAGATAAATCTTGGACTTACTTTTAATCACTTTCCTTTTGAAATTTTGATAAACATAAAATCAAGTGATATTAATCCTTTTTCCTTTTTATATTTTGTATATTTTGTATATTTTGTTTCCTTTTTATATTTCCACTTTCTTTTTTATATTTTGTTTCAAATATCTGGCCATCGAAACTTCTTGGGAAGTTGGAAAGAAATTTATACCTTTTAGAATTCTAAAATGGTGAAATCCTAAACATTTTTCTCCTTGGGGCCTAAAAGTAAAATGTCTTGCCCCTAGTTAGAATATGGTCTTTTATAAAGATTACATGGGGATACTGAATACATGTGAAGAGAAGATTTTAAAAGCTGAGAAACAGTATCACAATTTGCAGAGCATTTATAAAGTTACAATCACACGGTTGCTTGGTTTCTTCCTCAATGCCCTGGGAGGAAGGCGGGGCAGATATTTTTACTTGTGTTTTACTTATTATATTCAGAGGGTCAAATTCACATGATAAACAGGGATGGAGGAACTGGACCCATCTAATATTAAAATACCCTATAAAAGCTATATAAAGTGGTGAAGTACACAGTACCAGAACAGACACAAAGAACTCATAAGAAGTAAAGTTCAGGGCTTCCAGGTGGCTGACTAGAGGCACCCAGCACTCTCCTCCCCATAGAAGGACCAAAACAACCAGTAGATAATCACATACCAAATACAGCCCCTAACAGATAAAACTGGAATTCAGCAGTAAAGTGACAGGAAATGTCTGAAGCATAGAATGGGGGAAAGGGATTGGCTGGGACAAAAGGTAACTGAGTGATCCCCAGTGATCCACGTTCCCACTGTGGACTCTTGCAACCTTAGCCACAGGAGAATACCATGGCCCTCTTGAGCTCTGATATCAGGATAGGGAGGTGCGTGGAGTCATGCAATGGTCTTGTCACAGAGACGGCATCTGTGCTAAATCCCACACACTCCCTGAGATCTAAGAGTTGAAACCTGGTGCTCAATCATAAATAATTAAGGGAATCCTATATTTGTAAGTGCAAGAACAACATCTACCACTGTGAAAATACGTAAAAGTATAAAACTCACTGGTAGAGCAGACGTGTAAGAAGATGCAAACTTAGCACTACAGAAAACCATCAGACTGCAATGATAAACAATAAGAGGGCGGGAAAGGAACAAAGGTTAAGGGGAAGAACTAGAAAACGACTGAGAAAATGACAGGGGTAAGCCCTTGCCTATCAATAATAACCTTCATATAAACAGATGTGCTTACCACTTAAAAGACATCGACTGGCCAAGTGGATTAAAAACAATGATAAGAACAACAAAACCACATGACCCACCTATGTGCTGTTTACAAGAAACTAACCGTAATGTTGTGAAACATATAGATTGAAAGTGAAGGGATGAAGAAAATATGCCACACACATAAAAACAAACGCAAACAGGAACAGCTATATCTATCTCAGATAAAACAGATTTTTAAGTCAAAAACAGTACAAAGACACAAGGAAAATTATTATATAACCATACAGGGATCCATTCAGCAAGAGAATGTAACAGTTCTAAATACGTATGCACACAACATTGAAGCAGCCAGAGACATATAGCAAATATAGTTAGATCTAAAGGGTGAGATAGACTCCACTAAAATAACAGTTGGGAACTTTTAACACTTCTACAGTATTATACAGATCATCTAGACAGAAAATCAACCAGAAATATTGGATTTATATCGGACTTTAGACCAAAGGAACATAGTAGACTTTACAGAACATTTTATCCAAAAGCTGAAGAATACACATTTTTCTTGTAAGCACATGGAACATTCTCCGAGATAGACCATATTTTATGCCAAGAAACAAACAAATTTAAAAATATTGAATCATATCAAGTATTTTCTCAGACTGCAAAGGAGAAGTATAAATTAATAACTAGAGGAACTTTGGAAACTGTACAAATACATGGAAACTAAACAACATGCTCTTGAATGACCATCGGGTCAATGAAGACATTTTTAAAGAATTAAAAAATTTTCTTGAAACAAATGAAAATGGAAACACAATATACCAAAAACTTAGGAGATACAGTAAAAGTAGTGCTAAGAGGGCAATTTTTAGCAATAAATGCTTGTGTCAAACAAAGTAAAAGGTGTGTATATAAACAACCTTACAATGCACTCTAGCAAACCAGAAAAGCAAGAACAAACCAAACTCAAAATAAATAGAGGAAAAGAAATAGTAGAGATCAGGACACAACTAGACAAAATAGAGACCAAACAACAACAAAAGCCCAAAAGGAAAAAGGGCAAGTCACCATACACAGATCAATACAATGAAAGATTTTTTTTTTTTGGAAAAAATAAGAAAACCAGAAATGAAAAAGGAGACATTACCACTGACCCCAGAGAAATACAAATGATCATTGGGGACTACTATGAACAACTCTGGGTTAAAACACTGGGAAACCTAGAGGAAATGGGTAAATTCCTAGACACAAGGAACCGACCAACATTGAATTGGGAAGAAATGAGAAAACCTGAAGAGACAACAGCAAGTAACAGATTGAAGCAGCAATAAAGACTCCTCCAAAAATAAAAGCCCAAATCAAATGTCTGCTTTAATTCTACCAGACATATAAAGAACTAATAGCACCAATTTTTCTCAAATTATCCCCCAAAATTAAAGAGGAAGGGAAGTAATTCTCCCCAACTTCATTCATTATCCTAAATCCAACCAGACAAGGAAACAACAACTACAGCAGGAAATATCCCTGATTAACACAGATGCAAAAATCCTCAACAAAATACTAGCAAACCAAATCCAGTGACACATCAAAAGGATAATGGTCTGTGATAAAGTGGGATTTATCCATGGGATGCAGAGAGTCCAACGTATGTGAGTCGCTACAGATGATACATCACATTAGCAGAATGAATGACGATAAAATCTCTGATCATCTTAATAGATGCAGAAAAATCATATGAGAAAATTCAACATTCCCTCATGATAAAATCTCTCAACCGACGAGGCTCAGAAGGAACATACTGCAACATTATAAAGTCCACAAACGCGTAGCTAATCTACAGAATTAGGGAAAGTGGAAAGCCTTTTCTCAAAGAATTGGAACAAGATGCCCACTTTCACCACTGCTATTCAACATAGTACTGTAAGTCCTAGTCAGAGAAATCAAGCAAGAGAAAGCAATAAAAGGCATCTAAACTAGGAAAAAGGAAGTCAAACTCTTTCTTTGCAGATGACACATAGTCTGCAAAACTTGAAGACTCTACCAGAAAACTCTTAGAACCTATAAACTACTGCGGTGAAGTTGTAGAACACAAAATCAACACCAAAATCAATTGCACTTCTATACACCAATAAAGTATTAGCTGAAAAAGACATCAGTTGGGCCATGCTATTTACAATAGCTATTTAGCTACAAAAAAAGGTAAGTTGCCTTGGGATAAACTGAACCAAGGAGGTGAAAGACCTCTACAGGGACAATAACCAAACACTGATGAGAGCTGTGTACAAATATCTTTCATTGGATGATGAAGGATGTATACAAACAAATGGAAAAGACATCCTTGGGTCACGGATTGGAAGAATTGACACTGTTAGAATCACCATACTATCCAAAGCAATCTACAGATGCAATGCAATCCCTCTTAAAATACCAGTAACATTCTTCACAAATACAGAAAAAACTTCTAAAATTTGTATGGAACCATAAAGGGTCTACCCATATGGTTAGAAAATAGGGATCTGTTCTAGTGTTTGATGGCGTGACGGTAATGATCGTTAACAACAATATATTGTGTATTTCAAAGTAGCAGGAGGAGAATATTTGAATTGTTCCCAGCACAAAGAAATGATAAATGTTTACAGTGACGGATGCACTACATATCCCGGATTGGATAATTACATATTCCATGCATGTATCAAAATATCTCATGTGGTCCATAAATGGTGACAATAGGCATCAATAAAACTAAATAAAAAATAAAGTTCATAAGTAGACCAAAGTGTATATTAACTTAATTAGCAAAGGTAGATTTCACATAAGGGACCAAATAAGAATTATTCAATAAATAGTGAGGGAAAAACTGGCTAATTATTATACAACATCAAAAAGAAGCCTTGATTTCAAAAAGCCATGAAAGAAAACACAGGTGAAGTGGACATACTTGGGATGGGACAGAGACTATTTTGAAATGGCTGGGTAAGGCGGCAGTGGGTCAGTCAGATGGAATTGCGCAGTAGGTGGCAACTGGGGGTGAGGGACTGAAGCAGAGGAGAAAGGGTAGAGTTAGAGGAAGTCGATTGGGTCCCTGAGGTCATGGGGACGAACTACAGTGACAGAGAGGAGCATATTACAGACGTTAATAGAGGTTCTGTCTGGATGGTGGGAGAATTTCAAACTTACTTGCTTAAGAAATGACATAAAGGGCGGTGCCTGTGGCTCAGTGAGTAGGGTGCTGGCCCCATATACTGAGGGTGGTGGGTTCAAACCCTGCCCTGGCTAAACTGCAAGAAAAAAATAGCCAGCGTTGTGGCAGGAGCCTGTAGTCCCAACTACTCGAGAGGCTGAGGCAGGAGAATTGCCTAAGCCCAAGAGCTGGAGGTTGCTGTGAGCTGTGATGCCACAGCACTCTATCAAGGGTGACAAAGTGAGACTTTGTGTCTAAAAAAAAAAAAAAGAAATGACATAAAACATATCTCAACTAGAAAGAAAATGGAGCCTGGGCTAATCCATCTAATCTTTCCCCACAAACCACTCTCTCTTTTGTATTCTCTATATTAATCCAGATTTTAAGGATGATAAAAATGATGCTTTGGGCAGTGCCTGTGGCTCAGAGGAGTAGGGTGCTGGCCCCATATGCCGGACGTGGAGGGTTCAAACCCAGCCCCCAACAAAAACTGGAAAAAAAAAAGATGTTTTATAGAGGTTAAATAATTTGTTCAAGATCTTCATGTTAATGGTTGACCCGGATGGGGTCGCTATGGACCTTGATCTTGACTTCATAACATGTCCATCTGAGATCAAAATGTTAACAGCTACATTTCATGAACTTGATGGTTTCTGAACCTTTTTTTTTTTTTTGAGATTCAGAGGCTGTATTACATTCACATTGTCTTGGTCTTTCTATATTTTCTATTTGCTGTATATTAATATTCTTTCATTGATTTGTTTTTATAATATTTCATAACCTATATAAATTAGAAGAACTGTGGTTTTAATCCCAGAGCATGACTTTTTTTCCCCTTAAGGCAACTCACTCTTCTTGCTGTTCATCATTATTAAAGATGGCAAATCTTAGTCTAAAACCTTAGAGGTTCTGTTTATTTTTTAAAAAGAAAAAAATTAAATACATTCAAAGTGAAAACACTTTATTCACGTAAACTATCTTGAACTCAGTATTTAAGAAGCAAAAGAGAGATAAAGGTAATTCAGCACAGCAAAATCTTTTCTTAAATGTCTCAATTTATTGGAAAGGTGAAGTGATAACTACTATTAATTAACATACTACAGTTACCACAACTATTATGCTGGCAACTTGGATAATTAAAAATCTAGTTTCTTTTAAGCATGCTATGGTTCAGCTGGAGTCCCTCTATTTTATTATGGTGATATACTAATGCTAGAGATTAACTTGGTTTATATTTACAATCAAGCCTTCAAGTTGCCTGAATTTCTAAGAGTTCCTTTAGCAAGCAAACAAAAAAGTCAAACAAAACAAATCCCGTGAAAATTCAGATGCAAAGTGATTCTTCATTCCCACATTTCTTACATTAGCGCCCTTACATTTATTTATAACCACCACTTGATCAATCTTCCTGATTCCTGAAGCTCTAAGTTTCATATGGACAGGGACAAAGGCAGATTTTTTTCATCATTGTATTCTCACCAGCTTGCAAAATACCTAGCATACAAGCATCTGATAACTATTAATGTTTGGAACAAATATCATGTGAATAAATCATTGATAAAACTGTAGTAATTTTGGATCATTTGTTTTAACCTTCCCCCAAAACACTTATTAAAATCCGTATTTCTCTTATTCATGTTCGAATTGGCTTTCAAATGGATAAAGGTAAGTTTTATCTGAACAATGTCCAGGGCTTAGTCAGTAATTTGGCAAACGTTTATTGAGCAGGTACCAACCATAAGATTCTTGGCAGGTGATAGGAAAATAAAAATGAGTAAGATAAGATCCTTGTTTTTAATGTAGTATTTTAAAACAATCGAGACTGTATCAGATATTCATGAAGAATACCTTTCAGAGAAATATCACAGTAGAGGTAACATTTAAGCTAAATCTTAAAGGATCATTAAGACTATGGCAGGTGCACACACGGGAAAAATCATTCAGAGCAAAGGAAAAAAAAATTATGAAAGCATGGAGTGTCAGAAAACACGGTCTGTTTGGGAAACATGACATTAAAAATTTTGAACCCTAATAAATGCCACAGAGAGGTCAAAATAAAGACTGAAAAATGAGGAATACAGCAATTAAATGTTACTATATCTGGCTGCATGCCAATTCTGGATAGGCGAATATATTTGTTTATATATTATCTTCCTAATATGTCTCCACATCAGTTTTGAAAAGCAAACTCTCAGGACATTGTCTAATATATAATTTCCATAGAATTTTGAAGAGTATGAGGCATGGGTGGTAAAAACTTAACAAAGAAAACATTTCAGATTAATGGGCAAAATAGAATACATCCTTTCTCCTTAATCTAGGAGACAATTCACTTTTAAGTCATGGTCTATAAAGTACTTTAGATCATCTATAGGATGAATTCACAAGGTAAAAAAACAAAAACTATGTGTTACATTGAAAATATCTCTACCTCATGCAAGGGAAACACCAACTTTTAATAAGCTTTTAAGATAAAAAGAAAGAAAAATCTCACCTTCCTCTGGTAAATAGCAATCCAATCTGTTGTGGCAAACCACTTGTGGGTTTTTATATCACTCACGCCATTCTTTAGATTTCCAAATCTCTTGGTCAAGTCTACCTGCAGCAGGTTCCGTAGAAGGTCCTTGAGATCTGAACTGAAGTGGGATGGGAATCGGACCTGCACAAACACACCATGTGATAAAGCACATATTACAGGACTCGTGATATTTCTCTTTTGATTTCATCAAGGTTTGTAAATAAGGTGACAGGTCATTACATAAACAAAAATATACAGTGATGATTTTCATAAACTTTTAACTACATGTTACAGTCCCATTCTAGTCCTAAAGAAGAGAACTACCGTATAATCTCCACAGCTGACCACCCCCCTACACTGACCACCTCCTTCAGCTGACCTGATTTTCATAGACTGGACGTGTGCCACACGTACGTATCAGTACCATAGTTTCCTATGTTGACCAGTCTGTATGTCGGCCAGTTTGGTACAGTCCCTTGGGTGGTCAACTTGCAGAGGTTCTACTATATTTGGGTGAATGAACAAAACCAGTCCTCTTAGGACTTGTTTTGGTCGTGAACTCCTTCAAGAACATGGACCAGTCTCCAGAAAAAGGTGCAAACATACAGAACTTCTTCAACACTATCAGAAGGTTCACCCACTTAGAGTTACCTTCAGATCTCACTCTTGAGATACATGCAAATTTAAATTTATAATATAAATAGAACCAGCAGCATATGAGTGAAATCAGTGTATATAGTCTGAAAAGAGATCTAACAAAAAGAAAGTCTAAAAATGACTGTAAAAGCTGGGCGTTGTGGCAGGTGCCTGTAGTCCCAGCTACTTGGGAGGCTGAGGCAAGAGAATCGCTTAAACCCAAGAGTTGGAGGTTGCTGTGAGCTGTGATGCCACAGCACTCTACCAAGGGTGACAAAGTGAGACTCTGTTTCAAAAAAAAAAGACTGTAAAAGTCTACACTGCCTTTCACAGCATAGAAAACCATTTTTCTTTCATTAGTAGTTGAAAGTAGTATGCTTTTACATGTAAGCATAATTCTGCCATATGCAATAGCATAGAAGTGATTTACATTGCTTCAAAAACATTCTTCCACCTCCTAAAATGTGAAGACTTTACAATAACTAGATTGGTCTCTGGCCTTAGAAACAAACAGAAAACCCCAAATAATGGAAGATGTTATGTTTGGCAATCAATAAAATAAAGTTCCATTCATAAGAGATCTGGGCCTATTTTTTTGTCCTGTTTTGTTTAAGCATATTTTTCTCCTATGCGCCAACCTAACTGGTTCCCATGCTCTCATGGACAGGGATTCTGAAAAATTAAAATGGGTCCTACTAAGGGATGGTATGAGAAGGAGCAGCTGCATCTATGGCCCCTGATTCCTTTCTTGCATTACGACCACCTCTTCTCTGTCCTTTCCAGTTCTGTCCCGTCACTTCCACCACCCTCTTCCCTGTCTCACACACGGACGTGGTCACCGTTGTGTGTGTGCTTGCTCTTTCACTCTTTCCACTTACTGTTGCTCCAATGGACACACCTCGGCCTCACTTCGTGTTCCTACCCCCACTAAACACGAACACTATTCTCTACACATAGCACCTTTGTGGGAAATGCTTTAAAGGCTAAACAGCCACGTCTGAACTCCTTGCCTTCTTAGCTTGGGTCTCTACAAGTGGTTTCCCTGTGCTTTACATACAAGGTGAGGACTCCGAGGTGTTTTGGCCTGAACAACTGAAGAGATGAAGCTGCCATCAGCTGAGCTGCAGAAGACTAGGGGAGGAACAGATTTGCTGAAGTAGGGGGAGACAGAAAAATAGCTGTCAGGTTTAGACAGGCTGCATGTGAGATATTAGACATCCAAGTGGAGATCGCAAGTTGGAAACTGGATACAAGAGCCTGGGATTCCGAAGTCAAGTGTGGACTGGAAAAATGACTGGAAAAACTGCCTAGAAAGAAGAGAAGAGGATCAAACCTAAGGGACCAAGGGGGAAGACCAATGACCTACAGTCACCAAAGCCAAGTGAAGGTGGAATACGTGGACCACTGAGCTAGATTCTGCACGCTACTGCTTGCTTTGGTCCAAATTACCTTTAGTCTTTGGGTGATTCTGAGTTTTGATTTACCTACATATAGGATGAGAGAGAGGAATTAAATAACACTGAACGTGCTTGCCACCTCAGAAATTCTACCAACCTAATTCATAAGCAGAAATAATTCCTGGGTTCCAACCCCAACTCCAATTACATACACGCTCTGCAATCGAGGGCAAAACCTTTTACCTTTTAGAGTTTTAGTTTTCTCATCTATAGAACAATGAGAGTATATCACATCTGCCAGGCACGGAAAGAAATTACATAACTTTATTGAAACTGCCTTGCATTAAGTCTAGTCTTTTGTAGATGTTAATTCAATAGATTTTTAATTTTTAACCTTCCCTTTAGAGTGCTGTTTTAATGGTCTGAAGGTGAATTTCTGAATCAAAGAGGGAACCTGGAGGGGAGTGCTATCTATCATTCTGTTTCCAGACTAAGCCAGGACAGTCTGTGTTAGAAAACACAGTACAAGGTGTTCCTCCTGTCTTTTTGTCTCATGCTGCACTTGTTAATTTACAGAACAACCACTTTCAGCTTTTCTTAAGGCCTTAAATTTGATAGAGTGAGGAAGAAAATGGCTAACTATGACCTTTTTATAAGGACAGCATGGTGACTATAGCTGATATCCTACACTGCTTTGTCAAATTACATTATGTAATACATTCAACCAACTATGAAATTCACTTTGAATTGAGCAAACTCAACTGAATATTTGTTCTGCTTTCAGTACCGATTATCTAGTCTTCTACATTTCAGTTTTAGAAAGGATGTTAATTTTCTAAAAAAATTAAGAGGAAGTTACATTCAAAGAGCAAATCAGTTCGTGTTGTTATGGTATTCATACTGAGTGATTTAAACTCACTCACTGGTTTACTGACTTTTTTTTCCTTTTACGAATAAATCAAAGCCAAATCAAATTTGTCTACACGGAGCTTAACCAGAAATAAGAAAGTTTAACCTTGAAATATCTTCCTGTTATTCCACAATTATTGTCAAGGGAAAGGATCATTTAACTAGTAATGGTATCTTTTATGCATGGGGATAAAACCTAGTAGATTTAAATGACTCAAAGGGTTTGCACACATCCATCAAGCAATAAACTATTAACTTCTGGTCAGAAGAGTGCTGAAACACATTTTAAGAAATTATCTCTCTAAATTAGGTACAATACATTCTAAAAAATTTACAATCCCAAGTAAAGAATTGATCTAGCAAAAAATGAATATACCCATTAGTAAGTTTTTCTTTCTTTTCTTTTTTTTTTTTTTT
>NW_003852405.1:23543308-23626808 GCF_000181295.1 Otolemur garnettii
CTCCCAAGTAGCTGGGACCACAGGCGCCCGCCACAGCGCCTGGCCATTTTTTGGTTGCAGCCATCATTGTTGCTTGGCGGGTCTGGGCTGGGGACTCCAACCCGCCACCTTAAGTGTATGTGGCTGGCGCCCTAACCGCTTGAGCCACAGGCCCCGAGCCTAGTAAGTTTTTCAAAAGGTGCAACAATGTGTAATACACCTGGCTTCCTACAGACATAGGGTACCAAGCTTCATCCTACCTCATGGGGGCTGGGCAACTTTAGTCAGCCTGGACTACATATAAAAAGGAAGAGCTGAGACATTAGAAAAATTATAAATATCGGTACCATGTCTGTGGGGTCCCTAATCTGTTCTCTTACATATGCAGAACCAGTGTAGATATACTGAATCTAGATGGTTGCAGAGAGCTCTTACCCATCCGGTCCCTACTCCCACCCCACAAGAGTTAAGAAGCCAGGGTGGCGATTATTTTCCCAGACGATCCCTAGAGTGAAGGGCTACAACGAGGCAGGCATTAATAAGAATCTTAAATTACCACAGCAAAGTGTTAAAACGTGGTCCTGGATTTTCAGGACCATTTATGCAGAGGGTAAAACTGCTTTTGCATTTTATGAAAATGACTTCTGAGTATTTCCAAGTCTCTTTAAGTATAGCGATAGCCAAACTGAAAACGACATGTTGATTTCTCCTAAAGCACCAACAATGAGACTGTAGAAAAAGTGCAGTGGTTTGTCTGAATATGTGTATGTTATGTGGGAAACAGAATATGTGCAGGAAAGAGTTAACGTAGCAGGCCTGAGACTGCTACCCCGAGAAAGGACTGTTCGTAGGACTGGACCTTGGCAAGTATCTGGCAACTTGAGTGGTACCAGTTCCTCACAGACTTGCTATCAATGATTACAGCGGCTCAGTGTCCCCCTCAGTGTGGTTTATGCTGAACATCTGCTTTGGTTCTGGGAGTTTGAGATTTTGGTATGTGCTCGGCAGAGGTGAATATGTGACCAGTCCCCAGGAAACCCCTTGGCCACGGAGCCTCTAATGAGCTTTGCAGACGGATAACTTTTTACACGTGTCGTCACAATTTATTCTCGGAGGAATTAAGGGCATCCATTTTGGCTGTACTGGGAGAGGACGCTTGGGAGTTTGTGTCTTATTTCCTCTGGACTTTTTCCTGACTGCCTTCTCCCTTTGTGATTTTGCTTTGTATCCTTCTGCTGTGATAAGTCTTAGCGCTGAATACCATTGTATGATGAATCCTGAGTCTTCAGAGTGGTTTCCCAAACCTGGAGATAGTCTTGGGGACCCCTGACTCAGAGGGCAACAGCCACCCTTCATGGTAATGTTGAATTCCTCTTCGGGAAAATTAACCGACTCTTGGATCATTCAGTATATACCTGCGTTCATATTGCTATTTTTGTACAATGTCGCCTTCTCCATTGCTGGTGCTCAGCAAAAGTGGAATAATATTTACATTAGATGTGATGAAGCTAAGACCTTTTTATAATCCCATTAGTCAAGGACTCTCAAGTTACAGTTTCTGGATCAGCTGTCACTTAATGATCTTATTTACAGGTATCGTTTTTTTAACCACAATATCAACTTTCATCTTTCTGTGGGTAAAGCAGCCAGATACAGTAGCTGCAGAAACCATCACTGATTCTTGTCACAGAGGATAGGACCCTGAGACGTGAAATCTCAAGGCTGTATGTGGAAACTCAGAAGATGTCTTGCTAGGATGAGACACAGTTAATGCAGGATTTAGAAATCTTTTCTGACAATTATGCATTTCTAGACCTGAACCTTAATATTGCATGAATAATTTGACATTTAAATACCACCCCCTCTCTTTTTTTTTTTTAAAGGCAAAGTATGTGTAGGAGAGAATCTAACAAGCAGAATGATCAGCTTTCTGTGCATTTAGAAATATCAGCTTGAGTTAAAATACCGTGATAAAGTACTTAAAGAGCTAATGATTAAATGTATGTAGTTTCTGGCTAGTCAGTTAATAAATTTTATTTTAAATTTAATAAGTTACTGATACCTATATTCTTTACAGCATGGTTTCAGAATGGAAGATAATAATCAATCTGAAATGTTGTAGCATCAAATGTTATGCTTTTAAAAATCAGAAAAAGAATTCTGAATGAAAGGTATTATTTTGTTAAAAAATTCAAATGCAAATATAGGATTCACAAATATTAGACCAAAATTGGATTTTTAATGACTTGAACAATTAAAAAATTAATAGAGAAACTAGTTAGTAGTTTTCTAACTACTAATGAGAGAGACAATAGTGCTTTTGCAGCATGGGTAGAGACACATTCTAGTTTGGATTTGGGTGTTGAAAGATACGGCTTTGGGCCAGGTGTGGTGGGTCACCTGAGCTCAGGAGTTCAAGATCAGCCTGAGCAAGAGGGAGACCCCATCTCTTAAAAAAAAATCCAGGCCTTGTGGCAAGTGCTTATTGTCCCAGCTACTAGTGAGGCCGAGACTGAGGCTGCTGTGAGCTATGATGCCATGGCGACAGAGTGAGAGTCTGTCTCAAAAAAAAAAAATAATAATAATAAATAAATAAATACAGTTTTATTGGGAAATGGTGACTATGATCTGTATTTTATATAACTTAGATCCCAGAGATCACTTATTGGTAATACTCCACTTTCATGAGTTCTACTTCAGATGAGTAAAGAGAGAACGAGATGGGAATAACTTTATATTTGATATGGAGAGAAATAATCTGATACCTACAGTTAAAGACAAAAGTTTGCAAACATCATGTCATACTTCTAAATAAATGGAGGAAAGAAATCAGAATTGTGATAGAATAAAATTTTATGCTGTCATTATTCTCAGGTGACTGGGATTTAAACTGTTACAATTTTAGAACATATGCAGAATATTGGATACAAAATGTTAAAGTCTGATAGGAAGTGAAAAATTCATAAACAGCAGAAAAAAATTTTCTGCAATGCAGAATGATTGCGTGGCAAACTGAGGCTAATTCATGAATATGAAGCTATATTCCTTTGAACTAAGGCAATTTTGTAAAACAAATATAAATGTAGTTATAATGATATCCTTGTCAGAAAACTTGCTTTCCTTTAGGAACTTTGTTATTATCCCTCAATTAAATTATTTGAAACTATTATGATAATTTTTGCATTCTTAGTCTTTGTATTATTAGCCGTCATTTTAATTTAGTTCCCTCATCAACCTTCATGGAGAGAGATAATCTGATACCGTCAGTTTATTCTCTTAAAATTCTACAGATTCACTTCTCATATTCTTCAAAATTAAGGCAAGGATTGCCTTATCTAATAACTTTTCTCAATGTTTTGTTAATATCAAATGTTCATTTTACTATTACTCTTATCTGCTGGGGAGAACAGTCATAAAGATAAGAAATCTGAAGTCTAGAGATGTACAAATGTAACAAGAACAGAGGTGACATTTAATTATTTGAAATAAATACTGCAATTCTGCCTTTCTGCAATGCTTTCCTCAGTACAAATCTTTCAACAACTATCTTAGTTTACTTTTACGTAAGAGATGTTTATTTTCTACCTTCGATATACTCAAGGTCTAAACTCTTTAGTTAATTCCTTAATTTGTGAATATTGACAAAACATAAAACTTTCCCCATAAAATGCTGCAAAATGCAAGGGAAAATCTATGACCCCTGTGCGTAGACTACACTTGCACTATGAGATACGGATTCTAGGCGGTGGGATCGGCCCATTGCTGTTCTAATAGCTCAGTTTAAATTTGGGTCTTGGCAACAAAGATAAAGATACATTACTACACTAGGGACACTCAGGTGGTACACTGTGAATGGTTAACATTGTAAACTGTAAGTTCGTGGATGCCAAAGGTTAGCCTTTCCATTAAATACAGGGCTTGATTCTGGCTGTGATACAAAGATAGACAAACTCTCCCTCTATCTGCTTTCAGGTTCTTCATGCTGATTAGGCTTGTCTCTGCCTAAGAAGGTCACGAAACACACAAAAAAACTCAACTGTATCACATCTTAATGTGATGCCAAGATTGATGCTCTATTTCCTGGTCATATTCTAAATAGGGCTATATGGCCTTAAAAAAAGACAAAGTAGTAAAGTGTACCAGATGTAGGAAGAGATAGAAGGGAAAATAAGAAAATACTCCTCCCATCCAGTCTGTTATTGATGAACAGAAGGTCTCCTTCTGGGAATGTTTGAAAGCCTACTCTTTCTTTACTACGTGGTGGGAAGACTCAGGCTTATTGCTATTCAACTGACTTTGATTTTTTAAAAAAGGTCTGCAGTCTGAGCTAAGGCAAGAGCAAATGATTGATCCTAAAAAAGATACTTTTGGAAGCAAAATTAAAGATTACAAATGCAAAAGGAGCAGGGGTGTCCAACCTTTTTCTTCTCTGCCCCAAATTGGAAAAATGAGAGTTGCCTTGGGCCACACATTAAATAACAAACACTAATGAAAGCTGATGAACACAATAAGACAAACTTTTTGCAACACTGTATCTCCGACACCACAGATAAGCAAAACAGGCCTCAAAAATTTAGTATCTGGGGTGGTGCCTGTGGCTCAAAGAGTAGGGAGCTGGCCCCGTATATCGGAGGTGGCAGGTTCAAACCTGGCTCCAGCCAAAAACTGCAATTAAAAAAAAAAATTTAGCATATAGCCTCTGGGAAACAGATTGGACACCCCTGGTTATTTCATGTTAAGGAAAATTAGTTATTTCCATATTTGCAAATAATCAATGACAATTATAATCACAATCAATAGAACCAATTCTGTTAAAATTAATTCTATGAATTTCCATCTTAAAAAGAGTTATCCATTTTATATTTATTTCTAATTTTGTGGTATTTGACATATTCAAATGAGAAGGCTCTTGAAGAACAAGGGCATATAAAAATGGTGTCTACTCTGGGAGGCCAAGGCGGGGGGATTATCAGAGCTCATAAGTTTGAGACCTGAATCACAGCGAGACCCTGTCTCTAAAAATAGCCAGGTGTTGTTGCAGGTGCCTGTACCTGTAGTCCCAGCTACTTGGGAGGCTGGGAGGCAAAAGAATCACTTAAGTCCAAGAGTTTGAGGTTGCTGTGAGCTATGACGCCATGGCACTCTACCAAGGGTAACAAAGTGAGAGTCTTGTCTCAAAAAGAAAAAAAAGGGTATGTAAAACATTTCTCCAAGAAAATAACCACAAGAAATAATTAACTATTTTTATTTCTTTGAAGAAATATTTAGGATTATAGCTATGATTCTGTACTTTATAAATGATAAAAATACTAAATATAGAAATTGACTTCTTATTGTGCTAATTCTTTGTAAAACTGCCTTTGTTTTCTTAAGAGACTTCCATGATTCAATACTTAAGCTATTATCTAAAATGGATGCTAGTTACAAGAGCAGTAACTAAGGACACCTCTATGTTTTCCATAATTTAGGATAATATTCTGATGATACCATATGGTTGAATTTACAAAAACTTAACGTTTATGAATAGAAATAGTTAACGAGAGAGGAATAATAAAATGTATTACTTACCTTTCCAGAAACAATCTTTTCATAAATCTGAATTGGCTGGTCTGCAAAGAATGGGGGGTAACCAGCTGCCATCTCATAGATTAGCACTCCTAATGCCCACCAGTCCACTGCCTTATTGTAGCCCTAAGATAAACCAACATCAGTATCAATCATAGCTTAGGTTACTCAGAAGAAAATAACAGCATAGGTAATTTCAAAATGATCTAGAAGCACGTGAGAAAAATTTTAAAACAGCTGATGAACAGATACTCAGGATAGAACAAAATGCATCAGGTCAGGTTTAAATTAAACAAAGGGGAGAATTTCCAGCTTTGAAATTAGATATTAGGAAAGATTATTAAATCTTATTTCCAAAGTCATTAAGAATATTATGAACAATGAAATATCCTCTCTTTCACTAGGATAACTTAGTTGTTGCTCAATACAAGAAGGGCTTCTTAAGGCCTATTTCAGGCCCATAATCTTATGAATCAGGTTTTTCATAGCATACCTAGAATGGTCAAAAGTTTTGAAAGAAATCAGAGATATTGGATATCATAGTAAATGGTGGAATTGACTTCAAAATTCTCCATATTGTTGGAGGCAGGAGGGTGAATGTACTAGGGGAATCCCATCCACTTCCTAGGATCTTGTGACAGCTAACAGTTTAATATGGAATCTAGTTCAGGTAAATATTTACATAGACTTTACTTTTGCTATCTGCATTTTTGCTTTTCATCTCTACAAGGTACACAGGGAAGGCATCTAATTCATACCTTTTGGTGACAACTATATGTAGTGTTCAGTGAAAGAATAACTTGAATAAAAAATGCTTTGCAAACCAAATGTATAATATAAGGTTATAATTAATTGTTTTTTTCATATTCAACTTACTAAAATGAAGACCTAACGGTGTTCATGAGAAGATAAATACGAGTAACATGTTTATATTATACATTAATATAAAATCTACCAACTACGATCAGTATCATTTGGCGTCAAATAATATCAAGAAAAACTCCACAAACTAATCACACAAAGAAATAAGCTGAGTTCTTTCAGATCACTGTTCTGCCCTCAAATGTACCCTCTGCCATCACCACTCCCCACGTTCCACTATTTAGTTTTCAAATAATACTATGCTATGGACATTTATTTCTTTTTCCTTCCCAATTCTGACTTTTTTTTATAGATAGGGACTGGTATAATAGGAATAACACTTTGTTTTGCGGACAGAAAGGAGCACTGACTTTGTTCTCACTCTTTCGTTCCTATGTTTTAAATTGCGTGCTGATTTTAATG
Organism: Otolemur garnettii; assembly: GCF_000181295.1. Classification (NCBI taxonomy): domain Eukaryota; kingdom Metazoa; phylum Chordata; class Mammalia; order Primates; family Galagidae; genus Otolemur; species Otolemur garnettii. The sequence continues at coordinate 23,550,137 of NW_003852405.1, forward strand.
GCAAATATGTCAGATTATAAGTTAATACTCTAGGTATAGATAATTAAAGTCAGTACAAAAACATTAAATTACAATAAATAAACAGGCAAAAGACATAATCTAATAATTTACACGCACACAAATATCACACGGCTACTATACATTTAAAGAATTAAATCTAATAGTCAAAGACATGAGAATTAAAAAGTGAGTCAGCATTTATTGCCTATTAAATCGGTAAATATTTAAAAGAGAGAATCCTTAGTGCTAGAAAGGGTGTGAGGAAATAGATACTCTCATACAGTATTGGTATGCTCATAAGTGTAAAACTGTATACTCTTTTTGGAAAGCCATTTGGGAATAGGTACCAAGAACCTTAAAAATATTCCTATCCTTTGACCCATCCCACTTCTGGGAATCTATCCTCAGGAAGTAATATGAAATGCAGAAAAAGTTTTATGCACAAAGATGTTTATCGCAATTATAATAGCAAGAAAAAAACCCATAGGAAAATACCAAGAAATCTAACAAAAATTTTCAACAATAGACGAGTGGCTAAATTCTCATAGTACATTTGGAAACAAGCCATAAGGATGATGTTCACACGCTCGTTATCACCAAAAAAGCTAGACATAAAACAGTACAGTTGTCATTATTTCAACTGTAATGACATTCATAAAAATAAAAAAAATTACTTAAAAATGGCTACTTCTGGGTGGAGGGATTACATACAGGGTTCTTTTGGGGGGGAGCTGTTTCTTTGTATTTTTCTGTAATTTCCAAATTTTGCACAATGAACATCTATTCCTTTTACAACATATGCACATTTGTAAACATTTTGGTACCTGTTTTGTGGTCACATTATTTGTTAAGTGCACTTAAATAAGAAAAAATGTGTTAACAGCAATGATATTTAGATTATAAAAGACTACAGTGTTATAAATGATTTAAATTATGAAAGATGATGAGATGAACACTGAGAGAAATCTTCCGTTTTATTCTAGCACTTCTGTAGGTTAGTCAAATTTCGAGTATTCAGGTAGAGACCCATCTAGGCAGGTGTCTTATCCTTTTCCTTTTCTCCCCCTCTATTTGTGCCCAGTTCTTGTCACTTTCTTCTTCGTAGCTTTCTCCATGAAGGGATGGCAGGGGAAGAGATGTGAAACCATGCCTTTAGACATGGTTACAGTTTCACTCACCATGTTTTACTATTGGGAAAAGTAGAACTGCCTCAGTAAGACTAAAACTATTCCACTGCTGTAATATTCCTAGGAAACTAAAATTTAAGAATAATTCCTGTATATTCTTCTCATTTAAGTGGTAAGCCTAAAACGAAGAATTGACAACTAGTACGTGTATCTCTGGATTTGTCTCCAAAACAGAGCAGAACTTCCCCACCCTATTGTTAGTGGGAATGATTATGCAAAGATTTTTGACTTCAAAACATCAATCTGAAAATCATATTTATTCACACTATTTCTCTAAGACCCTGAGTTAAAATTGACAGGGGAGATGGAATTAGTGGCAGACTGTAAAATAATTGTTCTTTAGTAATCGAGCACACATCTATTTAAATTCATAGCTTAGATCAGATAAAAGTGTAAAATTAGATCTATAAACTGTTTTCACAAAAGTCTGTCATAATGAGTGGGTCACACTTCTACTTCTTACGTACTGACAACATAAAGGTACCTTGCTGAGGATTATTTCTGGAGCCAAATACTCTGGAGTGCCACATAATGTCCAAGTTCTGCCTTTAACTCTTTTGGCAAACCCAAAGTCTGTAACCTATAAAAGAAAGAAAGACATTTATGAAGATGTATTGACTCATGATAAATGTATTTAATGTACCTGAATTGAAAGTTAAAAACCCGTGGTTAAAATTTAAACCATGAGGCTCGGCACCCATAGCACAATGGTTACAGTGCCAGCCACATACATCAAGGGTGGTGGTATGGTGCCAGCCACATACATCAAGGGTGGCAGGTTCAAATCCGACCCAGGCCAGCTAAAGAACTGCAACAACAAAAAAATAGCTGGGCATTGTGGGGGACACCTGTAGTCTCAGCTACTTGGGAGGCTGAGGCAAGAGAATCGCTTAAACCCAAGAGTTTGAGGTTGCTGTGAGCTGTGATACCAAGCTCTATCAAGGGCAAAATAGTGACACTCTGTCTCAAAATAAATAAATAAATATATGAATGAATAAAATTAAAAATAAAAAATTTAAACCATGAAAAAAGTGGAAAAAAAATTAAGCCAATGTCATTGAGACTCATTCATGAAGGCCATTATTTAGTGAATGACAGTTTAAATAATCCAAGTTGGAAACTCATTACTGCACCCCAAACAAAGAAACAAATGAACAATGACTACAATAAAAAAACAAACAAACAAAAACCCTCCTCAGTCATTATCATAAGCTCTCAGAGCCGAGGAACCAAAGTGAAATTAAAAGGTAAAAATAAACAAAGTGAAATTAAAAGGTAAAAATAAACAAAGTGAAATTAAAAGGTAAAAATAAACAAAGTGAAAATAAAAGGTAAAAATTAATAGTATTAATAAAAATGTAACAAGGTGAAAAGTATGCCTTTAGTCCAACGCATCCTCTGCCATTAACTGCACCATCAGTAGTGTGAAAGCATCTGTGGGAGAGTCTATTGATCGCTGTATAAAAGGACGGTCTAACGCTATTAATAGTAGATCTGGGAAGGAAACATTGCCACCCGCCAGTGGTCAGGGCCTAAAGTGGCAGCTGCATTGTAGCGCTTACAGGGTGGACTCTGGGGTCAGACTATCTAGGTTCAAATTCTGACTATGATTTACTGACTAAGTGACCTTACTATGCCTTACTTATGTTAACCTTAAAATGAGGGATCCTAACAGTATTTTGGCTCATAGGGTTACCAGGATTAAAAGAGATAACACATGTGAAACACTTGGAGTATAATATGCCTGGTACTGATGAATGCTCACACAGTTAGCTATTATTATATCCTCATGCAGGAGCCTGGGCTCAGTTCACAACGACAGACCATGCGAGATATAAACAGGTTCCTTCCTTGATAGGATTTTTGCTTCCTCATAATAGTGGCAGAACTATGAGCTTAACTTAGGCTATGAGGAAGAAGTTACTGTCCTCCTCCAAAAAGAAAAAGAGCCCTTAGATCCCAATATTGACAGTGGGGTTAAATACATACAATTCCTTGCCTAGTATTTTCTCAAATACATTATATATAATGTGTTCAAGTCATACCTGGATGTAACCTTGATGGTCAATTAAGAGATTTTCAGGTTTGAGATCTCTGTAGATGAGGTCTAGTGAGTGGAGGTACTCAAATGTTAGCACTATCTGAGCTGCATAGAACCGTGCGTGGGGTTCACTGCAAGGAAAAGAAGATTGGTTTTCTGTCAAAGTGGGTTAATGCACAATAGATAGCAGATTATACATAAAAAAGGAACATGATTTAGACATACTTTGGGAGCAAAAGGCATTTTTGTTTTAAATATATGCAAACAATCTTGTTAGTTTCTAAACATTTAGTAAATCTCTAAATTCTCTTCAAATAATGTTTTGATCCATATGTTGAAGAGAAATAGGACCCTTAAATAGTTATCCCTATAAATTATTATTGCTCGTACTAGAAAATGTTAATGTCTTTATAATTACGTCTGAACTTGACAATGGTTGAAAAGTCCCCGTTGGATTGTCTACTGGCAATTGCTACAGTTAATAGGCGTGTTTCATCTACTTTTCTCACAAATTTCAAGAGCTTATAGAATTCCATTACATAAAAGTTCTTTTGGAGTAGCCCCAGGAAGTTGTTTTTGTAATAGGCCCTATTGAAATAAATGACACATGGTCATTAAAGAAAAAGAGATCATAAAATATTGGTGAAGAATAATGAACGCTCATAATCCCACCCAGAACTGGATGGCACGAGGACTTCCATACTTCCTACTATTTATGCTCTGACAGACAGACAGACATAAGTGTAATCTCTATGGCTGGATAAATAATGAACAGCTTTTTCATGCATAGATTAGATCAATTGATAGATTAGTGCAATTTTGATACCATAGTCTGAGTGTTACTCCAAAAGGATATACCCATTTTCAAACTGAGTTTGTAATTTATCTTCTGATGTATTCATGGAATTCTACTAATAAAGTATAAGGACTCTCAGATTTGTGTCCTCAAAGAACAATTTTAACTCTGAGTGAGCAGCATATCCCTCAAGATCATGGGCATAATTTTGACTTGGTAGCATCAGAATAGAAATTTTTTAAAATAAGAGTATATATCCTGCTCCTTTTTCTTGTTATTACATTTCCCAGGTACTCATCTGATACAACTCTAGTGGTCAGTAACTATTTGTTGAATGAATGAATGTGAAAAGAAAATGCTTTGAGGGGCAATATTTTCCTAATGTATCCTTCTGGTGTCAGCTCCATCCCAACACTATAATAATCTTTATCATACGTCAAATAATAAGGAATGAGGGGGACACTCTGAGCAGAGACTGAGAGAATCATCCTGGTCATTGTGACATTTATTCTTGAACTTGAAACATTTGACCTAGAAGGCCGTGCATTTATAAATACAGGATGCATTCAGTAGCTTATATTTCTTTCCATATGCAAACATTTCATAAAACTATAACCAACTTGTTGAGAGATGAAAATAAAATATTCTAAGTGCAATTTGTTATTGGGTATTTCTACTCAATATTTAAGGGAACGCAGGGAGACACCAGGAAGACCTAAGGCTGCAGCATCTTTAAGTCTAGACTTCTACTATTTAAGCAGAGAATCATTTTTAATCATTGATTCCGATTAAAGCTATGAAAAACAATAAATCATACTCTTGTTCTCAATGTTCCTAAGATGGGAGTTAGCCATCCTTCAAGTGTTTATGCAGTATTTGTGAAAGTTCTGAAAGTCTCAGTGTGAATTATTTCAATTAACTTGCTTTCCTTGTCGACTTCCTTGACTAATATTCCAAGTCAAATATTAAAGACACAAGAGTGCAGGGACCTACAAAGAACAGAAGCTAGCGCTTATAGAAAATGGCCAAAATGTTTTCTTAAGAAGAGGTTTAGGTATGATGCTTCAGTGTAAAACTCTGAATAATCATTAGGCAGCATGAGGATTCTGCTTAGACAAGGAGCAGTAGGAGGTGGAAAAAGTTATCCAAGGTGAGCAGAAACTACTTTGCGTCAGCACAGTGCCTGACACATATTAGGCGCTCTACACGTTAGGTCAATAAATAAATTTTGGCTCAGGCCCTAGGAAACCAAAATGGTTAGGTTAGTTAACTATTATCACCTGATAACATCTTGTGATGTTCTAAGTCTATCATTATCTTTTATGAATCATCAGTCCTATTAGGCTCATATAGTGTGATTGTAAAAGTTGATTGTACAAACAGGTCACTTTTTTATAACCTAACTAAATTGGTGTTGAGGGACCAGAGGAATACCTGGGGCACAGTGTTCCAAGAATTAAATTTCCCACAAGCCTATCCCTGAAACTGCCTGCTGACTCAAAACCAGTTAAGCGGAATATCTACTTAAACAACATGCTGCAACAATATTTTTTTACCCATCCCATCAACCAGAGCATACCAGCTCCCCAAAACTTTATTAGTGCCAGCGAACTTTCTTTCAGAACAAATATAACATTTTTCCTTTTAATAAAACTTCCAACCCCGTCATTGCTCACACCTGGTTTGTGTACAGGCCCTCGATGGCAATTCTTGCTTCCCAAATAAAACATTAAATTTAGAGATTTGTGTCTACATTTTTATTTTTACTAAGTCATACTTGGTGCCAGAAATAAGATTCCAAAACTGATTCACTTCCAGGAAAATCGCTGGCCATTGAATCACATGAGGTACTCACACTGCGGCCCTGTGAGCCCCTGTGCCTCTGTGGGGCATCTCTTTCCCCGCCCCTGCCCCCTACCCTCCACCCCCACCCCCCGCCGCCCCCGGCGAGTCTTTCTTGGACTGAACTCTTAATCTTGGTTAAGTTTTGTTTTATTTGGGATTTGGTTGGGATGAGGTCTTTCCCCTTCTGGTTGGAAGATCACAGGCGAGGGAGGGTTGTCTATTTCCTGTTGACCACGGCTGCCAGGTCTGGATCCTACTTCCAGAGGTTTATAGAGGGGATATTTTTCTTGCTTCATTTGGAGAAGCTTATTGTTCTTCCTGGGAAGTATGTACTTTATTTTCCGTTGACGCTTGTGTTTATTTGGCCTTTGTGTATTCAGCACTTGTGTTTAATTGACTTTGGTGTAAAACCAAATAACCTAGATAAATTTAGTTAAAAATGGGCTCTCAAAGGTTAAAGGTACGCCACAATATTTTCTGGGACTCCAGCTGGTAATATGTTCGCACCTTATAGGAATCATTTAGTCAGTTGTTCTGAAAACTGAACCAAAAGGCCAGGCATAGTAGTTCATGCCTATAATCCTAGCACTTTTGGGAGGCTGACTCAAGGAGATTGTTTGAGCCCAAGAGTTTGAGGTTGCTGTGAGCTATGATGCCAGAGCACTCTACCTAGGGTGACAGAATAAGATTCTGTCTCAAAATAAATAAATAAATAAATAAATAAATAAACACTGTTAGTTCTTTACATAAATGTTTTATTTTCTAAATTTAGGAAATTTTCCTTTCTTACGCTCTTTATCATTTACAACCATTTGGTAGCGTATACTTTCATAAACACAGATAAAAGCATCTTTTCCTCCTTACCTGATTCCTCCAGAATTCAAAAACTATTTGTGAATATTCTTATGACAATATGGCCATTTGCATAAGCCTGATAGAAATCTTGCTCTCCCTTTATAGCAGAATATAATTAAAAGCACTGGTGTAACCAATGCGATGTAAGTGTTCCTAATTGTCTAGGAAATCAGCACATTGTACCCATAAATACATTGATGTATACATATCTATGCGTTTATGATGTAATAAAAAAAAACACTGGTGTATTACTAAGATTTGACTGGAATATCATATTTGAAAATATACATAAAATGCCTGACATTTAGGATTCTAGCTTTATAGTGAGTAAATAAAAACTGTCACTTCCTGACAGGCCCAGAAACCTCCAGACTACAACAAGTAAAATACAGTGTCTGCTTTGGTTTGGCCTTCTAAGCCACAGGAGGTTTTTAAATCCAGGGAAAAACTACAGGGTGTCCCAAATGTCACCCCTAAAATTGCCATATGTATTCTCTGTGTTAGCCACCTTTTGGTAAAGTTTTGTAATGAATATTTTGTAAATAAAGCTACATTTAGCTACAATCTCCCATTTTCCTTAGGTATGGTCACATTGAGGGTGACCTTTGGGACAACCTGTATAATACACTTGTTACTAGGTTGTAACTCAGTATATTTTTTCTGCATTCTTGTTATCTACCTATAGGTTAGACTAGGTCCTAGATTCCAATAAGTTTCTTCAATCCAACTTTCTTACATAAAACTACTAAAACAAGAACTGTTCTGTTCCCCAAACCCTAGAATAAATTTAAGAAGCCCTAGATAAATTTTAAGAAACCAAAGTCTCATGCCTGGTACGTTCAATGGTTACAATAGGTCTTCCTTGGCTTCCCCCAGGATCTTTTAATTTGGTTAGCTTATTGCCCTTAGGCTTGGTCTCCTAGTTCAAAACCATCGCATAAACTAAACTTACATTATTTTTAATGATTTTTAATGATTTTTAAGCTCTTTTATTGCCTATCTAATCTTTGTAAAGCTAGCTGTCCCAACAGAATGTTAGCCCAACACCGAGATGATTGTCAATACCTATGGAAGTAATAAGATGGAACTCAATGCTGAACTCTAGATAAAACCACCCTGAGAAAAATATTTCTTCCATCCTATTTGTTAATGAAATTTGGCCTGAATCTCTGATATAGACTCCATACCTTCACTTGCCTGGGAACAGAGACAAAGGGGATAGGTCCATCCAAGCGCTAAAGGACAATTAAGACTAACTTCAAAATGACTGATCAGTGATACAAGATTGTAATTAAAAGGAAGGAATGAGAAAGTTGATTATACATTGGGTCATTCTTGTCATGCCCAACTAAGGGACAGAGGGATAAAGCACTTGAGGCACATACCACCTGCTACAAGAATTAAATTTTCCACAAGCCTAACTGCTGAAGCTAATGTAACCTGAGACCAGTTTTATCTAATAGCTACTGAAACCACCTGATGTAACCCAAAGACCCACTGCTGTCACTCATCAATCAGAGCTTGCCAGCTTCCCAAAACTTGACTAGTGCCAATGAACTTTCTTTCAAAACAATATATAACATTTCTTCTTTTGATAAAACCTCCAACCCTGTCTTTCTTTGTTGGACATACGAAGACCCCCTGATCTGTGTGTATGCCCTGAACTGCAATTCTTGCTTCCCAAAATAGAACATTAAATTTAGAGAATCATCTGAATCCTGAATGAAGCTGGACCTTGGTTTTAGCGTTATTCTATTAGTGATGATTAATGAACAGTAGTGACTTAAAAACTATTACACATAGCCAAAACCATCAGAATCAATAACCTATTTTAATAACTGTGAGATTCTATTAGTTATAACCTAATGAGAAGATACAAACTCCTCTTAAATTATGTATGTATTTAAAAAATTAAACAAAAAATTTAAAGAGAATTAAATTTGTAAAAAACAAACTTTTATAATCTCATCACCACATCACCATTATTATCATTACTATATACATATATTCTTTTTTTATCATCATCCTTACACAAGCCTGTCTCAGACTTATGTCATTAATATTTGTTCAATAAGTATTGGTATTTTATAAGTCAATTATTTTTGCACTTCTCAAGACTCTTGGACCCTCACAACAGCTACCAATTATTAATATTTAAATTTGTTTCATAGTTCTTTTATTTGGATTATAAAACTCATATATTATGTGGCCTCTCGTTAATGTTTCCATCTAATCCTTCATTAGCTAAAATACTAATTGATATGAATAAAATGAATTTTTAGTATTGGAACTGACTTTAAAGTTTGGTTTAAAACAACACAAATGTAGAAAGATGTGAGGAGGGGGAAAAGCGTTAGTTACCTGAATCTTCCAATTCTTCTTAAGTGTGAAAACATTTCACCCCCTGGGACATATTCCATAACCATGTATAAATTAGAATTATCCTATGAACAAATAAGAAAATGAATCAAAATTGTGAAGCTGGGTAAAAAATATTTTAAGATTACACCGCGTTCAATTAGAAAATGATAAATGTAAAATTCATCTGACATCGAGAATAAAAAGAAAATGCTCTAGCTTTTCCACACTGGGGCATTCATCTTTCTTTTCCCCTCATATGCTCGCCATAAATTAATCTGGGGCTTCTGCTATTCCTGCTGTTGCAGAGAACACTTAACTTTGAACAATTCAACACTAAGGCAGCGAGATGATGCTCTGGCATAAGCGAAGGATTAACCAAAGTGAGGAAACAATTTGTAAACGTGCGTAAGAATTTTACATTTTATGTACAAGACAGTCATGATTTTTAACATCTTAAATATATGGATCCTCATTTGATTTAAAGAATAAAGGTGGAAAAAAGATTAAAATGGTTTATATGATTCAACTTGCAGTAAGCCAGGTATCATTCTAAAGAGATGAAAAGCTGCCAGTCTAAAGAATATGTCTCGTGCAACTGTATTGGACACTTGAAGAGTGGAGCAAAGATGGTTCTGCCTTGTGCAAGTGAAAAGACGAGGACACAAGTTACTAAGTAAAAGAAGATGGTGAGATTATGGCAGAAAGGGTTCAGAAAAAGTGAGTGTGTTGGGTATAAGAACTGTGTAAAAAGATATCCCTATGGTTTTCTATAAATTGAACATTTGATACTGTTAACACCATCTCATGAAGAATCACACATAACACTTTGAACAATTTCCCCAAGGACAACCAAAATCTTTTAAAATGTTACCTAAGTTTATAAGCATAATAGCATTTAATTACATGAGAAGTAAAGATATTTCTTTTTTTGTTTTTTTCATATTCTGTAGGCTTGTCATCTGGTTTAGAATCCTATTCACAGTATCACATTTTAAAAAATACACCAGCTGGAAAATACCTTATGTAAATATCATTGAAGTTTACCTTAAAAGAATACTCTAGTCGAACAAGAAAAGGAAAATTCACTGCCTGTAATATTCTTTTCTCATTCAAAGTATGCTCTATTTGCTTCAGCTTAACAACCTGTAATTGAGACATAAATATATTTAATGTATTTAAGCAAAAAGTTATTATCACTTTAAAAGAAAAAAATATTTTTTCCCACGTATTACTGAACTTGGATAAGCAAAATTACTAGAGTTGGATAAGGAAAATAATAATTGGCAACTATGATTCAAATAAAAGGCCTAATTGAGGATTTGAAACTTGGTCTTAAGAAGGTCAACTTTATGGTTTCAGTTGAGAATTGAAAACTAAACAGGAACAAGAAACAGACTTATAAAAATTACTTAAAAATTAATATGTGAAAATACATAGGTCTTAATCACTTATGATCTACTAAATAAGCTGGTCTAAATCACTGCAATAAGTAGGTATTGATTTCAAATACTTAAGAAGTTGAGCAACAAAATTAAGGAAATATCAATAGTTGAAAAATAGGGGTAAAAATAAACAATCTGTTCATTTTATAATACCTGAATAGACACAGGTACAAACTGTCAAAATCCATTTACACTGTCATAGAAGAGGATACAAAAATGTTGGAAAAATACTACTCTGTCTTCATAACAAATGAGTCATTTAAATGTAATCAGGTTTCCTCTGGATCGTCTACTCAACAGAAGGAGAAAGTGCTTTATCTTAACTTCATGAACTGTGATTCCACATAGAATTCTAGTTTGAATTTAAAAATAGGCCTACATAAATAACAGTCCTATACTCATGGAAATCATTAGAAGGTGGTATTCTTTCTTGCTAGAGGTTTATTATCAATGCAGGGAGAGTCATAGATATCACACAGTTAAATATCAGGAATAAAAGTAATTAGAGATACCTGCCAGTTGTTGCCACACAAAATTAGAAGTATACCCATAATACTGAGGAAGGAATAACGGACCAGGAGTCCGAAGATCCATGTTCTACTCTATGCTTCCTATTCAGCCAGCTTTGTGACTTTGTAGATGTTATTGCAACAATCTCCAACCTCAGTTTTTTTCAGTGTCCAGCATGAAGTGGGTGGGTCACTGCTGCCCACAGTGTAACTAGTTACAGAACCAACAGTCCATAATTATCACAATAAATTACAGGTCTCCCTTAAGAGTTCCTGGGGGATTAGTTCCAGGATTTCGGCAGAAACCAAATGCCTGGACGCCCAAGTCCCTGGATATAAAATAACACAGGTTTTGCATATAACCTGTGCATATCCTCTGGATACTTTAAATCGCCTCCAGGTTATGTATCATATCTGATATAATGTAAATACTATGGAAATAGTTGTTAGGCTGCATTGCTTAGGAAACAATGATAAGAAAAAATAGTAGGTGCATGTTTAGTACGGAGGCAGTTTTTTTCCAGGTATTTTTCCATCCATGGTTGGTTGACTTCATGGCCTTGGAACTCAAGGATGTGGGAGGCCAACTACGTATTCATTATCTATTATATAGTCACAATCCGTAAGAATACAGATGAAAGCATTTCAAATTGTATGTAAAACCAGCACATTGTACCCCATGACTGCATTAATGTACACAGCTATGATTTAATAAAAAATAAAATAAAATAAGAGTATATTATGAATGTCTTACCACCAAAATAAGTGAGATGATGATTATGTGAATTAGTTTGATTTAGCATTTCACACTGTATCTCAAATCATCATCTTGTAACTGTTACAACTGTAACTGTAACTGTATACAGTTATGATTTAATAAAAATTAAGTGAAAAGCACAAATAGAATATAAATGAATGCAAAAATAAAATCATTTGAATGTATGAACGGTAAATCACGACATTATGCCTTTTAATAGTCTAGCTGATAAAACTGGAGTTACCCGCCGGGGACACAGCAATAAGTACAAACCTTCTGCTTATCTAAAATCTTCATGGCATAATACTGCTCAGTGGCTTTATGTTTCACCAACATGACTCTCCCAAATGAACCTGTTCCAAGGGTTTTTTTCCTTTCGAAATCCTCGAGCCCGGCATTATTCTACATACGCATAAAAAAAAAAAAAGTAACTTTAAAGTTAGAAACACTCTTTCGAAGACTATGATCACTGTAATTGCTTTAATAACATATAACCAGAATGGATAATTCAATATATAACTATCCATTTTAAAACAATACAGAAAGATAATTGAGACTCCAGGATACTGGTGCTATTTTCCCCTTTAAATAAGAAAGGAGCTAATGTCTGAGAAGATACTGCAATACAGAACGTTATAGTAACAGGAGAAAATAAGAGTCTCAGCGGCAATATTAAAGGTCACATTCCCACATGCATCTCGAGTACTGGGTTTCTAATGAATTAGTTCTATATTTAGTAGTTACAAACTGATCAGAAGTGTGCTGATGAAGGCTCATGTAAGCCACAGTCTCAGTGCACTTGGAAGGAACTGTGATGAACAGTTGGGCTGCAGGATCAGAGCCTTTCCCCGAGTTACCTCGGAGGAAAGCCCTGTCTTACTTCCTTTCTGTCTGTACACAAGCTTATGTAATAGAACTCGATAATGGCATGAGAGAGCCTACGGGCTTTTTCTCACTGATGTTATAATAACCCAGCATTACCTAAAACAGTAACAACAAGGAAGGAGGAGTTCCTCATTCCACAAAGAACCAAAAGGCAGAGGCCCAGAACAATACCCAGATTCTTTTTTTTTTTTCCCCCTTGAATGGATGTTTTGTTACAAGGAAACATCTTTGTTTGGCTGTGAGTACAGCACGGAAGCAAAGAATTAGAGGCATAAATCTATTGAATTTGTTGCTGCCGCAACAAATGAAAATTACTTGGAACAAATTATGTGCTAGATAGCAACAAGTAGTAATTGTTGAGCTATTTATTGAATAGATTTTCATTATGAAGATCTCCATATCTTAGGAAAACATTTGAAGGTCCAGTCTGTAGAGTGTTTAGCTTGAGAAAAATGTGATGCAGTACGATTCTTGTATAAGAGGAATCTGGATAGCTACTGGAGTTCACTGTGGCTGGATTTGATTTCCACTGCAAATCAAACCTTGTCTTCTGAGACACATTGTAGCAGTTTGTTGGACCATTAGAGAGAGAGCAAGCAATCTAAGGTTTATGTATAAAACTTGTTTCATCCTATTTTAATTTCATATTTCCAATAATTTAAAATCACCATGAGATTCTTTATCGGTGCAAAAAAGCTCTTATAATTCTAATTGAATTAATTAACTTTATGGATTAATATTTAATTTTTCATTTTCTCAACATAGATATGTTACAGAGATAGTTAGGATTCCAGCTCTCCTAAGGAAAAAGGACACAATGGGTGCTCTGCCTTAAGGCTCCTGTGGCAATTGCCCCACTTGGAAGAGGACAGTGGGCTACATCTTAGTCCTGCTCCACCTTAATCCCCTTTGGGGAAACTAACAGTCACAGCAGGGGGGAAAGGAGGAGTGCCCTGGGGCCAGACATCCCAGAAACAACAGGATTTGGACAGTGATTTAGAGCTAATTTTCATGCTCTTGACTGTCCATCAAAAGTGATTCCACGTGGGTGGGGGGGCAGCACCTGTGACTCAAGGAGTAGGGTGCCAGCCCCATATGCCAGAGTTGGTGGGTTCAAACCTGGCCTCGGCCAAAAACTGCAAAAAAAAAAAAAATTAATGCTGGAACTATGTGGAATGACCCCGCCCAGATGGTATAAAACAACCCCAGACCATTACCAGAACCTCTTCTTTCAGAGGGACAAAGGGGGCCACTTGCTGTCTGTGTGATGAGCATATTTTACTCGGCAAACCTTTATCTCGCCCTTGCTCTGTAAGCCTATCTTTCTCTCCCTCAATAAACTTTGTTTCACGCTTGCTTTGAAGGGTGTGGTCATTCTTGAGCCATGAGCATACCAAGAACTGAGAATGCAGACAACTGCCTGAACCCCCACAGATAGATTGAATATATTTAATGTATGTAATGAATAGCTTATAAATAAACATGAAGGGAAAAAAACAAAGAAGAAAATAATGTTTAATATAGTTGCAAATAATAGACACAAGAGTTATTAATAGATAACAGAACATCTCTTTATGCTGGTCATTGCTTTTCTTTGTATTATAAAAAATATGCCTTCTTCCTCATCTCCTGTAATGTTTCATGTTACATAATGCGTAACGTTTTGTAATCTGACCTCTAACCTTTGTGACTATGTTTAAATCACAGGTCATGCCCTAGGGGTGTCTGACTCTCTGTGCCACTTTGAAAGAAGAAGCGTTGTTTTGAGCCATACATTAGATACACAAATACCAGTGAAAGCTGATGAGCGCAAGAAAAAAAGGTCCTTGCATAATTTTCGGGAAACCTGCCACCACAGATAAACACAAAGATCCTGACATAGTCTACATGTGGCCCGCAGGCCGCAGGTTGAGCACCCCTGTCTTGCATCTTTAGAAAACATTCATTAGAATTCTTCAGTGGAAGAAAATACTTGAAATAAAAACTTCTTTTTGTCAGAAAGAGAAGACTTTCAATATTTATTTAGCTATTGAAGTTCATTCATTATTTGTAATTCTAAAATAGACATTTTGGGGACGTAGAGATGGCTCTTTTTATATATAGTTTTTGGATCTTATGCTCTGACGTCCTTACATTATATAGAACATACCCCATCAAAATGTTCATAGAAGTATCCTATGTACTTGGTATGTTGCCAATAGCCAAATATTTGTGATTAAGAATTTGAAACTACAATAGGACTCTTATTGTTGCAATTAATGAAAATAAGTATACTATCAAAGGCATAATTCAAAATTAACATATTAAAAATAACAATATTTTATAGTAACGTTTAGTTAGTATTCAAAATTTGTAGTTATATATCATATTAGAAATTAGCTCCTTCTCTAATTTAGGTCTACAAAAATTATTAATGAATGAATCGAAATTTAACATTGTAGCAAAATCCCCATGTTAAGTTTATGTTTGCTAGTGCTACATGAAATTAAAATTTCTGAGGGAGTAAATTTCATGATTTTACTTAACATGGAATATTTAAATTGAAGAAAATCTACATATTCCTTACCGGAGGAGGATTTTCCCATTTTTTCAAGAAGTCTTCTTTTGCTTTGGCTAGAAATTCTTTCACTGAAAATATACATAAAAACACATTTGTAAGAATATTTACATTACCTATGTGAATATGTATATCACATATACGTTTTCATAGTACATATAAGTATCATCTCTTAAAAAACACAGACTTAAGTTAACTATTGTGATGGCAGGTGCATTTACCACTGTGTTAAACTGGAGAGCCATTTAGTGCCCCTTAACAAGAAGCAGATACTTGCTGAGATTTGTAAGGATCTCTACTAGTGTTCTGTCTGGAAACCACTTTGATGATTTCAAATCTATTAAGAAAAATACTGTTCCTGAGAACAGTACTTCTAACGTGTCAGAAAGGTAAGGTAAGGCAGTTAGAGATCAATCCAAGACAAAATAGTGACTGCAAAAAACCAGAAGGGACACTAACAGAGCCTTTAAACGTAAGAGATGAAAACCTTTAGAGAATGTGAACCTGAGCTGTGGAATTTCAGAAATATTTGGTTTTGATGAAGAGCTGTTTCCTGACATAAGGAGTTATGTTATATGAGTGTTAGATTTGTGTTCTCTGTACCAAAGGCTGAGAGAAAAGGAAAAACCACTGACTAACACATACAGGATACCCACAAAGACTTAAAAAAAAAATAATAATAACACAGAACAAAACAGCACCAACCCAAATCCAAGCAGCTTAAAAGTCTCATTCTAAATTTGGGGCAAGAACGAAATATCGGAATGCCTAATTTAAAATGCACACCAAAGTAAGACAATTCAAAAACCAGATGTTCATACCTTAGTAATAGCCACACTGTTTTTTGGAGCAGTGGTTTGAAGTTACAAATTTGTAAATTAAACGATGAACCATTTCAAAGTTTTCTCTCTTTCCTTGTCTTTTTGTAAAATTATTAAGAACAGTTTCTGTTTACAAAACAACTTCAGGCATTTAAAGACAAATAATAGGGATAAAATTCCAAAGAGATAAAAATGACATTAACAAAGGTATCCTGGTTCTTACTGTGAGGTATGAAAGTAAAATCTGACCACACAAGATGTATTTATGTTAGTGTTGTTTTTTCTTTCTTTTTTTTTTTGGGTTAGGAAAGTTCCCAATATTTCTTTATTTGAATCTACAAAGAAAAAAATAACAATGAATAGAATTTGAATAGCATTGAAATAAAACAGCTGGAGTAGACAAGGTGAACTTGAAGTGGCACATCGGTAATTATTCTAGGAACACTGAGGGTGCTGATGATAAAGGTGAGGGTGATGAAGAAAAGACAGAATTAAAGGTGGATGTGAAGAACTCACAAATTCTTTAGGTCCTTTAATGAAGGACCTTACTGCAGGATGCAAGTAAGGCATTTTAAGATATACATTATTATTTCCTGCTTTAGCTCAACATAGTCCCCTTGGCAAAAACACTGCTACCAACCAAAAAGGCTGCTGGCATTTTAAATATTTTAACATTTCAAAATGACGATGACAGGCCTTAAGCGCAGACGTTACACTAGACCATAGACGTCCGAAGGCATTATTTTACTATGTTCTATAAGCTGTATTTTCATATAAAATATTGTTAATGCCTATTTTAGACAATTTGAGAAAAATGAGTTTTAAAATTAGAATTTTCCCACAGTAGGTAAATCTTATGCACCAAAACCAGGAATCAAATAATTTAACCTAATTGTCCAAATATGATCTAATTCTTCTCTGGGGATGGATTAAGGATGGTAAATTCTTTCATTTTCTTGGACTTTAACATGGTACAAGTCATCTTACTTTTAAAAGTTAATATACTAGTTACAACTGATGAAGAAGGGTTTTACAGGTATGATTTTTTTTGGCATGGAGCAAACATATCTGTACATGGCATTGACTTGGAAATAATGCCTATAAAATAAATTAAAAGCATAATTTATTGCAAAATGCAACTGTGGCTTTTAGGAAACAACTGCGACTCCCAAAATACACCTCTCATTTCTTTTGAAAAATATTTTTAGTTGTCTTTTATTTATAGAACTTCCACATCAAGTTGCAGTACAAACTCTCCAGATGCCTATATGAGTATGAATAATTTAGAAATAAGAAAGAGAATCAGGGAAAGAAAAAAATTCCTAACATCCTGTTTCAGCTTCTCCTGTCACTCTCTGTTAAGTGGATCTAGAGTTAAAAAATATATAACTGATCAAAGAAAGGCCTCGCAGTCTTTGCCAAACATAGTAAGTTGGGAAAAATTTCTTTTCCCTGCCTGATGACGATCTAAAAGAAAAATTTCAGGTGTTAATTTTATTCACTAATAGAATTTTCAGGAAATAGTCTCTGTACTCATCAATATTCTGAGTTCACTGTCAATCAACACCATAAATTTAAATAACTAGAGAAAAGCATTTAGAAGTAGGATTGTGGTTAGTGTTAAATAACATTTTACATAAAGGTTTTATGTCAAACTGATCAGATATGGGTATTCGCAAAAGATATTCCATTTTGTAAATTATATCAACATATAAAGGGATTTGCTTTTAAGTAAGGATGAGAATTAATTATAATGTCATTGTATACTTTCATGAAGAAAACTTTGTTTCTGAAATAACTTTTTGTCATATAAAAGATACATATACATGAAATCTCTAATTTATATATGCGTTATTTAGATACAAAGATGCACACAGTTAGCTCTTTGTAAAAATAGGTTAACCAAAATATACATAAATAAAATAAAATAAAATAACTAAAAATAAAGTATCTTATAATATGTTGGACTATGAGTAACTCTAAAGCAGTAAGTAATTCAGACCACATATATTTGCTTTGGGTTTTATTTTTAGAAAGTGGTAGATTTAACTTCTAAATGCTTCTCTCTGGTAATTTAAAAATTTCTATCCACTGACATAGGTGTTGGCAGATAATTAATAAAATCAGAGAGGGGAGAAGCAGCCAGATTCGAACATTGCACCATATTCAATCCAGAGTTCCCTATAAAGCATATACTTTGGAATTCTAAACTTTATAGTTTACTTGTATTCTAATACATAAGCCATATCTATATCTAACTTGAAACATGGTGATGGTTTTAGAGCTTGGCATGTCTGAGTTAGAATATTAGCTCTAATATTTCTCTGCTGTGTGACTGTAGATAAAATGCCTATCTTCAAAGTCTCAAACAGTGATTCGTAACTCTTCATGAGAAAAAAATCTATTTTACTCTATATGGATTGATAATGAAGCCAAATAGATACTACAGAAATAAGAAAGGCATACCAAACATTAACTTAATTCATCCCCAGAAGTATAAACTTTCAATTATATTTAATTCTATCTTCAATTTGTTTCATTTAGAGTGTATGATATATTGCATTCTAAAGGAAATGAGCATTCCAAAGGGATCTGTAGGTTCACCCAAAGTTTACCTGCAGGAACAGTTAACCCACATTCAGGAGAAGATAGGAAAAAAAAAGACCCAGATAATTTTGAAATATTTCCAAAAATTCATAAAACACAACTTAATTCTTCTCCTCCCAAATATTTTTGAATATTTTTATATATAGGACATAGTTTAAAAATCAGATTTCAAAGTGCATTTTAAACATCAGTAAAATTGACTAAAAATTCCAGCCTGGCACAACTTTATCTCATGTAATTCAGATAATTCTAAGTAGTATGATAAGAATGTTTCCCTAATAACATTTAGCAAACTTATGTATTAGCTGTCTTGGGGTTCTGTGTTAGATAAACTGGATCATTGCTTACCATACAGAGAACATGTTGTTAGTTATAGTATGCCATTACCTAATTCTTAAATGAGAATCATATTTGTAATAAGAGTTAACAAATTTATTTTAAGATTTATGAATGGATTACAACTGTTCCAAATGTGGAGTTCTCTAGTTTTTGTAATGAGATCAATCTTGCCTTCTCATTCTATACCACTCTACCTTTTATTCAATTTATATTAGAAAAATAGAAAGGAAACAAGCAGATAATAGAACAAAATAGAATAAAAACTTCCTTGGTAAATACCCAGTTAAAATATTGGCTGTTTCATTCAAAATTTACAACAGTATCTATTTTTTCAAAAGCCACTTATGAGTCTGGGTAATCCAAGTGGTGTATGTTAATCTATCTTCTGCACATCTTCTACTGTTCCCTGGTGCCATATTTATTGTGTATAAATTTTACACTGGAAATTGTAATATAAATCATCTCTATAGATATGACCCAGCATAAAATGAAACAAACCATTTCTTTCATCAATAAAAATATTTATTAACTCAACATGCTTAATACAATATAACTTTCATAAGGCAAATAAACACTTGCAAACACGTAAATAAAAAGTTTTAAAGGAATATTTGTTGTATTAAAAAGTAGTTGCCTACCAGATATTTCTGAAGAGGAGCAAGCTTGTGTCCAAAAAAAAAAAAAAAATAATAATGGAACAATTATTAAATTACACTTATAAGAATAACATATTAGCAAAAAGTTACCTATATACATTTTCCCAGAATATTATACACAGAAAAAATATTAATGTAGAAACTCGATTACACATAATTGACTGCATGTATTCAAATAGGACGTCTTAAAATTAAATAGTAAAGAAATAAAATCAGTAACTACTGGTCAGTGTCAAAATCAATACCATGCTAATTTTTCTCAAAAAACAACTAACAAAAACTTTAAGTCCTATGACAATAGGGCTAATAATTTTAAGAAGGAAGTATAGAAACAAGTCCTATAATTATTGCAATACCTTCTCTGGACCTCTGATACTCAGTTAAACTTTACTGCAGGGAAGACATAATGAATTATAACACCTTGGTGTGTTCCCTTCTGAGAGACTTCTGTCTTTTCCACTTCCTTGCTTCTTAGCTTAAGAATTTTTTCAACAACGTTTATCGAGCACCATTGAGTGGTGTCAGATTCTGAGAATACTATGAAGAATAAACATATCTCCATTGTTAAGCGAATGAGGAGCTAAATGGGAGAAAGATGAATCATTATTTTGGAGTATGATAAGGATTACAATGAAGGAAAATATAAGGTACAATGAGAGGTATAAGAGAAAATTCTTGGATAGTAAGATAAAGCATAACAGGGGACACAGCATTTGTGCTGAGTTTTGAAGAATACGGAATTCTTCTGGCAGATAAAGTTGGGGAAGAAGACATTCTAGGTTGAGATGACCTTGGCTAAAAGGCATGGAGGAAGAGCACTGTTTATCCAGAAATGGAAGCTGACTTGTAATAGCTGCAGCATAGGGTCTGAGTGTGCAACAGCCTTGGGAGGCAAGGTGCACTGACAAGCAGGGGCCGGATCATGGAGGGGCTCGTTCGCCATAGTGATGCTTGTCAATGAGTGGGAAGAAAGGGGAACAGGTGGATTAGTTCACAGTTGCTGAACTGTATTTCTTCAGGGAAATAGAAGGCGGGATGGCTTGTTAAGAGTAATGAGGGATGATGAGGACTCGAGGCTGGAATATTTTAAAACTAGATGGCTATCTATATGGGGATAAAGGAAAAGGCTAGTCTAAATTTTTCTATTGGGGAAGAACAAGTATTAGGTACTGTAAGAAATTACATGTGTCATAATGCTTTTTTAAGTAATAGCAGTTCAAAAATTTGTAACTAAACAGATTATAATTCATATGCCCCCTACTGTCTTTTGATTATTTTCATCTTTCTCCTTCACCTTAATAAAAGCATTATTATATTTCAGATTTAGTGTATGCCAGAAAGTACAAAACGGTATGGAAACCGAGATAAATTACCTATGAAAATACCAAGTTTTATCAACAAATAACAGAAGAGGACAATCTTTCAAAATCTCTGGGAAGCATAAATCTGGAGAAATGTAGAATATTGGTTGACTTTTTGCCCCCTTACTTCAAACACCCACCTCTTTAGAGTTCTGTATTTGGTCATTCTAAGAATGCCCTCCTGCTCCCCTCATATACACACACTGTACTACAAATATTTCAGTCAACAGACTTCCTATAATAATTAAATATAAAATACTCTAAACGTCATAAAATACACAATCCAACTTATAATAATCAAAATAACACAATATTCTGGTAAAAATGGTTTCCTACCAGATTCATCTGATGATTTGCGTGCTTGATCAAAAAAAATAAATACATTAAACAGATTAAATAACATATAAAATAACATACCCACAAGAAGTTACCCATTCATAAATATTTGCTAGCATATCACACATAGAAATACAAGGAAAATCACTCTTAAGCATACATATTAGAGAATGTCTTGTATAAAGATTACAACAAATTCTTTGAATATATAAATATTTTTAACCAATCAAAACCCTACTTGGAAAATACGTTTATAAACTGTCATATTCCATCCCTTCACTCTGAAGGATGATTGTGGTCCCTGTGCTGAAGGGACACTTTACTTCCTTACCTATTCAAACATGTTCATTCAAAGTAAATTCACTATGACCTTGAAAACAATAGTGGGTACAAAAAACAACTTTAATACTGTAATGGTACTTGTCCACTTTACTGCATTGGGCCATGCCTACCTTTGACTTCTAAGATACTAATTAGTCGTTCTATAAACGCGAAGGTCTCACATGAATGAGTGTCTGGAAATTTAACAGGCAGTAAAAGCTGCATTTGCTATGACAATATTTATTGTACTCTTCTTTCATCTTTCTATGCTTTATTATTTGTTAATTTCTTATCAAGTCTTGGTTACAAGTGAACAGTGCCTTGATTCACTAAAGTATGAAAAAATAAAAATTTCATTATAGATTTTATATAGATAAAAGCATACACATTTTTATGAGATGTACTTAAATAATGCAATTCTAGAAAAAGATACTAATCTTTGTTAACTAATTTGACATCTGCATGGACAGATAAATACACGGTGAATGCGTTCACACTTTATAGTGTGTTCACGTTTTCTTTTCTAACAACTATCTGGAGGTACACAAGATTTTCTAGACCATCCATGCCGCGTCTGATTGGAGATGTTTCCTATAGGATTTTATAATGAAAACCTAAATGAAATTTATAGTCATACAACGAATAACCCAGGCAATCTTTGAAATGTTCTCTGAAATACACTTTACTTCCTTCATTGTTCACTGAGGCTTTTTTCATAGAAATATCCACCACAATCATATGTTAACGAATTTCCAGACATTTCTAAATTCAAATATTGTCTTGCTGCCAGACAGTATAGAGGTAGGAGTAAATCTGGGGAGGACAGAAATGTACGTTATCAACTCAGATAGTAACAGATGATTCAATAAATGGACGTATCAATCTACAGCCCTCCCACCACATCTCAATATTATCAACACAATACGTTAATGTCAGACTTTGCAATTTTTGCTAATCTTAATGAAGTCACATCTTTTTGTGACTCATTCTCAGCAGAATGTTATAATTTTCCCTGAAAGATCTTATTACTCTTTTATTAGATTCCCCCCCCCCCCCAGTTCTTTAGAGCCTTGGTTGCTATTAAAAATTACCTTTTATTTTTGTTGCTGATGTATGGAACACAGTTGATATTTGTATACGGATTTTATTATGTCTGGCAATCTGTCCAGAATCTCTTATCAATTCTAAAGTCACATTGGTAGATTCTCTTGAGCTTCCTATGTCGACCTCATGTATCACCTGTGAATACAGGCGGTTGTGTTTTCTCCATCTTCTTGTCTAATCAAGAGGTGATGACTAGCAGGGTAATGGTGTATGGAAACAGCCAGAGTGGGCATTCTTTTCTCTTTTCCCAACTTCAGAGAAAATGTTCTTAACTAATTCTCTTTTCTTATATTTGTAAAACTATCCTAGACCCAACAAATGAATATATTTCCTCTTTTTCAATGCTCTGGAAGACACTGAGACTGAAATTTTTGTTCTTTGAATATTTCCTGGAATCTGTAGAACAGTGCTAATTTTTTGCTTTGAATAAAGATTTTAACTGTAATTCAATTTGTTAAATAGGGAGAGTTCTAATCAGTTATTCCAAAAACAGTTTTTCATGAACAAACGTTTTCTTCTAACATATCTTTATTTTCTCTTTCACTGATTTTTGCAAATGCCTTTATTATTATGGTTTCTTTCTTCTTTTGATTTACCATGTCATGCTTTTCCTAACTTTACTTCCATTGTGAACCTTTCTCCTTTCCTAATTTAAGCATTTAAAAGTTTATCTCTATGTATTTCTGTGTATTCTACAATTACTGAGTAAGAGTTCTCTCTATATATCTATAAATTTTATGTAGTTTCCCTTGTAAATGGGCCAATGTTGTTTTACATATTTTGAGGTTTTACTAGCAACATACACAGTTTTTTGCTCTTCTGTATTTCTCATTCATGTCATTAATTTTAATAGCTTATCAGTGACAGCCCTACTATGTCTACTGACATTCTCAGGAGGGTCTAATTCTGTCGTGTCTAAATATTATTTGTAATAGATGCATAGGTATATATATGTGTGTGTCTATTTTGTTTTTGATTCTGAACTAACAGTTCAAAGGGGCTTTCTTTGTGAGAAACCCATAGACTTGACCTGAGGATGTGTAGCAGCTTCTGCCTGGCACACAGTGTCTACTATCAGCCTGCAACAGTTCCTAGACCCCACAAGTAATACACATTAAAACCTGTAATCTACTTGAGGGGAGGCAGTTGACTGGGTTCTTGGGAGAAGCATCCCTCTCATGCGTACACCTCTCCCCTGCCTCCGGGAGCCCAAGCCAAGGAACACAAGCTTCCTTATTTTCTCCCTGTGTCAGTGAAGAGGTTTTATTTTCTACTTTATGCTTTCACTGAGGTTATGCTCCTTTGAGGATCTGGCTTTATACAGGGGCCTAAGAAATTCTAAATTGCAGGAATCAAAGAACTTGTCTTCCATCTCTGTGAAGCCATTTCAAACAAAAGCCCTTTGTTTATCACCGTAGGAAAATCTCTTCAGGGTAGTCAAAGTGTGCTCCCCCGGGAAGCTCTGGTTTTCATTCACCACTTCATTTTTTGCATTTTGGGAATTTATTTTAAACCTTATAAATTCAGGTATTCATTTAAAGATATGCTGGTTACAGTTTATTCAGCACTTCAAGGTGCAGTTGATCTTCAGACCTAAAAATGTTTCCAAGTTATCTGGTGTCCAATTCTGAAGTTCCCTGTTAGGTTGTTATTACAAAGAGCCCTAGATGTTTGTGGAATTCACTTTTTATGCTTGAAGTTCCAAATTTTCACCAGGACATATTTAAGTGTTGGTATCTTTGTTAATATTGTCAAAATGGGCTTGGTGCCTATAGCACAGTGGTTATGGCACCAGCCACATACACTGAGGTTGGTGGATTTGAACCCGGCCCAGGCTGGCTAAACAACAATGGCAACTGCAACAAAAAATAGCTGGGCGTTGTGGCGGGCGCGTGTAGGCCCAGCTACTTGGGAGGCTGAGGCAAGAGAATCACTTAAGCCCAAGAACTGGAGGTTGCTGTAAGCTGTGACGCCAAAGTGAGTTGAGTGTGAGTTGAGTGAGTGTGTAGCCTAGGGCGACAAAGTGAGACTCTGGCTCAAAAATAAATAAATAAATAAATAAATAAATAAAGTCAAAACACAATGAGTGTTTTCAATCTACAGGTCTACAGGTTTTTCTTCAACTAAGTTGTTTTTCCTGAATCTAATTTTTTATAATTTCTTCTATTATATGAATTGTATCTGCTCTGTAGGAATGCTATTCTTTCAATTTGTAGAATGTCTTACTTTTATCTATTTGTTTTTGTCCACTTTTATGTACCTTTCTTTTCATGTCATAATTTTTATCTTGGACCTTTCTCCTACATTCAGGTAGCGTTTGTATTCACTTTATTCATTTACTTTTCTGCAGTGACTGTTCTTTACTGCCTCTAACGTAGCTTTATATTCTTCTGCAAATACCAGGTCTATTTTCTTATAACCCTTCCTTACCACATCACTATGCTTCTTTTCCACACTTGCCTGAATCTCAGTCAGCTCTCTTTTTATGCTAGTTTGTTGTTTTATTTTCTTATTTTTCACTCACTGATTCCATGTTCACTTCAAATTTTTAAGAATTAACACAGATGATACCTGTAATTTTTTAGGTTTACGCTCTACTGCAGAAATATTTTCTAAACATAATTTCATTCTCTCCTTTCCGAAGACTGTGATTTTATTCTTCTATGGTGCCGTAACCTCTTTTATAGGCTCCATGTTACTACTTTTCTTGTTATTCATTCATGGACAATTAGAAGCTTTTCAAAACTTTACAAATGCCCCAGAGAAGGTAAACGGACTTTCTTTGGACCCGCTCACTTTCTACTTAGGTGCTGTTAGAATCAACTCCTCAGATCTTTTAGTTCATACATATTTACATTATCATTTAAATAATCTAGTAACCTTCAGAACTGGGAATGCAGCCCAGACTTTGTGTGCCTAGAAATCTAGGGACAGCCTTTGCATATCTGCAAGAAGAAAGGCTACTTTTCAACCTTGACCAGCCTAATATATTCTTGGTTGTCTTGCTCTGTCTATTTTAGATTGAAAGTAAATAGCAGTGTAGGATCATCTACTTACTTTCCCCACAGTCTTTCTTAGAAGCCTCATCCTTCCCAGTTAGTGAGGGTAAAACTATTGTTTGTTTCCATGAAGGTAAGCTACTCACATTAGAACTGTTTGACTTTGGAGTCTGGTTGTAAATCTGATCTTATACATTTTGGGGAAAATATCTGTTCTTAATTTCAGGACTAATGCACTGTTTTCCCAATTTTGTGTTCTTATAGTATTTTCAGTCAGGATCTAGGAAGAGAAAGCAATTAAGTGCCTGTGCTCAAGCCTGCAACTTCCCTGTAACTCCTAGCAGGTGAACACCTCCTTCCACAGAGATTTGTTCTCAGCCACGGCTGGGTCAATCAGCACTTTGCTTAGGATTCTGATACAGTGAGGCTAGTTATGTCAATAAGCTCATGGATTAGGAGTACTCATGACTCTGAACCTGGTGGATGACTAAGCTCCTTCTTGGATAAGTAGCAGAGAAAACTATTCTGTACACAGTGAGAATAATAAAGCAGGTACAAGGAGGAAAAAAAGTAAAGACCTGTGATCTCAGAGAGAAAGACTGAGAAAAGGCACTGTCAGGATTCCAGGCAGCTTTCCAAATCTCAACTCTACCTTTGAACTCCATGACAAACTCTGCATCCTGATAATGTCTGTTATCTTTCTCCCTTTACGCCTATTTGAGTAGGTTGCTATTTCTTCTAATCAAAAGGGCCTTAAGATAGTTCCATACATTTTTAGAGGGGTTCCTTTAGTATATCTCCATAAAACTTGCTTGCAAAGCAAAACGTCACAGAAAGAGTTGTAAGAAAATAAATTAGAAAGTGGAAGGTCATTTCACAATTATAATCAATATTTTTAAACACTAGAAAAGATAAAAGTTCTGACTGGTATAACTTAATCTTTTAATCTGTTTATCATACTACAAAGATGATGAGGAAATTAGTAAATACTGTGATTATTGTATCTTCTGAAACCAAAAAAAATCAACAGACACAACTGATATCCTTCTTTGGTAACAGAAGGGTTCAGATATGTAAAAAATGAATAATATCGAGTCATTCTTGTTTGCAAACCCATGTTTGCACGGGTTCTTTGCTCTGCTTGGGGTGATTACTGGAAACACGATGAGAAGGTCCTATTCTTGACTTAAGGAGTTCATAGTTCGGAGATTAGAAAGTGACACACAAATATATAATTTCAATATAATACATAACTGTTATTGTTTGTAAGTTTGGTTTGGGAGTGCAGAGAAATCACGTAATTCTACAGAGTCAGTGATGAAGGCACTGGAGAGTGCAGCTGGTTCTCAGAGTGTTCATGATGAAAGAACATAAATCTGGAAAGGTAGGAAGAAATCTCATGTAGTATAATGTGTATACGTCAAAATGGGCGAGAGAGTTGCAAATAACGGCAGAGGGCTAGGCCACTCATCTCCTATACCTTCCTAAGGAGTTATTTTAGAGGCAATAAGGAGTAATTGAAAGTTTTCAGACTGGATTAAGAAATAAGTGCATTTGCATCTTAGAAATTGCAGTGTGGAAAATGGTCAGATGGGACGTAAATCTGGAATCTGGGAGACCAGTGAAGTGGGTATTGTGATAGGATCGAGACCAGATCTAGAGCACCTGATCTAAAAGCTTCCCGGCTGTCAGCCAGCCTGGAGAAAATCCAGGGACTTCTGAGGAAGAACCAATGGCCTTTAATGACTGAGTGTGTGCCTGAGGGGAGAAGCCAGGTGTTTGCTCTCACTTCCTGCATGGGCAGTGGGCTCAGTAACAAAAATCAGAATCTATGAAAAAGGAGCAGATTTGGGCATGGGAAGACAAAATATTACTTCTGAACTGAATGCTCAGGTAACGACGGAAGAGGTGGGTGTGGATGAGATTCCTGGGAGAGAATGAAGCATCTGAAGAAGGGTAAAGACAGATCCCCAGGGAAACCTAACAGGCAGGAGAAAGGGAACGGCTGTGCAACTATATAACTAAGCACCATATACACACAAACACCAAAGGTGTCCTTACAGACCTAGACCAAAAGGACTAAAGTTTGCTTATTTTTACAAATGACACCACGTTTCACTTGTAATTTTCCACATTTCGAAATGGCCAGGGCAGTTAACCCCTTATCACATGAGCAAGATCACTCGAGATTGGACAATCTTGAAAAAGCCAGAACATATAGCTGTGACTACTATGATCCCCATGGTAGGAAAAACGGAGGAAAAGGAAGGCCAATCTGCTCAAGTCTATCAAATGCTATCCATAATCCATAGCTTTCTTGGAAGAGAAAGAAAGCAACAGAGAAGCAGCAACCATTCTCTGGAGCTAAATCCAGCACATCCTTTGTCAAAACCTCCAGAACACCACAGTGGCCACCTAGAGATTCTAGGTTCCGTGCCAAATTTGCAAAGAGAGAACAAAACATGAGCCCAATTCGAAGAAATAAAAGTGAGATAACTAGCTATATTCAGTTTTGAGACCCATAGAAATCCTCGAGAATATGAACATGTTGATTTTGTAATCCCAGTCCAAATCGAAAACCCCAAATCGGAAAGATCTAGTTCGATAACTGGAGAAAAACAATCTAGTTAATTCCCAATATTTTGCATATGAAAATGTTCCTTTAAAGTCTCATATTCTCTAGACAAATATATAATACTGTACCGCAGCAGGGTCAAGAATATTGATGATAAGGAGGTTATGAGGCAAGAGAAGGTTCGCTGATTTTAAATTCTATCATTATACAGCAAAAAATCCAATTCTCTTGAGCTCGGAATTCCAATTTCAAATCTCTTAAGTGTAAATTGCAGGTCTGTTATGTTATCAGAGAAACCATATAACATTTCCCCTAAAAATATCTGAATCAAAGGTTAGCTTCTAAACCTTCTCTTAATATGCTAATGAATTATGCTCTAAGCAAGTATTTCTCACTCTGACAACAGGATATCTATTTTTAGCCTGCAGGTTTGGCTTGAAGTGACAGCTTTTACCCCATGATAAACTGCAGTATATACTGTAGTACAATTTCTCCAAGAGCACTTTTGGACATTTTTAGAAAAAAAGAAATTTTAAGAATACTAACAAAAAAGAGACTAGTTATCACCAGTGTTTTCTAATAAGTTACTTCACCCCAAAATCTGTTTCTTAAAAATTTAACAAAGCCTCCCAAACCAAAATGCACGTATTTATTTCATCATTAAATCCTTATTTCTCAATGAATTTTAGGTAACAGCAACAAACACATCAACACAATTTTGGCAGCATCTCATCTTTAAGATTCAAAAAAAAAAATACAACAAAAAGGAATCTAACAAGAATTAGTATTTGAATGACAAAGACAATCAAGGGAGAGAGTGAAGCTAATTATCTTCAAGATAAGATATTTTTAAAAATTCTTCTCATCATGGTGGGTCTGCTAGTCACCAATTTATAACACAATTAATACCAGAGCCTAACAAATACAATAAATCAGACCCCGGAGAAAATTAGAAACTGATTACTGGTATTGACTATTAACCGTGGCATTAATTGTTTGCAGTTCTTCATGGCTTTAAAAAGCAATTTACTGTAATGCCTGATATGCAAAAGCATCGATACAAAAACATAATTCACGGTAGCTCTGGCTTTACATCCCTCTAAAAATATTTTTCTTTCTTACAGTTAAATATTTTTAAAAAATATTCAGCTGCAGAGTCTCAGAGAGCATACTTACCACTCATGATGAAAACCAACCTTTCCAAAACATATTGCTCATAACAACAATCCAGTGGCAAAGGGAATTATGCTAATCTCTAGAGGGAGAAGAACCGTTGGTGTAAACACATACCCGGGAACATGCAGCCACAGAAAAGGAAAAGAGCTTTCTTTTGTTTTAAAAAGAAAAGTCCCTAGAAGCCAAGCATAGCTGCCTAGCTTGAGACACCACTAGGAAACAGCAGATTAATGCCAAAGATGTACACAACCCGACCGGATTTCTTTCCAGCTAGTTCTCCTAGCCTCCTTCATAGACCACTAGAACAACTCAAAATGGCAGGGAGAAAATGTTCGAACCAGGATGTATAAGATGTTCTCAATTATATCAGCATGAGTTGTTACCACGGCAACATTAGACCAGCATTATCGGTTCACTTGTAACCAAGGAGTAGCTTTTCTAAAGCTTTAAGCAAGCAAGACAAATAAAATACCTTTTGATTTTAGAGCCACATGATTCTAAAATTACCAAGTTCCTGACGTTTAAGCACTCATCTCCCCTTTGTACATTTTTCAAAGATGTAAAAAATTGCTGTTTTCTTCAAATACTCACACAATCCCATGTTGAACCTGGCGAGGAGCAAACAGCAGAATGATTGCACCTAAACGTCTTTCAACTACACCAGCTCTTTCTGCTAACTGTGGACCTCGCTGATATTAAAATGCTGTGTGCTGTTGCTACTGACTATTGGCGGTGAATCTTATTGCCCAGATCGCTGATAGCTTTCATTTTTCATGAGCCAGAAAGCTATACTGCAGCACAAAATGTTAACCATTTAAACATTCTGTGTTCCAGAAGAGACAAAATGTATATGCCTGCATTTATAAGGGATAAATGCAGAATGACATTTATAAACTTCCACTAAATTTAGCATTACAAACTGTGTCAGATGCCATCCGTGTGGTATTCAAAGAAAGATAATACACAAAAGTTACTGGCAATTATTGTTGTACTGTTAAATTCCTCACGTCCAACAGGATTAAGGTGACAGATTGGGTAACAAGGTGAGCGGACTGGATGGCATGGTGAACAGACTGTTCTGATTCCCAGAGACCCTAAATTTGTAGCACATGGTACGTGGTATCTATAGAATGGTGCCTTATTAAGAGGAACTTTAGCACGTGAACTTGCCATTTTAAAAGTTGCCAGGTGAGGCAGGACTTTTGGTGATGGAGCGATCAGTAAGGAAATCTCGCCATGAAACAACTCTGGAATTGGACAAATTGTCAAAAACAATGATTTCATGGTTCTGGAAACTGAGCAATCAAAGACAACAAATAGAGAAGTATTTATTCATGAAAAACTGTTGAACTTTGCATAAGAATAGTGGAGTCTGTGATGTTTGTGACTAGGGCTGCTTCTGTCTCTTCACAGCTCAGTCAGGACAGGGCTGGTCATGAAACCAGCAGCTTCATTGCTGGAGCAGGCTGACTTGATTGGGAGTGAAGGCCAAAAACCCATCAGTGGTATTGTCAGTAATAACAACAAAAAACCCCAAGGTGTAAGAGATAATGGGGGAAGTGCCCAGCTCTACAAGTCTAAGTTTATAGACCTGATAGGGTTGGGCATCAGACTGGTGGTCTAGCAAGAAATTTAATGGAAATGGAATTTAATTTAATGGAAATTTAAGGGAAAATGGAAATGAGTCCAGATAGAAGCTAGATTAGCTGGTTAGACAGGAGGCTACAGCCTGCACAAAGGGCTCCATGAAAAGTTAAAGCTGGTACAAACTCCAAGCTGTCTGAACATTGGATGTGTTTCATAGTTCCATCACACTGCTTGGTCCAAGTGTTTGAGCACAACCTTTGACCAATTGTTGA
The DNA here is from genome assembly GCF_000181295.1 of Otolemur garnettii. Taxonomy (NCBI): domain Eukaryota; kingdom Metazoa; phylum Chordata; class Mammalia; order Primates; family Galagidae; genus Otolemur; species Otolemur garnettii. The sequence goes on from NW_003852405.1 coordinate 23,581,526, forward strand.
ATAACAACTAAGCTATGGAGACACAAGGCAATTCCTAGGAAGCCAGGTTAGATTTTTAGAATAGGAATAAAACCTCCCCAAATAAAACATAAACAAAACTAATGGTCAGGGAAGAAGAAATAATAAAAATACAGAACTACTACAGTATCTTATTTTAAAAAGTCAATTTTTGATAAAAACTGTAATCCATGAGTAATAAAGGAAGTCAATAGAAAATGACCCTGAATGGGTCCAAATGTGGGATTTAACAGACAAAGTCTTCAAAACAGCTAATATGAACATGTACAAAGAATCTTTTAGAAGTTGTATTTATGTTTAAAGAATAAAGGGAAATATGACGGCAATGACATAACAGAAATTTTCAATACAGAAAAAAAATCTATTTAAAAATAGTTTCTTTTCAGGCCAATTGTGGTGGCTCATGCCTATAATCCTAGTGCTCTGGGAGGCCAAGGCTGGCAGTTTCTCCTGAGCCCAAGAGTGTGAGGTTGCTGAGTAAGACTCTGTCTTTAAAAAAAAAAAAAAAAAAAGTTTGCATTCAAAAGTACAATAACCAAAATTTTAAAACTCACAATAGACCGAAGAGTAGATTTGTGAGAACAAAAGATAGAGAACTCGAAGATAGAAAAATAGAAATCATCCAGTTGGAAGAACACAGAAGAAAAGATAGAAGAAAAATCCACAGAGCCTCAGAAACCTGTGGAATCTCCACGGTACCAGCACATCTTGAGGGAATTAGAAGGGGAAAAGAGAGATGGAGGGTGAAGAAAATACGTTTGAAGAAATGATGGCTGAAAATGTCCCAATTCGATGGAAAACATTAACCTACAGATCCGAGAAGCTCAAGCCAATCAGGATAAAAACAATGAAGATCCACACACACATCAAAGTGAAGCTGTCAAAAGATAAAGACAAACCGAAAATTGTGAAAGTAGCAGAGAAATAACTAATGATGTATAGGAGAAAAATCAGTCAGATTAATAAAGGCTTCTCTCTAGAAAGGAGAGGACAGAAATAAGTGGAATGACACATTAACAGTGCGGAAAGAAAAAAGAAACAAACTTATTCATCAACAATTTTATATCAAGGAAAAGGAGGAGACCGAAAGTACTACTGTTAAAACTTTAGCTAGACTCTCTAAATATTAAAATAAAATTCATGAAAACAAAAGGGACCGTATTAATTATACAAATAAGGAGTGAAAAAAAGGTCACCACTGATGCTAGAGGATTAAAAGGATTATAAGGGAATTCTTATAAACAATTTTATGTCAATCACATACAGTAGCTTAGGTGAAATGAACTAATTCTTAGACACAAATTAGCAGAACTATCTCAGGAAAAAGAAAAGCTGAATAAATAAATTTGTAATGAACTAAAATCTTCAATTTGTAATTAAAATGTCTCCTGCACAGAAAATCTCAGGTCTATGTGCCTTTATACCAATCCTATACAAACTTTTTCTGAATACAGAGAATGAGGGAACACTCTATGAGACCTGATACCAAAGCTAGGCAAAGACCAAAAGAAAACTACGGACTAATATACATCACAAACATCGACACAAAAATCTTTATCAAAATACCAGCAAACTTACTCTAGCAGTGTATAAAAAGGATTAGACCACATGACAATGTAGGATATTTAGTACAGGAAGGTAAGGTTGGTTCAACATTGAAAATCAATTAATGGTCTATACTATATTGATACAACAAAGGACAAAACCCAGTATTATCTCAATGTCTACAGAAACAGCATTCCACAAAATGCAACAGCCCTGATAAAACGTCTCAACAACTACAACTAGAAGGGAACTTCCTCAAACTGATAAAAGGCAGGTGGGGACAGAGAAATCCTATAGCTTATGTCATATGTAACAGTTAAGGAAAGAATGCTCTTCCCATGAGACTGGGCATAAAGCATTACCTACTTCTACACAACTTTAGTATGCTAAAGAATCTGCAAAGAAACTACTAGAATAAAAAAAAATGAGTTTAACAACATCGTAGGATATAAGATTCATATAAAAAATCAGTAACATTTGTATATGCTACAATAATCTGAAAGTGAAATTAAGAAGTAGGTTCATTCACAATTACATCCACAGAAATAAAACACTTAGAAATCACTTTAACGGGACTTGTAGAGTAACTAAATTAAAGCACATCTAAATAAATGTAGAGACTTTTCGTGGGCAAGGATGATAAGGCTCAGTATTGTTGAGAAGATAGTTTTTCACAAGTTAATCTATAGATTCAACATAATCTCTATGAAAATCTCAGCAAGATTTTCTTTAGAAACTGACAGGTTGATTATAAAATTTACATGGAAATGCAAAGGAACCAGAATGGCCAAAATGATTTTTGATGAAAGAATAAAGTTGGAGGACTTACACTGCTTGATTTCAAAACTTTCTTTAAGTTAAAATAATCGCTATGTTAATTAGTACGATGTAAGCACTCCAATTTGTATAAAAAATCAACACATTGAATCCCATAATGGCATGAATGTATTCATGAGCTATGTACAAATGACTTAATAAAAAAAATTAAAAATAAAAAAATTATCGCTTATATAGTATTAAAATAAAGAAGGAACAGAAAAAAATAAAATAATCAAGACAGCATGACATTGGGCATAAGGACAGACATACTGTTCAGCGGGAGGGAATGCAGAATTTAGAAATGAATCCTTACACTTCCGGTCAATTGATTTTTGACAAAAGCGCCAAGAGAATTCAACGGAGAAAGGAAAGTCTTTTTAACAAATAAGGAAATAAAAATTGGATATACATATTTAAAAAACCCCAATCCATACCTTACCATATATACAAAACTTAACTCAAAATATGAAATTTTAGGATGAAGCACAGATTAAAAATCCTCACTACTCTGGGTTACACACAGATTCCTTAAGATACTATATCAGAAGTGTAATCAATGAAGGAAAAAATGATGAACTGGACTTCACTAAAATTATAAACTTTTGCTCTTCAAAAACAACATTTTAAAATATACCAACACAAACCACAGGCTGGGAGGAAATATGTGCAGATTATATAACTGAACTGGAAACGAATTTGTGTTCAGAATACATAAAAAAATTCTTAAGACTTGATAATAAGAAGACAACTCAATTTTCAAAGTGGGGAATAGGGTTGAAAATACATTTCTCCAAAGTGGATACATGAATGGCTTGAAAGAACATAAGAATATGCTCGACACCATCGTTCATCAGGGAAATACAAACTGAACCAGTAATTGTCAAATGCTGATTGACACCCACAGAATGGTATAATCAAAAAGGCTGATGCTACTAAGTCGGGACGGGCATGTTAATAAATGGCAGTGCTCTTCAATTACTGGTGAAAATGTGAAATGGTACAGTCACTTTGAAAAACAGTTTGCCAGTTTTTTAGAAAGGTAAACATAAATTTACCATATGACCTAGAAATTCTACTTCTAGATATCTACCCAAGAGAAATGAAAACATATGTCCACACAGACTTGTTTTCAAATATTTATAGCAACATTATCCAGATAGGCAAAGCTAGAAACAATTCTTATGTTACTCAATTGCTGAGTGGATAAACAAAATGTGTTACATCCACACAAAATATGATAATTCAGCAATAAACGAGGAGCCAACTATTGATAAGATCTACAACATAGATGAACCTGAAAAATATTCTAGTGAAAGAAGCCAGAAACAATAGGTTTCGTGTTATATAATTCCATTTACATAAAATGTCTAGAAAAGAAAATCTATGGAGACAGAAAGTACATCATGTTTACCTGAGGTTGGGGTCAGAGAGGGTATAAGTTGCAGATGGGTAACAAAAGAAATTTTTGAGGGTAACAGAAATGTCCTAAAACTAAATTGTGATGAAGATTGCACCACACTATAGGTTCACTAATTAACACTGAATTGTATGCCTGTAATAAGTGAACTTTATGATTATGTAAGTTATACCTCAATTAAAAAAAATTGCCAAGTATTTGTTTACTTAGAAAGAGACAGTAGGCTTAAAGTAGATGGTCTTTGCTGTTGGAAGAATCCCGTTAGCGGACAACCTAATTATGTAAATGTAAGGCTGGTAGGCATCTATTATCTTGGGAAAATGACCTAATCAAATCCTTTGAGGCTTGGCAAAGGCTGTTCCTTCTTAGTACGCTTTGGTAAAGAGAGATCATTAAGAGAATGAAGATAAATATATCTGCATAAAAATAAAATAGGAATTCTAAAAGTGAGGGATCAAAACCTAGACCTTGTACTTTCTAAAAGGTTCAGAATTACCAGAACCTCTTTCATAAATTGTAGGGATAAATCTGTGGCCCTTGAGTAGGAAGGCATGCTAGTCAAAGAGGAAAGGAGTATGTCTCAGATGATTTGCTATTACTAATTGATCAAAAAAAAAATTTTTTTTTTGAGACAGAAAAAAAAAGCTGTCACCCTGGGTAGAGTGCCCTTGCATCATAGCTCACAGCAACTTCAAACTTTTGGGCTTAATTGATTCTCTTGCTTCAGCCTCTCAAGTAGCTGGGATAGGCACCCACCACAATGCCCAGCTATTTTTTGGTTGTAGTTGTCATTGTTGTTTGGCAAGCCAGGGCTGTATTCAAACTTACCAGCACCAGTGTATGTGGCTGGTGTCCTAGCTGTTGAGCCTAATTGATCAATTTTTAAAAGTGAGAGTGATTTTTGCTAAAGACAGCTTTGCTTATTTGGGGTCTTTTGCAGTTTGATATGAATTTTAGGATTTTTCTTCTATTTCTATGAAAATAGCATCAGAATTCTGAAAGGGATTACATTGAATCTGTAGATTGCTTTAAATACTATGGACATTTTAACAATATTAATTCTTTTGGTCCATGAGCATGAGATGTCTTTCCATTTATCTGTGCTTTATTCAATTTGTTAAATCAACATTTATAGTTTTTGTATATGAATCTCTCATGTCTTTTGTTACATTTATTCCTAAGCATTTTTTAATCCTACTGCATGTAGGACTGTTTTTTTGATTTGCTTTTTGCATAGTTCATTGTTAGTTTACAGAAACGCAAGTGATTTTTGTATTTTGATTTTGGAACTGAGATCTTTATTAAATTTGTTATTAGTTCTAACAGTTTTCTGGTAGGGAATTTAGGGTTTTTTACATATAAGATCATATCTGCAAATGGGTAAAATTTTACCTTTTCCTTTCCAATTTGGATGACTTTTATTTGTTTTTTCTTGCCTAATTGCTCTGGCCAGTACTACATTGAATAAAAATGGCAAGACTGGAAATTCCTCCATTGTTTCTGATCTTATAGGAAAAGCTTTCATCTTTTTACCCCTAAGTATGATGTTAGCTGTGGGTTTATCCTGTATGGCCTTTATTATATTTGACCACTAAGTATGATTTTAGCTATGAGTTTATCCTGTATGGCCTTTATGTTGACCCCTGAGTATGATGTTAGCTGTGGGTTTATCCTGTATGGCCTTTATTATGTTGACCCCTGAGTATGATGCTAGCTGCGGGTTTATCCTGTATGGCCTTCATGATGTTGACCCCTGGGTATGATGTTAGCTGTGGGTTTATCCTGTAAGGCCTTTATTATGTTTGACCACTGAGTATGATGTTAGCTGTGGGTTTATCATATATGGCCTCTATTATGTTGAGGTATATTCATTCTATATCTAATTTCTTGAGAACTTTTAATCGCAAATGAATATTAAATTTGTCACATGCTTTCTCTATATCTATTGAGATGGTCATATGGTTATCATTTATTCTGTTAATGCAAGGTAACATGTTTAGTGATTTGCCTATATTGAACCATCCTTGTATCTATGGAATGAATCTCACTTTACCATGGTGTATGTGCCTTTTAACATATTGATCAATGTAATGTCTCTCTCTTTTTTTTTAAGTAGAGAATTTTTGCATCTATTTTCATAAGGTATTTGCCTATAATTTTCTTTTTTGTATGATCCTTGCTGGCTTTGATGTCAGGACAATGTTGGCCTTGTAATGTGAATTAGGAAGTTGCCAGTAAAGCCACAAGATCCTGGGACTTTCTTTGTTGCATTTTTTTAAATTTACTGATTCAATCTCCTTACTCATTATTGGTACATTCAGACTTTTAATTTCTTTGTGATTCAGTCTTGACAAGTTGTATATTTCTAGAAACTTATCTATTTTTCTATCTATTCTATTTATCTATCCAATGTGTTAGCATATAATTGTTCATCATAATCTCTTGGATATTTTCACAGAAATAGAAAACAATTCTAAAATTAAAATGAAACCACAAAAGACTCCAAATAACCAAAGCAACTGTAAGCAAAAAGAACACAGCTGAAAGTATCACAATACTTTCTTTAAAGATATACTATAGGCCAGATGTGGGAGCTCATGCCTATAATCATAGCACTTTAGGAGGCCAAGGCAGGAAAAATGCTTGAGGTTAGGTGTTAGAGACCAGCCTGAGCAAGAACAAAGCTCCACATCTACAAAAAATAGAAAAATTAGCCATTTGTGGTGGTGTGCACCTGTAGTTCCAGCTACTTGGGAGACCAAGGCATAAGAATCCCTTAGTTCAGCAGTTTGGGGCTGCACTGAGCTATGATCACACTACTGAACTCTAGCTCTAGTGAGATGCTATCTCAAAAAAAGAATTTAAAAAAAGAAAAAAGATACACTACAAAACTATGCTAGTCAAACAGTATGGGCAAGACATAAAAATAGATTTTTAGACCAATGGAATAGAATAGAAAGCTCAGAATAAGTCCATGTGTTTATGGTCAATTAATCTTTAACAGAGATGTCAAGCACACACAATGAGAAAGGGAGTGTTTCTTCAATATAAGGAGTTTGGAACATGGACATTCACAAGCAGAAGAATAAAATTGGACCCTTATGTCACACCATATACATAAATCAACTCAAAATGGGTTAGAGATTTATACCACAAGACTTGAAACTGCAGAACTATCAGAAAATTACATAGGAAAAAAGTTTCTTGACACTGGTCTGGGAAATGAGTTTTTGATGACCCCCAAAACACATACAACAAAACCAGAAATAGACAAATTGGATTGCATCAAAAGAAAAAGCTCCTCCCTGCAAAAAAATACAAAAACAAAAACCAATCAACAAAGTAAAGAGACGTCCTACAGAATGGGATAAAATATTTGCAAAACATGTATCAGATAAGAGATTAACATCCAAAATACATGAGGAACTCAAAGATCTCAATGGCAGAAAACAAACAATCTACTTAAAAATGGGCAAAGGACTTGAATAGACATATCTCAAGAGAAGACAGAGAGTGGTCATCAGGTGTAAGAAAAAATGCTCAACATTACTAATAATCATAGAAATGCAAATCAAGACCATAACGAGCTATCCCTTCACATCTGTTCAAATGGCTATTATCAAAAAGACAAAACATAACACATGTTGGCAGGGAGGTGGAGAAAAGGGAATCCTTATACACTGTTGGTGGGATTATAATTTAGCATAGGCATTTTGAAAAACAGTATGGAGATTCCTAAAAAAATTAAAAATTAAAGTACCATATGATTCAGCAATCCCACTACTGAGTATCTAGTGAAAGGAAGTGAAATCAGCATGCTGGAGAGACATCTGCACTCCCATGTCCTCTGCAGCTTCACTCAGAGTGGCCAAGTATAGAATCCACCTAAGTGTCCACTGACGGGTGGATGGGTACAGATAATGCAGCATTTATCTATATAGTGAAATACTATTCAGTCTTGAGAAAAGAGGGAGTCCTTACATGGGAAACGATATGAGCGAGCCTGGGGGACATTATACTATATAAAACAAGGCAGATACAGAAAGACAAATATTACATGATCTCATTTATGTGCGGAATCTAAAAAAGTCAAAATCCCAGAAGTAGAGAGCAGAGTGGTGAGTATCATTGCCAGGGCATGAGGGTGGGGGCAGTCATGGAAAGGGAAATGGGTAGATACTAAAGGGAACAAAGTTTCATTGAGACAGGATGAATAAGCCCCAGAGACCTACTGTGTGGTGTGGTGACTAGAGTTAACAGTGATGTGTTAATACAGGCACACCTCATTTTATTGTGCTTCCTTCTACTGCACTTGGAAGATGCTGCACTTCCTGATGGTTTGTGGCAACCCTGCCTTAAGAAAATCTGTTGACACTATTTTGTCAACATCATATGCTCACACAGCATCTCTGTATCACATCTTAATTCTCACAATATTTCAAACTTTTTTATTATTATTACATCTGTTATGGTTATCTGTGATCAGTGATCTTTGATGTTACTATTGTTTGAGGTACCACAAATTACACAAACCTAATCAATGAATGTGCCTGTTCTGACTGTTCCACCCACTGGCCATTCCCATTCCTCTCCCTCTTCTTGGGCCTCCCTACTCCCTGAGACATAACAATATTGAAATTAGGCCAATTAATAGCCCTATAATGCCCTTTTAGTGTTCAAGGAAAGGAAGAGCTAATGTCTCTCACTAAGATTAAAAGATAGAAATGATTAAGCTCAGTGGGAAGGCCAAAATATAGGCCTCTTGAATCAGTTAGCTAACTTGTGAATGCACAGGAAAAGTTCTTGAAGGAAATGAAAAGTGCTGCTCCAGTGAACACATGAATAATAAGAAACATTCTCATCGCTGGTATAGAGTTAGTAGTCTGGAATGGTCACACTGGCCAAACATTCCCTTAAGCCAAAGCGTACTACAGAGCAAGACCTTAATGCTCTTTAATTCTATGAAGGCTGAAAGGGTGGGGGGAAGCTGCAGAAATAAAGTTTGAAGCTCACAGAGGTTAATTTATGAGGCTTAAGGAAAGAAGCCATTTCTATAAATCAAAAGTGCAAGGTGTAGCAGCAATCACTAATGGAAAAGCTATGTCAAGTAATCCAGAAGATCTAAGATAGTTAATGAAGGCGCCTACACCAAACAACAGATTTTCAATGTAAACAAAACAGCCTTGTATTGGTAGAAGGTGCCAGATAGTACTTTGACAACTAAAGAACAGTCAATGTCTAACTCTCTTATTAGGGGTTAACACAGCTGATACTTGAAGCCAATTTTATTATTATTGATTTGTGATTTTGAAAAATCTAGGGTCCTCAAGAATTATGCTAAATTAACTTTGACTGTGATCCATAAATAGAACAACAAAGCCCAGATAACAGCACATCTGTTTACGGCATGGTTTACTGAACTTTCTGTGCCCCTTGTAGAATTTACTACGGGGAAAAGATTCTTTTCATTCTCACTCTGATTGACTGTGCTCCTACTTGCCCAGGACCTCTTACCAAGATGAACTAGAAGATCACTGTTGTTTTCATGCCAGCTAACACAACATCCATTCTATAGCCCATGGATCCAGAGGGAATTTTAACTTAAAGGCGTTATTATTTAAGAAACACATCTTGTAAGGCTAAGGCCACAGCTGTCCTAGATAGTGATTCTTTTAATGGATCTAGGCAAAGTAAACTGAAAATCTTCTGGAATGAATTCACCATTGCAGATGCCATTAAGAACACTCATGATCAAGGAAGAAGGTCAAAATATCAACATTAACAGCAGTCTGGAAGAAACGGACTCCAACCCTTATGGATAACTTGGATGGGTTCAAGACTTGGGTGAAGGAAGTCGCTGAAGATGTGGTGGAAATAGCAAGAGAATTACAAGTGGAGCCTAAAGATGTGACTGAACTGTCGCAATCTCATGATAAAGCTTGAATGAATCAGGGGTTGCTCCTTATGGATCAGCAAAAAAAAAAAAAAAGTGGTTTCTTGAGATGAAATCTACTCCTGTGAAGGTGCTGTGAACATTGTTGAAATGACAACAAAGGAGTTAGAATATTAGGTAAATTTAGTTGCTAAAGCAGCGGCAGCATTTAGGAGGACTGACTCCAATTTTGAAAGAAATTTTGCTGTGGATAAAATGCTATCGAACGCCATTGCAGCTACAGGGAAATACGTCTTGAAAGGAAGGGTAGAACTTCCTTTAATGTGGCCAACTTCACTGTTTTATTTTAAGAAATTGACACAGCTACCCAACCTTCACCAATCACCAGCCTGGATCAGTCAGCAGCCATCAACACTGAGGCAAGACCTTCCACCCGCAAAAAGATTATGACTCACTGAATGCTCAGATGGTTAGCAATAAAGTATTTTTAAACTAAGGTATGTGCTTTGTCTTTTTTTAGACATATTGCTGTTGCACATTTAACAGACTATAGAATAGTATAAACACACTTTATATATGCATTTGCATTGGAAAACCAAAAGATTGCTTTATTGTGATACTCATTTTATTGACCTGGACCTGATCTGCAATATCTTTCAGGTTTGCCTGTACTTGAAAACTGCTAAGAGATTTAATCTTGTTTTCGCCTCAAAAAATGATAAGTATGTGAGTTGATGGCTGTGTTAACTTGGTTGATTTAATTATTGCACAGTGCATACATAGGGAGCCGCCATATTGTACACCATAAGTAAACACAATTTTATTTGTCAACTATACCTTAGTTAATTATTTTTGGTGGGGGGGGAGAGATAAACTTCCCAATGTAAACGGCTTATAAAGGACGAAGCTAAATAAATCAAATCTGTGCTTTCTGCCACTGCACTTACGTTCCTACCATTCATTTTATCATCAGTTGTAATAAATGGTATAATAGTTCACTACTTTTAAAAATTGTTTTCAATGCCATTTTATTATTTGGGCAATACATTTCTCCTTTTTTGAAAAAGGGTCTTGCTCTGTCACCTAGGTTAAAGTTCAGTGGCAACACCACAGCTCACTGCAACCTTAAACCCCCAGGCTCAAGTGATCCTCCCTCCTCAGCCTCCGAAAGTACTAGGATTACAGGTGTTAGCTGGGCCATATGGCAGGCCCCTATACTCCCAGCTACTGGGAAGGCTGAGGCACAAGGATCATTTGGAACCAGGATTTTGACGTTGCTGTGAGCTATGATGATACTGCCACACTCTACTCACAGCAACAGAGTGACACTGGGTCTCAAAATAAATAAATACATGAAATTAAAAATAACTAAAAATTAAAAGTTAAAAACAAGACAGATGGCCAGTAGTTAAATTATGGTACACTCAAATGATTGACTGAATACAAAATGATCTCGTAAAACAACTCTTCACAAGGAAAAGGTTATAAAACACTAAGTACTGAAAGATCCAAATTTGGGGGCTGATGGAAATCTGTGTGCTGATACCCAAATAGACTATATGTTCAAAAACTTTACTGGTGGTTATCTTCTGGCAGGATTATGTGTGAGTTTTTACTTTGTTTTTGTTATTTTCTACAGATTTCCTCTTTTCTCCAGTGGACAGATACTATTTGGAAATCAGATTAAAACACTACTACGGAAAAAGTGCTTTTCAAAATTTAATGAGCATATGAATCAGCTGGGGGAGCCTTGTTAAAATGCAGAGTCTGACTCAATAGTCTAGGTGGGGCTGGAAATTCTCATCTTTTCTAATAAGCTCCCAGGTGATGCTAATGATGCTGGATTCGGCGCTCACTCCGGGTAGCAAGGGTCTCTTCTGATCTCGTTGTTTGGCTAGTTTTGCAAAGCCCAAGCAAGTGAAACCTTATTAAGTGAGTATGCGTGATATAGTACTCCTCATTGCTAAATATTTCATGGAAACATTTTATGATTTCAAATCATTAGACATCTCCATTACTTTAGTCTTATTAAAATTTGCTGGTCCCTCAAATATTTATAAAAATCATGGCAAAAACATACAGGTTCAGTGAAAATTGCAGTGTTTCTGGGATATGGCATTTACTAGGGTCAGGCCAGCATTTTACTGCTTTAGGTTAATGAGCCTTTAAAATAAATTGTAAAGAATACAGGAGAAAAAAATTAGAAGAACCTTAGTGTAAGACTACAGTGATGTTTAATGTCACTCCATAAATAATTCACTATTTATTGAGAGCTATGCTAGCAACACTGAAGTAAACTGACAAGTTCCTTTGCCCTCAAGGAGTTCAAAATCAAACAGGGAAGACAGATACAAAGGAATAATAGTCATATAATTTTAATAGTATCAAATAAGCCTCACTAAAAGTAAGTAAAACATGATAATGGGAACATTACGAAGTTCATAGATTCTAATAATGATGAAGGACAGAGGAATAGGACGCTTTAGGTGATTTTGTTACAGAAATTATATCTGAGAGGCGTCTTAAACTACGAGCAAATTTCACCATTTATAAAAACAGAGAAAGGGAATAACAGAATTAACGTCTTGAACACACACTGTTACAAAGGGGATCCATTATCTGACTGTGCACTGCTAAGTTCACCGCAGTGTCAAAACGCTTTATTCTAATTAAGTGCCCCCCAAAAGACAAAACTTATAGTAGCTATACGCATTTCCCTATAGATTAATAAGCAAATTAGCTTATCCTAAATTATGATTGTTAAAATCTTTAGGTTCTTTTTTAAAAGTTTGCATTATATTCTTTTCTATTTTGAAAAAACGGCACTGGCTCCCCACTATCTATTAGAATTCACTTCCAAAATGCTGGATATCTAATAGAAAACTTTTAACTATCAGATCCATAAACTATCTTTCTAGATAGTACCTTACTGAATCTTTCAATTATAAATGTTCATATTTTCCCATATTTGCATATGTTTTCTTATAATAAAATAACATTTTCCTCCTTCTCTGGGCCTCAAAATTCTATTCATTCTTCCGTAATCTTGAAGGCCCCTATGTTTAGCAATATTTCTTATTATGATCAGCCAGCACAGCAAGTTCCCTATAGATTTTTAAGCGACTGTTGCATTACTCCTTGAATATTACGTTATACCTGGTCTTCCTACTCTTGTTTTTGAGGATAAGGACTAGATCTTATTTTCCTAGAAGCTTGTTTACTTAATGTGATATAGTAAATACTCAAAAAAGGTTTAGTAAATGAGTAGAAATTAAGGACTGCCAACAAGCTTATAAAATAATTGCAAATGAAGTAAGTAGATAAAAAGATAATGCGGAAGTCTTCTAGCTTAGAAGTTCAATGATACAGATTCCGTGGAATAACAGATAGGAAGGACATTGTGTGAATGACTGTGAACTCTAGAAGGTAAAACTGCCTGCATAAAGTGTTCTATTATAACTGCTTTAGTTATCTAATTCTGCCCGAGGAAATCAATAATCATAATTGCTCTTTTGTTCAATATAGTATTTAAACCTAAGATTCGCCAATATGGATTTGTACCTACATGAGAAATAGCCTGTCAATTCATGGGAAAGGAGGCCAGGTAAGTGTCCGATGGTATTGACCTACACAAGTCCTTAAAATGTATCAAGACAGACATTTAAAACACTCAAAATTTCAATCAAGTTCAGCATTATATGACTCAATATCTCACTAATGATCAAAGGAAGATTTAAAAGCTAAACATAACAGATATTCTAGAAAGAACTTAATGAATGTCAATACTCTCATTCATTCTGAATCAGAAGCTACAGCAGAATCTCTCCTTCCTTTCCTTTGAACTTCACTTACTTATGTATGTGTGGAATTAGCTGTTACATATTTATGCTATCAAACAGGAATTCCTATTACTTAATTTAGTAGTAAAAGATGAAACACCTGCCCTTTGTTCTGTATTTCATCCGATACGTAATGTCATTGGAGGAGAAACTCGGATTAAAGCTTGCTGCATTTCGTATCTGCCTAAATGGGTAATTGGTCTTCATGCAATAGTTCATGAACTTAATTTTGAAAAAATTGCTTAGTTGATTCCTTAAAATAGCACTTGTGGAACAAACATTCAGAATGTTTATCCTCAGGAGCTATTATGTTCCTTTTTCTTGTCAAACAGGTCATGCAAGTAAACTGCTCTAAGGAGCGTTGAAGGATGTGATTTGTGTGAAAACTTTGTAGAGTAAAAACTCCTTCCCTAACTCACTCTACAACTGAATAAAAATTTCTGTTTTCACCGCAAGAATAAACCTTGGAATTCTGAAGCAATAGGATTCCTCTGTTTTTGCTCTATTAGTGTTTTCTGTATCAACACATTCCACAAGAGGAAACTACAGCCAGTGCTTACCATACTCAGCCTTACATGCAAAATTATTGTGTCTATGGTGATATTTTTAGAATATGAGATGTAGAGGAATAATTAATGAGCTTGCAGTTACTGTTTAAATATTTCCTACATCATACCTGTTATTTGTAAGGCTACCAGGTTTGCTCCTAATGTTGTTTGTGTATCACGATCCTATTTGTTTTATTTTTATACTTCACAATAAAGAAAAAGGTTAATATTTTGTAAGTCTGTTTTTTTTTTTTTTTTTAAGAAATCATGGCTCATGATACAACTTTCCATTGCTAGATTTTAAAATGTGTTTCAAAGAGCATCCCAGGTTCCATACATTAAAAAAATGGTGATAGTCTAGGTTAAATATAACATTTCATTCTTAAAAACCTGTGGTGTTCATTCCTTTGAGATAAATCTCCTAAACACTCACTATTGAAGAATAGGTAGTAGTAAAACAGAAATTAATTCAATTCTGTTCTCATTCCTCCTTTAATTTTATAAGGTCTTTGAAATGTATAAAAATCATTTCCACAAGAGCTCAGGACACTGCAACTTAACTAAATAGGGCAAGGAGAATGAATAACCAGCTTGGGTTACATGCTAAATTTTATTAATGTACATAGTATCATTATTTCAACACTTAGTTCATTAACACACACACACACACACACACACACACATATCCATCAACCTGCCGTATGGAAAAGACTATAGATAATCAAACCCTTTAGTGTTAAAAAAATTTTCCACAAATGCCTATTCTTGCTCAATTTCTCCATAAAATGGTCTGAATATGGTAAAAAAAAAAAAAAAAAAAAAAAACTCGTAAAGAAAAAGGAAAAAGCGACTCGACTCAGTAAAAAAAAAAAAAATCATAAGCTTCTACAGAACTATCAAAGTGATAGATAAACCAAGAATTAAATTTTGTTAACCATTTTTTTTTGGTTAAACTAAGTATTCTTTCCTAACTGCTATGAAATATTATAAACAGAAGGAGGCAAACCCTGGGACTATTTGATGATCAAACAAACACACCAAAAAGGGCAAGAGTTCCAAGGGTAATTCTTTTGTATGTCTAATCAGAGTGCCAAAAATACCCCAAGGAGGGTCCAAGGTGAAGTGTGGAATGGAGGTACTGGTATAGCTTAACGTATGAAACTTGTCTTTTAAAGTGCATGCCACCAAAAATTGTTCCATATCACCATTGTGGCTAATCGGTAAATCCAAGCATTTTAACATACTTGGAAAGAATGTGATGCATGCAGAAGCAATCCTTTCTCCCATTTTTAGTCGTATGTATATATGGCATAAAATGTAATTATGAAAGCTTTTGATATCCATAATGTTATAAATGTGACACTTTACATAGAATAATCATGCTTTTATTTTAGAAATTCCTGCATGTATAAATACAACACATACACTTAAAAACAAAAGATGGCAAACATGATAGATATTTAATTATAAATTCGAGACCCTTCTTGCCCCTTTCAAAGTTTAAAGCTTGTAAATATAAGACATTTTAGAAAGTAAACACATCATTATCTCTAAAATTTAGGTGTTTCTTTTTTACACATAAGAACAATAACAAAAAATAGTAACATACTCTACAAATGAGGTCAGAATTTTATAGAAAATGTTCTCACTGATACTGAACTTAGTCAAATATAAAACAACGCCACGATAACAGCTAAGTGATTCAGCTCAACTTAATCGGGTTTTTGTGAAATTCTTTCAACTTCACGTGTAAAATGTCCTGTTCAAATCATAAAAATACAAACAAAACAGGGTTCTTTATGTTCAAATCTAAAACACCAATCACTATTTTAGCTACTAGTTATAATGTATCTGATTTTGTAAAAAAGCAAAAACATACAAAAAAATCAACTTACTTGATCTGTCCCATACAGCAGTATGTTCAGAGAAATGAAGGCTGTCATTTTCCAAGGCTGTTTTCAGATCAGCACCTTTGGAGTGTCTATGGAATAAGCGGCTGGCAAAGCCTTCTAATTTCTGAAGAGCAGTAGTCGTGCCCGTGAACTGGTTACAAGGTAGTTCTCTATACGCTGCCATTCATGGGCATTTACTCTTTACTTAAAGTAACTGCAAATATTTCCAGAAGGAGCTCAACAACTTCTTCACCAGAAGCTCAGAGCTATGCATGTGTCAAACTTCCTGTTTGCAGGGTATTCAAACCACTACTGCTGCTCTGTTTCCTGTTAATATAAAACAGCACATTACTGAGCTTTTCTTAGCAAAACTTCACATCTCGACTAGAGATGGGTATTTTAAAAACTTGCCGTATCTGCCTAAAGAGCTTTATGTTTGCGTGTTTCACTATTAATGTACACGTTGAGGGCATTAAATATGAAGCTTTGCATGTATAGGAGATTGAAATTTTGTTTATGAAGCAAAACTAGTTAAACATGTATTACCACCCTATGCAAACAACTGAAGGCCAAAGCATGCTCCAGATACGGTAAAAAGAAAGATGATATTTTTTCCAGGAAATTAGCTAATACATATATGAATCCTAGGTGCAGTGAATTTTTCATCAAAAGCTGGTAGGAACCCTTGCAAGTGAATTTAGAGCACATATGTTATAACTTAATAAATCTGAAGCAGCACCTTAAAAAACTAAGTACTATTAACTCATTGATTTAGATCTAATATGTACAGAAACTCCAGTGTCAATCTTTTAATCTGCTGCAAGAGTCTAAGAGCAGTATATCTTAAAACATTCTAAACTTTGAAGGGAAAAAAACCCCCAACAAAATACAAGGTTTAAAATTATTTAAAATCAGCCAAAGCAAAAACAATTTCAATTGAGAGGGAAAAATTCCTTCTATTTGGCTGACACGTGTCAGCCTGAAACCTTAATGCTGAGCATTACGACATAACCTAAACCCTGGATTTAGTGGTCTCTTAGAAACATCTCTTAACTAAAAGTAAATAAAGCTTGTCATCATCAATTTGCAGGAGGAAAAAAAGTAACTTGTGGCATTGAACAAGAATTTGAGTACTTGCCTTTGACGCTAAATAAAGGGAGAGAAAACTGTATGGTTTTCTT
Source organism: Otolemur garnettii (assembly GCF_000181295.1). NCBI lineage: Eukaryota > Metazoa > Chordata > Mammalia > Primates > Galagidae > Otolemur > Otolemur garnettii. Next base: position 23,598,678 of record NW_003852405.1, read on the forward strand.
TGTGCTGTAAGGGAAGTGAGCAGAAGGGGGGGAGGGAAAGAAAGGAGAAGAAAGGGAAAGGAAAAACACTTTTAAACAACTATCTAAAAAAAATCCTGCTCCAGATTTTCTACCAACTCTTTGCCTAATACAATAAATAGAAGCAATAATGACAAACAGAATAAATGGGAACAATCGTGTAATCAAATCAGGACAACAAAAACACACAAGGTCACTAAGGAAACGTTGACTCATGAAGTTTGTCATGTAACAGCTCATTTGAGTACACTTTGTTTTGTGTAGTAAAATTAGTATCAATCTACACAAATAAGGCAACCGTATCTATCAGAAGAAACTTCTCAAATATGTAGCCTTATGTGTAAATATTGTGTGTATAAGAATAGGTCCTTTGTTTATTAACATTTGGCAATGCCTTACACAAAATAGACACTAAGTGTCTGTAGTCTTCAATAAACATTTGTAGAGCACAGTCTGATCCTGGACTGGAAAAAGTACATGAAATTCCTGAATTCTTTTAACTTGCTCTCCTGAGTGAAATTTGATTCATTTTCAAGGCTCAGTTCACATGTCACCTCTTCTATGAAGTCTCCCACATATTTTCTAGGAAAATAGACTGTTACTTCCTCTTGTTTTTACGGATCTTAAAAAATTATTTTAAAATTTGCTGATTATGAGTTTATATGTCCCTAAGTTATGAGTTGCTGAATTCATAAATGCAATGCATGTATTAAATACTCAATAAACACCTGTCAGATGAAGAAAGCATTTGTTCATTTTTAGTGACTTACAGGTGTTTAAGTAGAATCGTCAAAATACTTGAAAATGTCTTGACTTTTATTTGTCAATCTGTATAAATAATCCAACAGGCACTAAGTTGCTCATCTACAAAATAAATAGAAGTGTTCTTCTGAATTCATTTTCTCCATATTCACTTACTAGATTTATTATTTGAGTTCCATTTTCACTTGGTGAAAATGTGGATTTCTAACTTTTCGTGTTTCCCACTTGCAGTTACCCTCCTTTAATCATTTATATCCCCAAAATATTAACAACCCCCTCCCCAAATATTTCACACTCACGATATTCCCTTGCCAAATACACAAACTAACGCTAACATTTCATCCTGACTGATGTTTAAAACATCTAACCAGACTTATTTATATTAAACTTTGCTTACGGACAGAAATTCCACATTCCTAATTAGAACACTAAGATTAATTTATTTAAAACAATGAGTGAAATTTAAAACAAAGCTACAACAGCAAATACAGGAGGCTTCACTAGATGAGTATCTCAAAAATACATTTGAAATCTTTTTTATTTTTTTCATAGAACTGTTTCCATTTGTTATAAGGTCCTTATAGAAGCAGAATATCCAGTTCTTAGGCCAGTGTTCCTATATATGGTAATGTGACCAGGAAGCTGTTGCTATGGAAGTGTTTAGGCAAGTTGATTTTTATGAAGAAAAAAAAAAAAAGAACTCTACTGGCATCTACTGCTGGAAGGAAACAACTACAATTTTAACGAAAATTATGATTCCTTATAAATCGAGTTAATAGTAAGTAAATCCTTGCTATTCTTCTTGATGTTATTGCCTTGTCTGTCTAGCCTTGTACCCTAAACTTGCCATAATAGCATATCTTATGGTTAAATAGTGTGGATTTTAAAACTAGAGAATAAATTGTTTTCATGAGGTTATGAAGTTTTTACTTAGTCTGCAATTAATTGTAGAAATTATAGCAATTTTCAGAGTTGAACCTGCTTTGACATAAGATACCACAAAAAACTGGTTTGTTTCATACACACACACGCACACACACACACACACACACACGCATATATTTTTGAGCCAGGGTTTCCTCTGTCACTTAGCCCAGAGTGCAATCGAATAGCCATGCTCATGCAATTTTTTATTGTTGTTCATCCTGATCGCACTCAAATGAAGTGATCTTCCTGCCTCAACCTCCTGAGTAGCTAGGACTACAGATGCATGCCACTGGCTAATTTTTTAATTTTTTGCAGAGGTGGGTGGGGGGTCTCATTATATTGCATAGGCTGGTCTCAACCTCTTGTCCTCGGGTGATCCTTCTACCTTCACCTCCCAAAGAGCCGGGATTACAGGTGTGAGCCATGGCACCTTGTCTATTTCTTATATTTAATAATAGTAATGATAAATTTGCCATGTCTTTTACAATATAGAAACTGATTTGTGCTCTAAAAGCATTGTGAAGTTATTGTAAGGCTCATGAGATTTTTTTTTTTTTTTTGAGACAGAGTCTTACTTTGTTGCCCACGGTAGGGTGCCATGGCAGCACAGGAACCTCAAACTCCTGGGCTTAAGTGATTCTCTTTCCTCAGCCTCCTAAGTAGCTGGGACTGTAGGCACCCACCACAATGCCTGGCTAGTTGTTGTTGTTCTCATTATTGTTTAGTAGGCCTAGGCAGGGCTCGAACCCGCCAGCCCTGGTGCATGTGGCTGGCACCCTAATCACTGAGCAATGGGTGCTGAGCCGCTCATAAGATCTTAAAGATAAAGCAAGCAGGATAGGTATTCCCCTATTTTAAGATGCAAAAGTTCACAATAAGTGACTTCCCCAAAGTCATCTACGTCTTCCAACTCCCAGATCGCACAGCTCCCTGTGTTTCAGGAGACTGATTATCACAGGAGTCAGCATTTTTTCCAATGCACTGTTTTCCAAACAAAGGTGACGAGCTGGAGGTGAAAGAACAGTGGTGGGTAGGATTAGCTTCTTGGCTAGACTATCCAGAGTCTGAGACTCGGCTCTGAGGATGTTTTCATGCAGATTGTCACCTATACCCATTCAATTCCACTGTGCACATTTGGACTAAGTAGAACTTTGCACTTTAGAGTGTGAAGATTAAAGAAAAGAAATACAGGAAAGCGTATTTAACATGTAAATGACATGTGTTTGCTCCAGTGGAAGACAAAGGACATGACCATGACCCCTGCTATTCAAATCAAGGTATTAGAGCAATAGTTTTGCCTTTCTGGAATGTTCTATTAATGGATTCCTAAACTGCGAAACCTCTCAAGACTGGCACCTTTCATTTATCATAGTATAGCCACTGAGATTTATCTATGTGTGTGCTTCAGTTCATTCATTTTTATTACTGAAAAGTATTCCATTACAGAGATCTACCACATTTTATTTATTTATTTAGAGACAGAGTCTCAAGCTGTCACCCTAGTTAGGGTGCTGTTGCATCGTAGCTCACAGCAACCTCCAACTCTTGGGTTTAAGTGATCCTCTTGCCTCAGATTTTCTATTTTTAGAAGTAGAAAGACCAGCTCAGGCTGGTCTTGAAGCTGTGAGCTCAAGCTATCTATCTGCCTCAGCCTCCCAGAGTGCAAGGATTACAGGTGTGAGCCACCACGGCTGGCCCAACAACATTTTACGTATCTATTCACAATTGGATTACTTTTGCAACTCTGTCAAAAAATCCAATTGACTGGCTGGGTGCAGTAGCTCACACTTGTAGTTCTAGCTACTTGGGAGGCTCAAGCAGGAGAATCACTTGAGTCCAGGGCTTCAAGGCTACAGAGAGCTATCATCATGCTACTACATTCCAGCCTAAGCAAAAATCAGTCTCTAAAAAGAAATGATGATAGGGGGCACCTGTCGCTCAATGATTAGGGCACCAGCCACATGCTCAGGGGCTGGTGGGTTTGAACCCAGCCCAGCAGGGCCTGCTAAACAGACAAACAACAAAAAATACCCAGGCATTGTGGTGGGCTCCTGTAGTCCCAGCTACTAGGGAGGCTGAGGCAAGAGAATAACTTGAACCCATGAGTTTGAGGTTGCTGTGAGTTGTGACGCTGGAGCACTCTATTGAGGGCAACAAAGTGAAACTGTTTCGATTAAAAAAAAAAAAGATGATAGTTGTGTGGGTCTATTTCTGGACTTTCTATTCTCCTCCCTAGTATACATGTCGGGTCTTTCACTAAAGTGCAGCTTCTAGTAAGTCCAAATCTGGAGCCCTGGAGAGAACTGTCCTGGAGCCAGTTGTGAGGTGTGCATGTGACAAAGGGAGCAGGAGTTTCAGTCTCACCTGTGGTCAAGTAACTATTCCATTTTTTTAAACAAAAGTATTGAACTGTTCACCTTCCTATGAATTATAAAATCAATTTGTTTATATCTTTAGGAATAATATCACTGGAATTTTATTTTGATTATCTTTATCAGGAGAAATGAAATCTCAACCACACTGAGTCTTTGGATCCATCGTGAGTGTGGCTCGCCATCTACGTAGGTCTTGTGAGTTCTTCCATCAGTGTTTTGTAGTTTCTAGCAGACACATGTCACACATATTGCGTTAGATTTATACCTAAGTATTTTTAAATTTTCACTATTGTAAATACTTCAAAGAATGGTTTACAATTGTTCATTATTACTATATAGAAATACAGCTTATTTTTATACACTAAGGATATATATACAATCTTGCAAACTCACTCACATTTAGGAGCTTATTTATTTTTTGTACATTTCTTGGGATTTCCTACGTAGGTAATCATGTCATCTTTGAACAGAAACTGCTTTATTTCTGTCTTTCTGATCTGTATGCCTCTTATTGATGTGTCTCGTCATATTGCATTGCTTAAGACTTCCACACAATGTGAACCCGGAGTGAGTGAGGGTGAACATTCTTGCCTTCTTCCAAGTTTTAGGAAGAAAGCCTTTACTTTGTTATTATTAACTGTATTAGCTGTAGAATTTTTTCTTTTGCAGATGTCCCGTGTTGAGATAAGAAAGTTTTCTTTTATTCCTGGGTAGCTAAGAATTTTTATCTTGGAAGACTGTTGAACTCCACTTGAAATCACCCAGGTCCCCAAATAAATGATATGGTGCCAACCTTTGCAGCAACAATTAGATAACACTTAACTCTTAAGTACTGTAAGTTACGGAGTCAGCCAGAAGGGGGCAGAAGGGGGCCATTTAGGTGTCACATACAAATCCAGAAAAATCCTTTATTGTCATTACCTTAAATTTTGGTAGTGTAAGATAAACACATTTTATATCCTTATACCAATGAGAATTTACAAGAAATGCTTAAGAATATTTTATCGTGTCTATAAATCAATCTATAAAATTCCTACATATAAGAAACATTCCTACCATATCAGAAACTAATACTCATCCATACTCCCTCTCTCAGAGATCAATTTAGACAAACTTCTGAAAAAATGAAGTCTCCAAAGTTCCCCATATCACTCCAGTATTGCATTGAATTCACTACAAATTTAATGGAGAATTACTACATTATGCTTTTAAGTTAAAGTTAAAGTCATAGTGCCTATACAACAGCAAGGTAAAATCTCATGTAATTTTTTTTTGGGGGGGGTGGTTTCACATGAGAATTCTACCAGAGTCTCATGTAATTTTTAAGAAAACAGTTGTTTTTATATGGGGTTTGGAATTTAGACACTGTGATTTAATATACTGCAGATTAGTCAAATACATTTGAATGCTTGCAATGGACCTGTTTATCTCTGCACTCCCAGTAGCTATCATAGGATCCAGAACAGATAAACCCAAAAGCAATTGTTCAACTGAGTACAGGACTTCAGGGAGAAAAGTGAAAGCTGAAAGCAATTAAGCAGATGGCTTAATTTGGTGCATTCGGTTTCATACAGGACCCCAACTTATATTAAAATGGTTCTTTAGTTTTCCACCAGATCACTAGCCCCTTGAACTAAAAACAAAACAATACAGTGTTTCCCCCCAAATAAGACCTACCCCAAAAATAAGCACTAGCAGGATTTCTATGCATTTGTTAAATATAAGCCCTACCCCAATAATAAGACCTAGTGATGAGTGGCTATGCAGCCACACCATGCATTTTGGGGTGGAGAGCGACATCCCCTGAAAATAAGCCCTAGTGTGTCTTCTTGAGAAAAAATAAATATAAGACAATGTCTTCTTTTCGGGGAAACATGTAGGTGCTAACTGCCCTCAGACAAGGTCATCTACAGAGACAAGCCCAGTGATTATATAAAACCAGATCTGCCAACATTAGCTAATTTACATCAGAGGGAGCGGTTGAGAGCTCCGGAGAGAAGTGTCCTGGAGCCAGTTGTGAGGTGTGCACGTGACACAGGGAGCAGGAGTGGTCAAGTGAAGGGCTTCAAGGGAAACACACAGCGACTGGATGTTCTTCTATCTTCTACAGTCCATTGGAGTTATAGGGAGTTTGGGGGGATTCACCAAATGTACAAATGATGGAGTGAAGAGTTGAGAAGAAACTCTACTTGCAACATAAATGCATTTATGGGCTACGGACCCCAGGGAAGGGAGTGTGTGCGTGGATGTCCCGAGTGGCTGGAGAGGCATTCCCTTCTGAACAGACCTGAAATTGGAGGTCTACAGCAGATCTACTGAGAAGCTAAAGAGGCTTAAATTTCAGGACCCCTCCAGTTGCAGGGGACCCTTCTAATAAGCTGAGATTCTAGCATTACATTCATAAAGACATAAGCTCTTGCAAGATTTGTAAAAGTAAGATATTTGAACTGCAGTTGGTTAAAATGTCTATCTCTTTCTTTCCAACTTCTTCACAGTTCTGCTACGTCAGGCACTGAGGAAGTGGCTACAGGCATTTTAGAGATCTTAGCAAGGGAAGGTGAGAGGAGAATGTGCAATTGAGAGAAAGTTTTAGAATTTTTCTAAAATTGAGAGAAAGCTTTAGAATTTTTCTAAAAAATTACAGACTCTTGATTTGAATGTATGTATGCGCATAAGGAGTACCTCGCTTATCACCTTTAAATCTATGTTTCAAAAAGCCAGATAAAAAGTAGAGAAAAATACATACAATGGAACATGAAAGATAAGCCATAAAATCAATAAAATATTCTTATTAGAAAAGTGGATCACAAAGAACATTTTGTAGAACATACAAAAGCACTAAATTATTAAAAAGAGAAAACATTCCAAGTAGAAATAACGTATAGGTTGTTTCATAATCTAATTAATGAAGAAAACATGTTATAAAAATACTTTAAAGCCCTTGCTATTGACACAAAATACTAACTATAACAAATGTATCTAATGATCATCATAGCTAGTATGAAGACATTAAAAACAAATGCTTAGTGCATATTGCTAATTCAATAATTATTTACTGCCAAGAAAACTTGAAATGCCCTTGAATCTTATACTTCATACATAGAAGAATCTTGTCACAGACCAGTAAACGGTGTTGTTTTCTCAACCATAAAAAGCATGCACATCTGGGAAGCAGAGGTGGAGGTGGGAGTCGTAGGCCACACTACCCTGTTTCCTTGGATCTAAGGATATCAACTGTAAAAATCATTATTTTTTCAGGTACTCCAAAGAAAGGAAAAGGAAACATACAGCAGTTAAACTGTAAGTACTTTTTAGTTATAATTTTTATTTTCAGTTAGGAAGAGAACTATTTTAGACTTATTTAGATATAACTTTTTATATCATTCTGTACACACATAAAAAAAAAATTAAAAGTTGGTTGAGAAATTCCTAAACTCCTTCATATTCAGAGCCTGACTCTTCCAAATAATTTTTTGACTGATAGTTAATACTGTGTTTTAACATAATTATTGTCTTTTATGACAACAAAAATAATACGGTATTTCTCTAAGTGCTCTATTACTGCCTCCCATATTTTCTTCCAAGCTGCTGATTCCATTTTCGTGTCTGTGCATGGGTGGATACTGACTGACAGTAAATGTAAGGCGTCACCACTTGAGGAGATGATGAGTCCCTTGCACTCAAAGTTGGTGCCACTTGGGCATTCGGGTGTCAGTTCATGGAAATAACAGGTGAAAAGGGGCAGTGCTAACAGGCCCCCAAAGGAAACATCCCATCCCATCACCTGTAGAACAGATAAATTATGATGTACTCACACAAAAGAATATTATACAGCAAGGAAAACCAACAGTTTCCAACTGTGCCCAGCAACAGGAATGAATCCACAAACAATCAGCCAAAGAAGACGGGTACATAAGAGGGCACAGGCATGACCGCCTCTATAAAAGGGCAAATGTGGTCAAGGCTATTGGAAGTAAGGAGAATGGCCACCCCTGAAGGGGGGGATAAAAAATTAGTTCCATATACTCCATTATGTTAATACACTTAATGAACAGAATGTAAAAAAAAAAAAAAAATCTTACAGAAGAATATCTAACTGCGTGGAAAAATTCACGACTTAAAAGTGAAAACCCAAGTCATGTCAGTGTGTGTATGATAATAAGGATAGCAGGTTGGGATGATGGTTACCATGCAGGCTTTGAAGTTAAGACAACCCAGATTTGAATCTCAGTTTTGTGATCTTGGACAAATTGCTAACTGCTCTGGGCCTTAGTTTCTTCATCTGCAAGTGACATTAATAAAACTACACACCTTCTAGGGTTTTGAGGTGGACTGCATAAACTAATTAAATAATTTATAGTAGTACTCGGTATATAATCATTATAATCCCAACTTGTTAAAACTCACCCATATTTTAAAAAAAGGATATATTTAATCCCATGAGATCCATGGTGGAGGGGTGTTGGTTCTATGATCTCCATCGATACCAAAATCCACAGAAATTCAAATCTCTTCTATAAAATAGTGCAGTATTTGCATATAAGCTACGCATACATTTCTACATACTTTAATTCATCCTAAATTACTTATAACACTTAGCTAGCTAGCCAGTTGTTATATTGCATGACTTATATCATTGTATTGTTATTTTATTGTTTTGTTGGTTTTTTAAAAAATATTTTCATTCTGCTGTTGGTGGAATCCCTGGCTGGCTGAATCCATAGAGAGAGAGGGCTAACTGTATTCCAAAAAGTGAACTGGTTATCTGTGAGTGCTGGGATTCTGGCTGAGATTTTTCTACTTTTTTCTTCTATGTAAGTAATGAATGGAAATTTTCACCTTCTCGACGTTTTTTTTCCCTGAAAATTATTTTGTGGAGGAAAAATAAGCTTACTCTAGGTTAAAAGCAAGTCTCAGTGCTTTCACATCAGATTGAGTTTTCCGTACAACAGGAAAGTTTCTTTGCATAATAAGAGGATAGGAATGAATTGAATGTTGTAAAAGAAAACAGGTAGATGGAAAAGTGAGCAGAGTGGAATTCTTTACTAGAGAATGGTTAAGAAGGAAGCCCGCTAGCTGACAGTGCAGTGAGAGGGACATTTCAAAAACACTTTAACGTCTGATGAGGACTAAGTTGCTTATTTACCGTGTATTAAATAAACTATCCTGTATTTCATTTAAGAAATTTTCAAAAAATATTTCAGTGCGTTGCACATTGCTAACTAAATACTTTTAGAAGAGGAATTTCTTTTACAGAACACTCATAGGAGAGGATCCCACTTGATATTTTTAAAGAATGAGACCCAGTTGTATCTCAGATTATATCATTACTCCAGAATTCAGTCAGAAGGTATGCTCACATAGCTGCCCAATTATTAGACGCAAGGTGCTACGGAATAAACCTGTATACCATGGAAAAATGTGTCAGTGTAAATTGGTTTACAAAGGAAAGGGGTTCCAGAGGGTCTTCTGGAAAGGAACGGGATGTAGGCAGTTTACATGTGATTAAAACCTTTGGTACTACACCCAAATGGCTAAAAAGATAAGGAAAAATACTTAGCATCAGTAACCACCATGGAAATGCAAATCAAAACCATGATGAAATACCATTTCATCTCAGTCAGAATGGCTATTAACAGAAAAGTCAAAAAATCACCAACACGGGTAAGGATACAGACAAAAGGGAACTCTTACACACTGTTGGTGGGACAGGAATCATACATCCATTATGGAAAACAGCATGAAGTTTCCTTTAAAAATGCAGGTGGAAAGGAAAAGATCTACTGTTTGGTAGTACAAGAGGCCAGCTGCAGTTCACAGTAATTTGTTGTGTATTTCAAAATAACAAAAAGAGTGAAATCGGAATGTTCCTAAGACAAGGAAATGACACACACTTGAAGTGATGCCTATACCAATCACTCTGAAATGATCATTGCATGTTGTATGCTTGTATCAAAATAGCATGTACACCCCATAAAAGTCATACAAATATCATGTGTCTGTAATAATACAAATACAAATACTAAAAACAGAACTACCATATGATCCAGCAATCCTGCTGCTGGGTATTTTATCCAAAGAGAGAATGTATATTGAAGAAATATAAGTACCCCCATGTTTACTGCAGCACTATTCATAGTAACAAAGTTACAGAATCAAACTAAATGTCCATCAAGAAATAATGGAGAAAGAAAGTGTGGTATATACGCACACTATGAAAAGAATGCAATCACATCATTCACAGCAACAGGGACAGGCCTGGAGGACATTTTGTTAAATAATTCAGTCGCAGAAAGATACACGCCATATATTCTCACTCTCCCGTGGGAGCCAAAAAAAAGTGGAGCTCATATAAGTAAAGGGTAGAACTGTGGTTATTAGAAGTTGGGAAAGGTACAGCGTTGGAGGAGGAGGATAGGAAGAAATTGGTTACAAAATTACAGCCAGATAGAAAAGTGTGTAACGTTATATGGTACCTTACTGTGTCTATAATCACCAATAATTTGTTGTAAACTTTCAAACAAGTATAAGAGAGGTTTTTGAATATTCCTAACACAAAGAAATAAATATTTGGGGTGACTGACAAGCAAATCACCCTGATTTACAATGTATACATGTGTCAAAGTATCACCGTGTATCCTACAAATATGTATAATTATTACCTGTCAGCTATAAAGGGGAAAGCAAGCATTGGTTCTCACGAGCTCTGCAAGGTTGGGTAGATGACAGAATTTCTCTGTATTTCAGTTCCCTCCCTTGGGTTTCAGTTATCTACTGCTATGGAACAAAAATCTCAACTTAGTGTAAAGACAACCACTTTATTTTGCTCACAGTTTTCTGGGTCAAGAATTTGAAAGGCACAATAGGAATTGTTCTCCACTTCACAGTATCTGGGGTCTAGGCTGAGGGGCTCAACAGCTTGGGTATGGCTGGAGCAGCTCATGGGAGGTCAGACACCTGGCATCTCACGGCTCACTGTCTGAGTCACTCTCTTGTCTGGCTTCACTGGAAGGCTGGTCAACTGATCTTTCTCTCTCTCTCTCTCATTGGCAAGTTGGGCTTCAACAGAATGCTGATCCCACAACAGACTTAGTACATAGCAGTTGGCTTCCAAGGGTACAGGGTTGTTGATTCTCTCCAAGGCACAAGCCTGTAGCTGACCCAGCATTACCTCCACCATATTTTATTGGTTAAAGCCCAGATTCAAAGTCATGAAGACTATGCCTCTGGACAGAAGGGTGGTTAAGAATTTCCAGCCATCTTTACTCTGTCACAGTCTGCCCTCTGGCCACATAACGCTTATTCCCTCCCTTTTCGAAATTTACTTAACCCCTCAAGATACCCCCAAATCTCATCCCATTTCAGTATCAGCCCAATGTCCAGGGTGTAATCTGAATCAAGTGTGCTTGTGGGGGAGGCTCCTCAGTTTCAGTTTTTTGAGTGCAGCTCCTCATCTGTAGTTCCTCTTAATCTGGGGACCTATGAACTAAAGGGAAAAGTTATTTCCCAAGAGACCCCCAATATATACCCATGAGATAGGAATAGGAAAAGTGCAATGAACACTTCTATTCAAAAAGAGGGAACACAAGAGGTACATAGCTCTCCCTCATCAATAGCATTCCTGGATCAGTCCTGTGGGGGATTCTCCAGGTTTCTCAGCTATACTCTCCAGCCTCTTGGCTGAGTTCTCTGAGCTGGACCTCACTGTCCATTACAAAGGGCCTCAGTTTAGAGCTGAGGAGCTTTTCAACCTGCTTCCTTTACAAAGGAGGTTGAGAGCCCAGACACTTCTTTTCATTACAACCTTTCTCTGTCTATTTCAACTTAAGCTAATACTATTCCTTTTAAAACTCTGTAGATTTCTTATATATCAAATTCTAATCAATTGCAAAGACAAAAGCTATATCCACATTTCCTTTGGAGACACCTTCTCAACCTTGGGTCTCAAGTAAGACTGTTAATGGGGCAAGGCTTTAAGATTTCTAAAAACCCCAACTAACTGAGAGGGTATGTGAGCCACACACTTAAGATTCTTAGAAGCCTTTTAGTCTAATTGCAGGTCTATGGGGCATCACTTTAAATCTTCTGGGATTCTAGCAAAAGATCTTACAGGATTTTTTATAAAAGGTACAGTTATTTTACTGACTAAAGGAAGATAAAGAAAGTCACAAGATAATGAAATTTACCACAAAAATGTAACTGTAGGCAACTTGAGGCCCTCTTTCCCGCACCTAGAAATCCAGAGAGAGAATTCCCTAAATCTTTACTAAACAATAATCACCTTGCTAATTATGTAAGTTGCTTGCTGTTCCTTGTATTTAGATAGACTAAATTCCTGTTGGGATTTCAGTGGCAGGAAAGGGGTTCTGAACTATACAACTCCCTCGCCATGTAGAGATGCTAAACTTCATGTTCAAATACAGTAACCAGTCACAGGGTAGTTTACTGGCTCAACAATTTCCCTACCTTTTATCTTGAGGCTTTGGTTTATTTTTAAATTCTGCTTTAAAGGTGAGGTGATTAGTGTATGTACTTTCTGTGGCAAAGCACCTGAAATCTTTTTTGGTTGTGGTAATGAGGGGGTGAGGAAGCAGCAAGCCTGAGAAATAAAGAAATGAAAGAAAACAGAAGGTTCCAGTCCTGGCTTGGGAAAATGAAGCCCCCTCTATGGGTGTAAAAAAACAAGCGGCCTCTGATGGTCAGCTTCCTCTAGTTATTCAAACAGGGTTGCTGTGAAGGTATTTTGTAGATATGATTAAAGGCTATAATCCATTTAGTTCAAGTAAAGATTATCCTAGATAATCTGGGCGGGTCTCAGTCAACCAGCAGCAAGGCTTTCAAAGCAGAACTGAAGCATCCCTGCAGAAGTTCAGCCTGTGCCAGGGGGGCAGCTTGTTCTCTTTGTTTGTGCCCTGGGTTTTGGACTTGTCTAGCCATCCTCCATAATCTCTAAGTCCATAATTCTTGCAATATGTTTCTTAATACACATCGTATAGGTTCTGTTCTGTTTCTCAGGGTAAAGACTGACTGACACATTGCCTTATAGAGTAATGAGTTTCCTATTATTGGAAAAATTATAGTGAAAGGGAAAACTAAATGAAGTAAAGAGTTTACAGATTTTTAGAAAAGTAGGCAAGGACGGCATGGTGATTAAAAACACGCTAGCGTCACACTGCTCAGGTTCAAATCTTGACTGCTCATTAACTGTGTGGCTTTGGACAGATTACTTACTCCCTCTATGCCTTAAATTTCTCCTGTAAAAATCAGAACAATCACAGTTCCTACTTCGAAGTACTGTGAAAATTAAATGAATTATTATACACAAAGCCCTGACCACAGTGACTGCCACACAGGAAAAGCCAAGGAAGATTCTAAAAAGGTGAAAGGTAGATTCATAGATATTGTTAGGTCCATCGAATTCAATGATGGTCTCAGGTGCATAACTGTTAAAAGAAAATTGTCATCACCATTCTCAGGGAAGGGAAGAACGCAGTGATTGTGAGAAGGTCCTGAATCAGACTGACAAGGTTTACATCACATACAACTCGGCCACCCAACTAGCGTGTGATTTTCTTTATTTTTTTCTCTCAGACTTAGTTTTGTTTCTAGACAACACAATAGTGTTTACTATACAGGGTTACTGGAAGAAATAAATGATATAAGTCACTTTATGTAATTACTAAGGTTTTGATTAATAATTTTCCAAAATCTCCCCCTTTGTTTTTTTATGCTTGATGATCCTGAGTTTATAAACACGAATCAGTTCCCTATAATCTAATACAACATTACCCCAGTAGATTAATTTGCTGAATGAAAATACACACTAAAAATGCAGTATCATAATTTTATGGGACCACCACCGTATAACTGGTTTGGTGTTGACAGAAATGTCATAATGTTGCACATAAACATGTCTGAACTTGTGTGCGTGTGTGACAAAGAGACAGAGACAGGAAGGAGGGAGGGAGGGAAGGAAGACGGAAGGAAGGAAGGAAGGAAGGTAGACAGATGCAGGCAACAGAGCAGAACATACATTCTCTTCAAAAGTCACTGGGACATTTACCACAAGTAATGACTGTATTTAGGTATATGGTGGGCTATAAACCAAGACTCAACAAACCTCAAAGGACTGAAGTCATTCCAAATATGTTGTCTGATCACAGTGAAACTAAGCTAGAAATACCCACATATTTGAAAACTAACCAATGTATCCATTAGTCAAAGAAAAAAATGATAATGGAAAACAGAAAATATATTGAGGCATTTTAACAAACCAAATTCACTATTTTACTAAACAAGATGTGTCACAACCAGGCTAGGTTTTCTCCAGGTGTGCAACATTGGTTTAACGCTCAAAACTCAGAGATGTAGAAACGTGATAAAATTAAATACCCCTCCTCAACAACAAAAAATATATATTAGAAAATCAGGAATAGAAGGAAGCTTCTTCAATCTGATAGCAGGTATCTTAATTTTCTTTTTTTTGCCTAAAGCTTTTCAACGATGCCAGCAATATGACATGGTTGACTGCCATCATTATTTCTATTTGCTATTTATTGTAATGAAAGTCCTAACCAGTGCAAAAGGACAAGGACAAAAAAGGATAAAGCCTGGAAGGGCAAAAGTTACACTGTCATAATTAAGCAAAAAAGGAAAAGAAAAGGTAGGTTGATTCTGTATATATATAAAAATCTAAACGTAACTATAATTTATAATTAGTAAATAAAATTAGCATGATCACAATAGATCAGCATAAAATCTCTAATCTTATGCTTATATATTCTCAATTAAAAATGAGAAGAACATGAAATTTTGACACTGATCTCACTTATAGTAGTATTAAAAACCATCTCAGACTAAGAATAAAGCTAATTGTAAGCTGTATACCATATTACAAAGCATTACTAAAAGTTAAAGTAAAGTGACACACTTTTCATGGACTTAAAAATTCAATCTTGTAAAGGTAAAAATTCACCCTCTAGTACTTTATAGTCAATGTAATCTCAATTAAAATTCCTGTAAGGTTTGTGTGTGCAATTATGTATGTGAAAACAGATAAGCTGATTTAAAGATATTTTTGGGAAATGGAAAGAGAAAGAATATTCAAAACCATTTTGAATAAGAAGGTTCTAGGATTTATACCACTGGCCTTGATGATTTATTATAAAGCTAAATGAATTAATGTAGTTATGGCACAGAAATGATGGCTCACACCTGCTGGGCTGAGGCGGGAGGCTCACTTGAGCTTAGGAGTTCAAGATGAGCTTGAGCAAGAGTGAGACCCTGTCTCTACTAAAAATAGAAAAGTTAGCCAGGGATGGTTTCAATACCTGTAGTCCTAGCTATGTGGAAGGCTGAGGTGGGAGGATCACTTGAATCCAGGCGTGTGAGGTTGCTGTGAGCTAGGCTGATGCCACAGCACTCTAATCCTGGGCAAAACAGGCAGACCAATGGAACAGAATAGAAATAAACCAGGCATATTCAGTTATTTGATAACAAAGATATCATTACAGTACTATGGGGAAGGCATAATTTCTTTTTCCATTAAATGGTGATGTGTCAAATGACTACTGATAATAAAAAAAAAGACTCCTGCCTCACAACACACACACACACACACACACACACACACACAGGATTCCAGAGAGACTGTAGTTTTGAATGTACAAAGTAACAAGGCTTCAGAACCTAAAATACAAGAATATATCTAAGGCCCTGGGGTAGTAAGAACTTCTTAAAGAAGACCAAACAAAGCACAAGGGAAATGATTTATCCATTGGACTTCATGAAAATTATTAAATGGTATCAATAGAAGACATAAGGGCAAGTTATTATATGAAAAAAGATATTCATAATATGTATGTCTGGGAATAAAAAACGTGTATTTATAATCAAAAACTGTGTAAGTCAAAAATTTTTTAAAAAGAGAACACAACACCAAAAAGAAAAGGATATTTAAATGAACTTTTTTTTTTTCGAGACAAAGCCTCAAGCTGTCGCTCTGGGTAGGGTGCCGTGGTGTCACAGCTCACAGCAACCTCTAACTCCTGGGCTGAAGCTATTCTCTTGCCTCAGCCTCCCAAGTAGCTGGGACCACAGGCACCCGCCCCAATGGCTGGCTATTTTTTGGTTGTAGTTGTCATTGTTGTTTGGTGAGCCTGAGCTGGATTCAAACCCACCAGCTCTGGTGTATGTGGCTGGTGCCTTAGCCGCTTGAGCTATAGGCGCTGAGCCTTAAATGAACATTTTTAAGAAGAGGATATCTAAATGATCAATACAGATATGAAAAAAATAATCAACAGTATCACAGTATCAGGCATCAGGGATGTGTAAATTAAAACCAGGACATGCTCCCCCAAAATGGTGTATACTTAGAAATATGAAAAACATCAAGTTTGGGAAGGATGCAGAGCAATTCAAATCCTCAGGCACTGCTAGGTGCAAACTGGTTCAGTCACTCTGAAAATCTCTCTCACAGTGTCCGCCAGAACCACATACTCATATGACTCAGAACGGCAGCAATGAATCCAATCTCTTTCTCTCTCTCTCTCTCTCTCACACACACACACAAAGGCACATATATATATACATATATACGCACACATTCATGTAATAAATATTCTTCAAAACAGAATATATAGATATATTCACCAAAAGTCATGTATGAGTTCGTTCACAGCATTATTTGTAAAAGCCCCAAGCTAGAAACGTCTCAAATTTACATCAACACATCAATTACATCAATTACATAAATGCATTTTGCTATACTTACATGATGGCAGATGATATATCTGTGAAAATTAACAAACCACTGCTAACACAGAAACATGGATAAATGTCACAAATATGTGAGCGAAAGAAGCCAGATACGAGAAATATGTGATGTGGTATTCGACCTTCTGAGTCCGGTAAGGAATGGGTAGAGGCAGGCAGGAGGCTTCTAGGGTATCAATGACACTCCATTTCATAGTATGGGGGTTATAAACGTGTACTCACTCCGTGAAATCCATCAACTTACACATTAGAACTTGAAGACTTTTTACCTCTTATTTCAATTAAAATTTTGCTTAAAAATGCTATAACAAAGTCCCACAATTCTGTTTCACAAAATATTACAAAATAGATTCCAACAACACTACCCTCATTCTACCTTCACTATGGTCTCCACAGTTATTGTGATAGAAATCACTGAGGAAGACAGTTTGGAGATGTGGGGGTCAGGGATTCCTTTGAGTACAATAAAGATTAAAAGATTAAAAGTCATTAAAATGTTTGTTCTCCATGCTAAACTTGTATGAGTAATAAAAGAAGGTTAAATCTAACTATAAGAAACCAAGAGATTATTACATCAAAGAAGAGGAAGGTATTTTTTGGATTATGCATGTAACCTAATTTGACATTTTCATGTTGTTACATAGTTCATATAACTTCATGTTGATCCTTCAGCATTAATTGGCAGACCTCAACTTCCAAACACGTTGTATTCTAAAAGTGGAGCTGCTTTAAGTGATCTCCATCTTGGTTGTAAGTGGCTAAGATACCCCAAGGAAATAAAAAAGAACACTTTTCTCCTTTTTTCTTCCTGGTGTCAGGTTTTAACCAAGATACACTAACATGACCTGCCTGGTCACCAAAGTCAACTGATTGGTCACGTCAGTTAAATCAGAGATGAAAGAGGCAAAGAAGAGAAAATAGGGTCAAATGGCAAAAGTGAAAATTACACAAAAAAGGTGCCTAATTTTAAAATGAGATGATGGGTTGGATATGAAAATATGAATACACAATAATGTAAGACTCCTGCAAAAGGAGGGGATGGGATAAAAGTAATATCGGAGGGATTGGTCTTGCTGACAAAGACATATGATGAGGTGGTTTTTAAAACATGTCCAAATTTTTTTTAACTACTGCCATCAAAGGGAGAAGTGTAATTCACTTTCCTTTGATACGGACTCTACATGACTCACTTCTAATGAACAGAATGCAGCAGCAGAGACACTGCCTGACTTCAGAGGACGGATCATAGATGATGACTTTCACCTGGCTCTCTCCCTCCTTCTTGGAACTCAGCCACCATGTTATACAGAGGCCCAAGCCATGCGCAGAGATCATTCGCAGGTACTACAGCTGACAGTCTCAGCAAAGGTTCAAACTACCCACATCTGGCATCAACAAGCAGCAAGAAGAATGAACAGTCTTTAGGCGATTCCAATTCACAGCCCTTTAGCTGAGCTAGCTGATGTCAAATAGAGCAGTGACCAAGAAGTCCTCACTGAGCTCTTCTCAAGAAGCATTTTTATAAGCAAAACTTTGAATGTCATTGTTTTAAGCTGCTATATGTAGGAGTAGGGTATGATGTAACAATACATAAATAGAAGAGACAACTCCTCTATTATAACAGAATCAGAAGATGAAGTTAAAATGCAGCAGATGTGAATATTTAATGGAAGTTAAAGGAGTCCCTGTCTGATATCTTATATTTTCCCTGTGAAATATGAGGCAAGATCATTGCTTAGAATGAGAGAGAGAGTGTGGAAGTCAGAGACACAAAGAGGGGAATGAGGCAGAGATTGAGAACAGGAGGCAAAGCTGATCAGAGAAATGTGGTAGAACTAAGTCGTGCTGACAGCCCATCTGAGGTTGGCGACAGTGAATTCACAGTGCCCTTCCGTGTGCCTTTCTCCAGCAGGGCTTGGCTCTTGACTGAAAGCACTGAGAAAGCAGATAGTTGAGTTTACTGGAGTTCGATTTTTGTCAGAAAGATTGATAAAGAGGTAGAAGTGGAAAGGATTTTGGTGACCAGGTAATCTAAACTGGTTAAGAAGAAAAATGAAGAAGTGAGAGGGCTGAGAGATGAATGGATGGGAGGTTCTGGTGAAGAATGATGACGACGGGAATATTTGAAAAGCAAGGAAAAAGGAGAGGACATTTGGATCAAAGAATGACACGCCTGCAGTGGTGATTCTTGAGTAATGAATATGTCTAGGTTCTTGATGACAGCAGGCATCTTAAATGAAGTGTAAAGGAGACAGGAGATAACATAGTCAAAGCACTGAGATGCAGTGATGATGGATGGTCATTCACATGGAATCCGAAACCACCTATGATGAATGCGGATCTTACAGAGAAAGACTGGGAGCCAGATACGAGTTTTTGATGATTGAGAAGTAAGGAAGAGATTGGTAAATAGTACGAGGATGGGAAACATTGGCATACTTGAATGATACAAGCCCCAAATGATGGGTTTTTCAAAAAGTTGGGAGCAAAATACTGTATGTCTTCCTACCTGCCTGAGATCAATCTCTCCCTACCAATTAAAAGTGAAGTGAACTCTTTTCCCAAATAGTGAAGGCATTACAGAGAAAGTTCCTGCCAACTGGGGAGGGCGTTGTATACTTCTAGAAAAGGCTTACAATTTTGACCCACTTAACTACCCATGACTTTACCTTCCAACATGACATAAGCCAAAAACTGTGCCACATTCTAGAGATTAAAACACTAAACAAAATAGATGCCATCTTTGCCTTCCCAGGACTATTGCAAAGAATCTCAGGCCAAGGATGTCACCAAAGAGTGACATTATTTGTTCAAGAAATGGACAAATACAACTTTGGCTCATGTTCTTATACAAAAAGTGGGAGACAGATACTTAGGAATTTATAAGGTGTATGATGATACACAGGTGCTGAGAGTTACACTAGTGTGAAAATCCAACAGGTAGGAGTTTATATGGGAATAAGTTTAGAACGTCTGAGATCATCTTGGGAAATGGACTGAAACTGACTGAAATAGAAACTTGCCTTGAGTCCATTTTGGAGATGTTTACATCTGTAATTGTAGCACTTACACTACATTGCTTTACTCAGCTGTTTTCCTCATTGCAGTGGGATCTAGGAGGGCAAAGATGGCATCCATTTTGTTTAGTGTTTTAATCTCTAGAATGTGGCACAGTTTTTGGCTTATGTCATGTTGGAAGCTAAAAATCACTCTTGCTCAGGCTGGTCCCTATTTTCTGCATATTGGTGATTGTTTTGGAAGACGTATGGGGCTGGAGGAGTTATAAAAAAATCTAAAAAGAGTAAAAAAAAAAACCAAAAACAAAAACAAAAAAACAAGCTGCAGAGGCATGTGCCTGTAATTCCAGCTATACGAGGAGGATCCCTTTTGTCCAAACTCCAGCCTAGGCAAAATAGTGAGAATCTGTCTCAAAAAACAAACAAACTGGGCAGCGCCTGTGGCTCAGTGAGTAGGGCGCCAGCCCATATACCAAGGGTGGTGGGTTCAAACCCGGCCCCAGCCAAACTACAACAAAAAAATAGCCAGGTGTTGTGGTGAGCACCTGTAGTCCCAGCTACTCTGGAGGCAGAGGCAGGAGAATCCCTACACCCAGGAGTTGGAGGTTGCTGTGAGCTGTGTGAGGCTGCCACAACATTCTACCGAGGGCGATAAAGTGAGACTCTGTATCTTAAAACAAACAAACAAACAAAAAAAAAATTAAATACAACAAAAATAATACAATTTTGTAGATTTTTATATTGCTAAAAATACTACCTTAATTTGTAAGCACAAATGTTCTTCACTTTTAAGCATAAATGATGATATACATTTGTTTTTTAAGCCTCGTTTATATCAAAGTTTTACTGTGCTTTCTTTTATTTGCTCTGTGACTGGGTTTTTTAAGTTTTGAGGACTGGTGCATGGATTCCAGTGTCTCACGTTTAGGTGAGCAGTATCATATTTTCTCTATCTAGACCATGTGATTTTGGACACTTCAATCACGGTAGCCCGAAATTTTCTAGATTAGAGTGTTTTTGTTGGTTGGTTGGTTTTAGTTTATCCTTCTAACAAACCTCCTTAGCTGCCCCTGTCTAAATGTTCTCTGGTTCTGCTGTATACAAAACACTGCGACTATACATAGGATGCTAACGGTTTTATATAAGAGTAGAATGTTTTATGTTTTATTTCCAAGACTCTTCCCCGGTGGTGAACACTTAGATGGTCCCTTATGTAGTAGAACATGAAGATATCTTCAAAGATTAGTTCCACAATTCATAAATTTGTTTCTTAGGTCATAATTCAGAGGCTATCGTTCTTAAAATGCAGATCAAAATTTTTCCCTTAATAAATTACTTTATATTTATTTCCTCACATTGAGGTCATGTGCCACTTCTCTGCCCACACAATTTATGAGAGCTTTCTATGATTACTTCCCAAATCTTGCTACTTAAGTGTACATTTTCCCTTTTAATAAACATAACAGAATCACTGAACTATAAATACTGGAAAAAGAGATCATACAGGCATCTTCTAGTCCATCCCTCTCAATTTTATACCATAATTTGGAGACATTAAAACAACTGTCCATTGTGAATTATAAGAATGTATTAGAAAACAGAATTTAGATATTTTTTATTCTTAATGTTCTTATTATAAAACTACATCTGGACTTTTTAATATCTATTTCAGAGGACCGTAGGGGGAAGGAAACTGATATTTACTCAGCACATGACATGTGGTGCTATTATATTTACCTTGTCTTTACACTAGGCCATGTAATTCTACAAAGCTCAGTAACTTACAGGATGCACATTTAAATTGTGAAAGTAATATTCTAGCGTTAAATTACTTTGTTTCTTCAGAAGTTACATTGTTCTCATCATTGTTTTGGCTTTTATTCTTTTTTTAAACAGAAAGGCCAAATTTTTATTAGTGAGAGTTCTTAATTTATAGAAGTTATGCCAGATGTCATAGTGTCTACAGTTTCTAAACAGCTGGCTTTGAAACGTGGAGTGAAACGGGGATGAAATATGGAAAAGGTCCCTCGACCAAGGTCAATTTCCCCCCATGGCTGGGAGAACAAAAAGCAAGTCCCATATAAAACCACCCATTATATATCATTTCTCAGAAATGCCAGGGCCTCCTAATTTCAAAATTGTCCCCCAAATTTGCTTCTGCCCTGTGTTCATTTCCTGACTCCATTACTCACATTATGATCCATCCGCCAAGGCACGGATGCTAAAAACCTGGAAGTCATCCCCAATTCCTACTTTTACTCATGCTCTACATCTAATCAGTTAAAGTACGTTCTGCTCATTTTCCTTTTTTTTTTATTTTTATTTTTATTGTTGGGGATTCATTGAGGGTGCAAAGAACCAGGTTAACTGATTGTATTTGTTAGCTAAAGTCCCTCTTATAATTGTGTCCTGCCCCTCAAAGTTGCTCATTTTATTTTTCAAATTTCTCCCATTTCAGATCCTTTTCTCCACCCCTACCTATTGCTCCCAATCTTCCAAACCTCTCACCCAAATTACCATCGGAGTCCTTTAAGTGACCTTCTTGTCTGGACTCCACTTGCTCCAGTGATTTATCTCCACAGTGCCACCAAAGTAATCTCTTTAAAATCCCTATTTTATGTCTCTCCCTTATTTCAAAGCCTATAAAACTCACTGATGTCTACAGAAGAGACTTCAAACTCTTCCCCTGTGTGGTGCTCTCTCCGTCCATGGCTTCAGTCTCCTCTCTCCTCTTTCTTTTTACAGCCTCCCCTCTTCCCACCAGACTCTTACCATTTAATCATGGTGGATACTTGCTTCCTTATCCGACTCCTCTGCAGGTTTGCTTACCCACAGCTCCTACTCAGGACCCTTCCTCTGATCATCCCTCTCCTAAACATCCTCCACTGTCAGTGATCACTTGAGGGGACACCCCCTCCTTGAAGTCCTTTTTGAACTTCATCCTCCCCATCGCCCCATCCCGGTGGAAAAGACTTTTCTTTCCTTAGTTCCCCACTGAACTATTATGAAGAGATTTGTAAGAGTTTTGTTGTTGTTGTTATTTGTTGACTTGTCTACCTCCCCTTCCTGGAACACACCCAGCCAGGAGTAGGTACTGTGTCCTATTTAATCCGTATTCTCATAGTCTTGCAAAAGGTCTGTCGTACATGTTAAGAGCTCAATTATGTGTATAAATAAAAAATAATTATTTACAAGTAAATAAAGAAATAAAGCAATGAACAAAGAAAAGAACTACTTAGGATATTCTTGAAGGAATATTCTTAAAAGATTAAAATGTTCAAAATGATATGGTACTGGCCTAAGTATATTTACCTCCCACAAATTCTACATTTTTCTATTTAAGCCTTTTTTTTTCCATTTAAAATTTAAGATCTATTCATTTGAGGAAATTTGGTCACACATGTGTACTAACATTAATTATTACCTACATACCCAATCTCATACATTATACTAAGGTTTTTAAATTAATTTAATGGTATATAAAAATGAATTATGGTCAACTCCTTCTGTGACAAGATCTTAATAGCTATTCTGGTTTCCGAGAAGCTTCTTAACGTGCTGCCACTCAGCCATGGCTTACTCTTCTAAGCTGGCTTTCATGCCTCTAATTGTCCTGCTGCCAGCAATGAAAAACAACAGTCTGTCTCTATCCTAAGTTAAGGACACTCAGCAAGGAAATAGGAAAATGATTCTTGATTATAGATAATTCCTACAGTAGGTAATCGGTATGATTAGAGTCACAGCATCATGGATCTGGATGAGAGCCTATGTATTTATTATCATCAAAACTGCGTAACTGAGGGTTTTGACTTTTCTTGTCTTTTTTTTTCCCCTTAAACTTAAGGAAGACTATTCCCAAGTACCTCTGCATTCTCTAGATTGGAACAAGTATCTGCTATTGATTTTCCTTAAAAAAGAATTCTGATAATCAAAATTTTAAAGACATAAGATATAAGAGGTTACTAAATTTGTTTCTCACATTTAAATCTACAAAAAATTTTCAACAGAAGTATATTCACTGAGAGCATAAAAATGACATAAAAATGTCTAGCATTAAAAATGACAAAATCCTGATGATAGTAAAGCCCCTAAAAGAATTTAACTTTGTGGTTAACTTTATAGATTATCCTCAAATTATTCAACTATAATAATTCGATAACTAAGTTTGTAAATGCTTATTCAGAAGAAATAAGTTAATTCCTAGTATGAGAAAAGTAAATCCTGCATTTTTCATCTACACATCCTTGTGAGGGTCCATAAGTAACCAAGATAACAGAAAGATGGGTTGGCGCATATACTACGTGCAAAGACAGCTGTGTTCTAAACCTGTATTGTCCCTTATACCAGCACTAGTTAGCCACGTGTAAGTTAAAGAATCAGTTCTTCAGTGGTTCTAGCCACATTTCACATACTCAATAGACTCATGTGGCCATCAGCTACCACATTAGACAGCATAGGTGCAGAATATTTCTATCATCGCAGAAAGGTCAAATAGACTCAGACACAGTTATCTAAACAATGGCAAAATGCAAATTTCTAAATACTTTTAAAATGGTAATATACTCATATTTGCCCTTAAAAAATGTTACCTATTAAAAGAAACCTGAATTTTTGTTGAACATATTCTACTTCTGACTTTAATTTCCATTCACCTTTAAGTTCATCAGAGAGATACTCTGAAAAACACTGAAAGATAATTATGTAAACTTTAGGCTCCACGGTGGCTTTACCACTTGCAGTCATGGGAAAATCTGTGTCTAAATCCCTACCAACACTTTCAACCATAGGCCTCAACATCTTGGCCATGAATGTATCACACAGAGTCCCACAGGCAACCTGTTAAGTTTAACAGTATTTTCTAAAATAAAATAAGTTAATACCCTTTTCAGGTTAAGAGAAGGTACATGTGGTTTTGTGACTGTGTGTAGAATAAAAAGTAGGAGACTGGATAAATAAAACAATCTTGAATAACAACAGCTTAAAACTCCTCAGAGAATTTTATTATCACTTATATTTCTAAAAGTTTATGCGTCTGTGTATTAGCTGATGTTTAAATAACTACACTTAAATTTTGAAAAGCATCTATTTTCAAGAGTAATTTTAACATATACCTAACAGGTATGTAACATTAAGAATTGTTCTTTCATTAAGTTTTGGGACATATCAACATAATCTTCAAATTCACTGCAGAAGAACAGGTATCAAAATGAATGCTGTCCACAGAAACTGTGGAGATGAGAATGAACGGACTCTCCCTAGATTTCAGATCTTACAACAGAAAATGTTTATTCTAAGAACAGAGGGACAGGTTTCAATGGTGTAAAACACTGGTGCCAGAGTCAACACTAACCAACACCCTTCTCCATTATCTTTATGCCCAAACTTCATTCTTCTGGAATATTTTTAGAACTAAGCTCTCGAATAACCTGCCTGTGTGAGGCTGGGTTCTAACCAAACCTCAAATCTCAATTGACTTGATTTTTTTAAAGCCAGCTTTTCAAAATCAAATGTTTTCTCTCTATTGGCAATTTTCAGAGTTCTAAGTTCACTTTCCATAATGTCAGCACTTGTATCTTGCCTTACAGTTGGCTTTATAAATACATGTTCTCTCTCGCAGTAGACAGAAAATTTTTGAGCTTTTATGTATAGGGTCTACAACTAAAATGTTTTGTAAATATTTTGAAAATGAATATATTAATTGATTATTTAGTAATGCTGAATAGAGTAGGCATCAGATTCTAGTCCCTGCTCAGTTATTACTAATGGTATAATCTCAACTCCAGGTTCTCCAGAGGTCAGGCTCTTTGAAATGTAATGATTGTATAGTCTGATCTCTAAGATCATTTATATTTCTAAAAGTTTATGCTTCAATGTATCAATGCAAGTTTAAACAATTAAATTCAAATATTGAAAGACATATTTTCAAGAGTGATTCTTTTAAAAAATACACAGAACAGTTAGGTATGTAATGGTAAAAGTTGTTCTTTCATTGTTTTAAAATGTATCAATACAATTTCTTTTCTCACTACAGTATAACAGCAGGACACATCTGATAACATTGCTTCCAATGAAATTACAAATATTGACCAACACATGACATTGCAAATAATTTTCCCCATGACACATCATTTGCTATTCTTTAGTCATTTCACAATAGTTTTTCAAACTATTATAACTACTTTCATTTGCCATAAATAAACTTACATAAAAAGCTGGCTAACATATTTAAAAACTATGCTGTCATTAACACTTAAAACTTAGGAGAGCATTTATCATAGAATAATTTAAATACAATTAGATAAACATTTAAAGTTTCCATTCCATTTTCTGTAAATATCCCAAGATTATCTCATAGCTATCAGTTTCAAATTAATACTGCCTAGGGAAGAATTGGCTTGATAAGTGCATAACAGAAATGTATAGGTCACAGAAGAGTCTATTATCATTTTTAAAAATATAAACTCTATACAGGCCATCACTAGCTAATGAAAATCACTTAGGTGATCAATAACTCAACACACTCTTGTAATACAATTAGCACATGTTTTATCTTTAAATTAACAGAGCTTTAAGTTAACAGGGAAAATGACAACTTGTCAGGTACAAATAATTCTTTACATTTTTTGCATTCTATACAGTTTTCTGTACAGTTGGTTACTATACTGGCAATTAAAAAAGATGACATAAATTCTACCTCTACAATGACTTCTTTAAATCTCCACACTAAAGAATGTTTTTAATAGTTTGTATAGTCATTCATCAAACTTGTCTGGAGCTCCGGAAAATGAATGCCAAAACCTTACTGATAAAACACAAACCGTAAGATCTCACTTTTGTACATTCAGCAAAATGAATGATTAATCCTTCTAGATGAATTCTTTATTGATACAGAAAAAAAGCTATTTTCTTCATGCTAAATCATTAAACTCGCCCCAATTCTTAAGTTACAAACACAGAAACATTAAAAATACATACAAACACAAACCAATCACCAGGCTCATTTCGAGTGCTGAGATGTCATACACTACTGGTGATATTACAAAACCATCTGTTATGTGGTCATTCTGAATTACAAAAGCCCAACACGGACTTCACAAAGGAAAATCAATTTTCCTTTCACAACTAATTGACTGACATACACATATATGTGCACACATATACACACTCATACACACACACCATGCAGCCATACAGAAATTCAATTTGCACTATCTTTTTTAGTGTTTGGTATAAAGTGTGGCGTGTCCCCACTTTCAGCTCTCAGAAGAAATGAACAGTGTTCTGGAAGCACTTGGATTTCAAATGACCTTTAGGTTTTACAGGCATTGTAGCAGATTCAGGAGTGTCTAGAGACAAGGCAAACCTGCCTGGCTTTTCCCCCCCCCACTAACGAGTAAAGTTGCTGTGTGGTCTCAGCGCGCTTTGCACTGCTAGTCAGGAGGGGCGGGAGGGGGTCTCAGCCTGACCGGTCCGCTCCGGACTCTAGCAGTCCCCGCCTGTGATAAGGTCCGGCCGGCCCCGAGTGATGGCGGGAACCCAGCCAAGTCTACCCACAGCGCTACCTGTAGCTCCGGGAGGAGTCGGGGGTGGGGGGAACCGGGCTGGAGGGGCACTGGGACTGCTTTCCTGAGACTATATTTGGGGAAGTGATCCAGGACGTGTGCAGTGCTCCCGGCTTTAGCGGGAACCGGGATCGGCCGGGGGACGGGACGGGATGGGGGGACCCTCCTCCCAGGCTCCGTCCATCCCGCCCCGCGCGCTCAGCCCGCCCCCCGGAGCTGGGGGAGGGCGCGGAGGAGGAAGGCGGCTGGCCCCCGAGGCCCCTGGAACGGGTCCCAGCTGCTGCGGCCACTGCTAGGCCCGGACCGTGCCCGCGGGCCTCGGGGCTCCGACCTGGAGGGGCGCTCCGTGCCCCGCGCCGGCCCGCCCGGCGGGTCCCCAGACCCGGCCTTCGACTCACCGCTCTCCACCTCGCTGCCTTTCTTGGCGGTCGCCGCGTTCCCCATGACTGGGGCGATGGCGAGAAGGGGTCAGGGAGAGGGGGACTGGGGCCGTCCCCGCTGCTCCGCAGTCTGAGGCGACTCCCGCTTCTGCACGCGTCAGATTGGTGAGTGAGCCCGGAGTCCGGGCGGCGAGACCGACGCGGGTCTGGGGAAAGGGCTTCAGGGAACTCTTCAGCCCCTGTCGGCAACAGCGGCGCCGGCGGCGACCACGGCGGACACGCCCCCTTCCCGGGCCCGCCCACCCGGCGCGCCCCC
>NW_003852405.1:23626923-23698487 GCF_000181295.1 Otolemur garnettii
CTGGTCTGGGCGGCGCGCGGGTGGACCCGGCCCTCGGGCAGCGTCGCGCGGCTGGCGTCTTGGTGCTTGTCCCTGAGACGGTAGGAGGCGGCGTGGGAACCGTTAGCTCTGAGGAGCGCAGAGTCCCTGCTCAGCGTGGCGTTCCCCGTGCCCGGAGCTGGGTCGCGGGAGACCGTGCGGGTGGCGCGGTGGCTCGGGTGGCTTTCCTTGTGCCCCGCGACGCCGCCGCTCCTCACTCAGCTGCCTTCTTCGCGCAGCCCCGGCAGCGAGGGGCCGCACCTGGGCGTGGGGCTGGCACGCGACCAGAACCCCGGGTCTTGCTTCTGTCTCCCTGGCAGAGTCAGGTGTTCGCCGAGCCACCACGTCGTCCTCGGGATAGTAGGCTCCGGTCACAAGCCCTGTGATGATTCCAGTGAGGGGTTTACTCGCCGTGGTTTGACTGGCTCGCTCTCACAGCTTTTGTCAGCCTTCCCAGGCAGAGATAAAGGAAAAGAAGACTTTTGTTTGCGGGACTTATGTTGATGTGCAGGCGTCCTTGTATTTAGCAACTTCCCCTGTCGCTCTCAAACTAAATGCATTCCAAATTATCAGTTGTCTGTATTAATGCATTCCTTAGAGCACTGAATTTGCTGTTAGCTTCACGTATCGGGTAATCACGTGGCGCTGTAGTGTTTTTCTGTTGTGTATTCCTTTGATCTTTGCTCTGTGACCGTTTATTCCAAATACAGAGTGGAAAGATTGTAATATGCCAAGCTATTAATTTATTCTATGTTCCCAAGGCATCAGGCATAGTAAGTGTTTAATGAATTTCTCAGAAATTTTCAATAATCCATTACTGACCAAAAAAGTGGAACGATAATGAAATTTCCTAGTAGGCTTCCCGCTGTCATTGCCAATTCATGTATTTAACATTTATATCATGTATGCTGTATTCCAAGTTCTATACAAATGTTAACTCATTTGATCTCCTAACAACTTAAGATGTGTGGTTTTACTAGCATAAGTTTACTTTGGAGCAAATTAAGGCACAGGGAAGTTAAATAATTTACTCAAATTTACACAGGTATTATTATCTGGTGGAAGCAGGATTTGAACCTTGACAGTTGAGCTCCAAAGTCTGACCTTTTGTCCATAATGTTTATTTGAAACTTGTGGATGTTGTAAATGACTTTCTCTCCATTTGAAATCTTGTTGATTTGAAAAGATAGATGCAGGTGAATTTACTTCCTGGGACAGTTTATAATGATATTTTCTGGGTTTCAGTGAAATTCGAGTAAAATAAAAATAATAGCGAAATGAGAATTTGGACCAGACAATTTAAGGTTTAGTGTCAGCCTGCAGCAATGTCGCGACATTGTCACTTTTCCAATCACATTTGGTTTTGTAGTGTGGATGTGGTATTTTGCTCTACATACATGCAAGGTATGCGCTAAATCACATCTCTGCAAAATTAAAGTCAACTTTTTTCATGCTATATTCTAGAGGGAATCATTCTAGAATTGTAGAACTCATGCTACTGTTGTTGGGGTGAGTTTTAAATGTATATAAAATGATGTATAATTTGTCACTTTCCTTGGCATAATTTTGAATTTGAGGTCCCTAATAAGATGGCAACCATCTGTTTAGTAAATCATTGTTTTGCAAAGGATTTAATTGACTGGTATTAATAGAGTTAGATATAACTACATATTGAAAAATTACAGCTTTACAAAACTACATATTGAAAAACTTCAGCTTTACAAAATTGTCTTCCTTTCTCAATTTAACTGTATCATTGATTATGAAAATGAATTATTTGTTAATGGTAAAAATACACGATTTAAAAGTTTTTGATTTGGGACAGTGCCTGTGGCTCAAAGAGTAGGGCACCAGTCCCATATGCTGGTTCAAACCCAGCCCTGGACAAAAACTGAAAAAAAAAAAATTTATTTATTTATTTATTTTTTCTTTAGGCTATTTATTTTTCTGACATTAGCTTACTGCTCTTCTGGTTCAAGGAAGATAATATTTTCAAAGTATATTTGATGAATAGTTTTTGATTAGTTAACAATCATTTGGTTATAATTATATACAAGTTGTTTTTCATTATTAGAAAAGAATTCTCTGTAGGAATCTATCATTTATGTAGCATCTGAAAGATTGTTTCAAGAATTGTTTTTTACATTCTAGAAGGGGTAGAAATTTCATTAACTGTTCAGTTAGTTATTTATGAATGATTAGAGCTCCCACGGGGCAATTCTATTTGCCAGGGACTTTACTACACCTCAGATAAGTACAAA
Organism: Otolemur garnettii; assembly: GCF_000181295.1. NCBI lineage: Eukaryota > Metazoa > Chordata > Mammalia > Primates > Galagidae > Otolemur > Otolemur garnettii. Next base: position 23,629,203 of record NW_003852405.1, read on the forward strand.
GGTAGAACTGTATCTTATTTTTCCAGGAAAGCAGATACAGGAAGAAGGGAGTCCCTTTCCTTGTAATACTTTGGTTAATCTGAGTAGCACTATGTAACAGGGAAAATTGTACCAGTGGTAGCTGGTTTGGAAATAGTCTTCCATTTTCTAGTACTTATTAAAAATTTTTGACATTTCATGATTTTGTGTGATCTCCACAATAAACCCACATAAGCAAGATGACTATATTAGCCCTATTCTACCAATGAGTACATCAAAAGTTCAAAGAAGTGAAGTAACTTGGCCAAGGTCATTCAAATGGTAAGTGGCAGACAGTAGCTCTTATGACATCACTGTATGAAAGATGTAATCTCATTCTTGATTTTATAGTCCTCATTTTGCAGATGAGAAGACTAAGGTTTATGAACAAAGAACCTTGGCCGCCTTTTTAGGGTCATGTCTTTACTCAGGAGGGAGGAAAATGGGAGGAAATGAGTCAATTTTTATTCACATTTATTTTACTCATATTGCCAACTTGATTTCCAAGTCTTTTTTAAAAAAAAAGGCAACCCTGAACACAATGTATGTTAGAAAAACCTGTTTTTTCTTTATAATCACCAGTACAAAGAAACCATAGTTGATAGTTCTTGGAAAATATATTCAGGACATTTTTTTAAATATTTTATGTCAGATAAGTGCCAGTAAGAATTTATTTGATTCTTGATACAAGATATGATATCATTGATTATTTTGAATAACTAGTAATCCACATAGTCTAATTATATAGAACACATATGTCCTAACCCAATAGACAGCACACATTACATAAAGGTAAAGGGCAAAGTAATAGTTTTAAAATGAGGAAGTAATTTGATGGCTAATAAATTACAAATATAATTATTTCAAATCATTCTAATGCAGTACAAAGTTTTTTTATTGGGTATAATTCTAATCTCTTTATTCAAGGATTTTTTTTAATCTGAGGTTCAGAATTCATCTTTTTAGATACTCTTTTACAGATAAAAGAATTGACTGATTAATCAGAATAAACAAAAATGAGCTAGTGCCAGAGTATAATTATAGGTTACCTCCTTTGTAGAGGGTCTAGAATACAAACTGTGCTAAGAAAAAAAGAGAAAACTTGGTGAGAGGAGAACAAAATCAACAACTTCTTTTTTTCTTTAATATGTAGTACTCCTCAGGAAAGTTTGTTTGTTTTGGATTTTCTAATTTTACTACTGTGTTTATCAAAACGATATTTGGCTAAATCTGCTATTTCAGTGCTGTGCCATGGATTTTTTTGGCATGTACCTACATAACAAAGGTAACACCCAAATTTATAAAACATTTGCTGCTTTATGAAGTCAAACGTGGTGCAAGAACTTTTATGAAATCTCAGCTTTAATAATTGAAGTTTCTATTAGACCAACCTAAAAAGAGGAATATCTGGCCTACTAAATTAAAATTATATTCATATTATTGACAATGACAAACCAGAATGGTGTTAGTGGGGTATAAAGGATTTGAGCTTTGTAATCAGAACAATTTGGATTCATGTTCTGGCTTGGCCACTATCTGTGATCTCCAAATACATTATTTAATTTCTTATTGGCCTTAGTTCCCCAAAGGGTGAAGCAGTTATCCCTAGATTGTACCAAACTAGATGTTATGGAAAGACGATAGTAAGAGTTGCTTCATATGTTGAAAATAAGAACGACTAAAATCTCTGGATCAATTTCTATACTGGGTGACTGGATAACAGACATCAGAAATGAAAGGGAAATACATTGTTTTAAAATTAGTTATGTGACTCAATTCATACTGAGTTTAAGTGGGTAGTGACATGTGTAAGAGGATGATGAACAACAGGCAAATGGAAGATTAGATCAATACAGGAATTGTGACTGCAATGTCAAGATGAGAGCTATGGCTATGAATGAAGAATGAAGAGTTATCATACAGAGAGGAAAAGAAAGACAGAAAAGGAGTCTTGCGTAGTAGTAGCTTGTGGTGGTCAGGCGAGTCCAGAGAGAACCGGGAAAGGCAGTCATGAAGGTCAAGAAAGGAAGGAGTGTCAGTTTGATTGATTTCATGATAGAAATTGACTCTAAGTACTATGAGCAAAACAAATTTGTTGGAAGACTGTACAGAAAGAATGCTTGTAGGAAGGAAAGGAGAATTGAAGAACCAGGCTTGGCATAGTCAGGACTCAGGAACCAAACAGCTCCAGAGTTGAAGTAGCAGTTGTTGCTTGACATTTTGCCCTGATGTACCTAATAGAATGAATAAAAAAAAAAAGAAACCTGGCTTCTCACTGAACACTGAGTGCAATTGACACCTGCTCTTTGGAGCAGAGCCTGTGGCCCGTGCCTGAAAGCTGGCCACAGTTGTAGATGTTTTTGATCAGAATAGTCTTTTGCCAATTTTTGTCTCAGATCTGAGGCCCCAGCCATTGGATGGTACCCATCTACATTGAGAGTGGGTCTTCTCAGTCCTCTGAGTCCGAGATCAATATCTGGAAACACTTTCAGAGACATGTCCCAAATTATCTCTCAGTCCATTCAAGTTGACACCTAAATTTAACCATCCTTCATAGTTACACATTTTTTTCCCATTATGGTATTTCTGGTGTATTTAATATTTTGTCAGCTTTATTGAAGAAAACTAACATTTTTTTTTTAATGTTACATACACACAAAGCCATCACCACAATTATACGATAATAAACGTAGCCATCACTTTCAAAAGTTTCTGCATGGGCTTTGAAATCTTACACTCATGCCCCTCCTTGCATACATGATACCAAGCAGTCAATGACTTACTTATTAGGTTCGTGTTACTATAGTTTAGTTGTATAACATGCTCAAGTAGTATGTGATCTTTTTTATTTGGTTTGGTTTCTTTCACTCTGCATAACTTTTTTTTTTTTCAGACAGTCTTACTCTGTCACCCTGGGTAGAGTGGCCTGGCGTCATCATAGCTCACAGGAACCGCAAACCTTTGTGACCCTCCTGCCTCAGCCTCCTGAGTAGTTGGGACTTCAGTCCTGCACTACCATGCCTGGCTAGTTTTTTCTATTTTTAGTACAGATGGGTTTTGATCTTGAGCTCTCAGGCTGGTCTTGAACTCCTGAGATCAAGCAGGGTGCTGAGATTATAGGAATGAGTGAGCCACCTTGACCAGCTGCATATTTTGAGAGTAATCTACACACATTGATGATTTCACATATCAATAGTTCCCTTGTTTTTATTGCTGAGTAGCATTTCATTGTATGATTATATTTATACTTACCTGTTGATCAACATTTACATTATTTTAAAATTTACCTTATGATAGAGCTACTTTGAATATTTTGCTTATTTGTTTTTTTTATTATTGCATTTGAGAGCTCTTTATATTTTCTAAATTCAAGTCTTTTATCAGATATATTTTTGAAAATATATTTGGTGAATCTGCTTTATCTTTCATTTTATTGAGTGTCTGTCAAAAAACAGAAGTTCTTAATTTTGATGAAGTTCAATTTATCTTTTTTTTTTTTTTTTGGATCATGATTTTGCTGTCAAATCTAGCAATTTTTTTCCCTAACTCTAGAGAACAAGCTTTAAGCACAGATGGCTTCACTCATGAATTCCATCAATCATTTAAAAAAGAAATTATACCAATTCTACGCAAAATCTTCCTGAAAACTGGAGAGGGGGGATATATATCACAACTTACTCATGGGCCGGCATTTCTCTATTACCAAAACCAGACAAAGATGTTACAAGAAAGGAAAACTACGGACCAACGTCAATCACAAATGTACATGCAAAAATTCCAAATGAAATTCTAACACATCAAATCCAACAACATGAAAAATGGATTAATACTTCATTGCTAAGTGGGGGCTTATCCCAGATATGCAAGGTTATCTTAATGTTTGACAAGTAATCAATATAGATACATATTGCATTGCAATAGATGCAGAAAATCATTTGACAAAATCCAACTTTTATTCCTGATTTTAAAACAACTTTCAGCTAGGAATGCAAGGAAACTTCTTCCAGATGAATGCCATCTACAAAAATTCTATAGGTAACAACATATTCCGTGGTGAAAGATCAAATGCTTTCTCTCTAACATTAGAAACATAGTGAGAATGGCTGCTTTTACTATTTGCCTATTCCTTGGAAGTTCTAATCTGTGCAATTAGATAAGAAAAAGAAATAAAAGCTATTCTATTATAAAAGTGATAAACCATGTTCAAAGATCAGAAGACGCACTTTTGTTATGATGTCAGTTCTGGCTTGGTGCTTATAGCTCAGTGGCTAGGGTACCAGCCATATGTATTGGGGCTGGTGGGTTCGAACCCAGCCCGGGCTTGCCAAACAACAATGACAACAAAGATGTCAGTTCCTCCCTAAAATTCATTTATAGATTTAATGCATTCCCAAGCAAAAATTACAACAGGCTTTTTTTTTTTTTTTTTTGGTAAAATCACCAAGCTGATTCTAAAATTCATGTAAAAATGCAAAGGACTTAGAATAGCTAATAATTTTGAAAAACAAAAAGCAAGTTGGAACACTTAACACTACCTGATTTAAAGACATAGAACAAATCTACTATAATCATAGATGTATACATATATTTTCTGTTGCTTCTCCCAAAGATAACAATGGCATAGAACTCAAGTCTAGGTGAGAAGGTGGATAAGTAAACTCTTCCTAATGCGGTGTGCTCTTCTAATACATAGTGCTCGCACATATAAATACTTACTGGCTTTCTTGGGATCACTGGGGGGGGGGGGGTATTTAACTCTTGACTTTGGGAAAGCCACCCAGAAAAAGGTTTGTTAAATGTTGAGGGTTCCACTGATTCCTCTTTCAATACTTTTATTGTGATCCAGTTAAAACTTCACTTTACTTTGATATCTATCATTAGACTATTACCAGATAACATATCAAGACATAGGCTGTCATAAGAAAAAAAAATGATAGTATGGTTAAATGCCAAGTTTGCCTGACCTTTCCAGTCAGCTTGCTTAAGCAATCTTTTGTAATGATCTAAAGTGACCAGAACTAAATTCTTATTTAGATATTTATGTTAAGAATTAAAGTCACTTTTTCCCCACATATCTTCTTTTGCTTAAACTGAGGTCCCTAAAATATATGACGATACTATGTCACTCCTTTGCTCCATTACCGCTAGTATTTTCTCACTGGTTATAAAATACACTCCAAACTCTGTAACTTTCATTTCAGCACACAGGAGTTTAGCCTTTGGTGCTCCCCAGAGAAGATGATTGAAGAATGATGTTTTGAAATGACTAGAGGACAAGATGAGATAGGAAAGGTTACAAGGGCTTGGGAGAAACAAGCTGAATGAAAATTCCCAAGGAGACCTACCGGGGACTGGAGTATAAATGCGGGCTACAATACAGAAGAAAGTAAGCTTATGAAAAGTGGGGTTAAATGCTAGGAAAATTGGGAATTTTGATTGGGTTGGGCTTGTATTTGGAGACCATTTTATGGCATCTAAAGAGAAGAATAAGAATAAAAATGCTCCTTTAGGAATATGATTTATACTGTAATCTCCAGGTTACGTTGGTCAGGAGACTGTACTACATTTTTGAGGCTTCTGATGCTAGTAAAGTAAATAAGAAATACCAAGAATTGTTTGTCCTTGAGTTACTCTCATCTATCTATTTATTTTGATTAATATTGCAGTTCAAATGAAATGAGAAACCTCATATATGTATCAGCCCAGAAACACCCAGTATGGATAGTGAACAGTCAATAGAATGGCTTTCCTGGATCCATGCCCTGTGTCTTTTTAAAACAATATTTTCTTTGAAGCTTAAAAATAAGAACCAAGATATATTTTTCCCTCTTTGTGTGTGTGTGTGTGCATATGTATGATATTAGGTTTTATGGACGATTTAAAAAGAAAGCTTTTATTTTTTGGTTTTAGTTAGACTAAATAGATACTGATTAATGAGGACATTATGCATTTGAAATTCTTACTAAAGAATTATGTTAACTAATTTATGACAACCTATATTTTCATAATACCAGGGCTTTGATTTAATGATGAAAAAGTAAGTCTTTGAATGGAAGTAAAATTTGAATCATGCAATATTTTCAAGAAAGAACATCTGGAGGGAGTTTTGTGATTCCATTGAAATGCCACTAATAGTTCTGATTTCTGTTTTATAGGTTTAGTTTTGTTTCTTGAGCAGAAATAAGTTGACAGAGCAAGGGAATGCCTTAGATAAATAGTTTATCTTGTTCTTTAACAGGTATCAAAAGATTCAATTTTTATCTTTAGAGAATAAAAGTTTGACCCAAATAATTAGGAAAAATTAGAAAAATGGTATTTGGGCTTCACATAAGAGGAGCTGAATAAATTCAAAATTCAGGCTGGGCGTGGTGGCTCACACTTAATAATCCTAGCACTCTGTTAGGCCAAGGTGGGTGGATTGCTTGAGGTCAGGAGACCTCCTCAGCAAAAGCAATACCCCTATCTCTACCAAAAATAGAAAAAACTAGCCAGGCCCAGCTACTCAGGAGGCTGAGGCAGGAGGATCGTTTGAGCCCAAGAGTTTGAGGTTTCTGTGAGCTGTGATGATGCCACTGTACTCTACCCAGGATGACAGAGTGTGACTCTGTCTCAAAAAGAACCAAAAATTCAAAATTCAGTTTTATCATTTTTCTCTAGAAATATCAAGGCAAGGCAAAGTGTGAACATACCCACATATCGAATGTTATGATTCAATTAAAGGAAACCATTCTGTCTTTAGAGAGGGACTCTAGAAAAAGCATTATGCCTAATTTTCTCAAGACAGAATAATGGCATAAAAACATTTTATGAAATAGAATTAGGTCTAGTTCATACAATTATTGTGCACATATACTCTGAATATTATTTTGCTAAGACTAGATTTTTGTCCACGTTTAGCAGACAGATTACTGCCAGGTAGCACATTGGGCACGACCAAAAGAAGCTTAATAATAATACCTGGAAGGCGAGGATAACTATTTGGTCATAGTAAGCCTTTGAAAGATCAGAATCGTGGCACATGTCTAGTGCTAGAGCCCTGGGACAAAGAAACAGGCATTGCTTTTAGGGCCAGTCTTTGTGCTGAGTCACATATCTATTCCCTCAACTATATTTCTTTTTTGGTAAGCCAAGGTCTTGCTATATCGCCCAGGCTGTTATCAAATTCCTGGGTTCAAGTAATTCTCCTGCCTCAGCCTCCTCAGTAGCTGGGGAATACAGGTAGGTGAAACTGTGCTAAAATGTATCCCATCAACTTTTTAACCCTTATTCCCCTCATCAGTAAAATGGGCAAAATTAGTGCCTACCTTATGGTGCTTCTGCAAAGATTAAAATGAGATTAGTCATGCCAAATACTTAGCACAGCATAGATGCACTATAAATACTAAATAAAAAATGTTCACCTCTTGGCAGCATTACTGCCACAGCTTCTTAGAGGAAAAAACACTGAGTTATATAGAATAAAAGATTCCTTATAGGGGTTAGACCTTACTCAAGTGTAGGAGCTAGTCAGAAAGTCTGTGTGGCCTTGCACCTGGTGTTGGACCTAAAGTCAGTGCAGGGGGAGAGGAGTAGAAGGGCAAACTAGAGCTGCAGTGATGAGTGGAAGCCAGGAGAATAAACTGAAACCCACAGGGACAATTGGAACTTCAACAGTGTGAGGAAGCTGCTGGAGAAGCCACTTGCTCTTTGCCACTGAACTTCACATATAACCTACCTCAGGGCACTGAGAAGGGACGTGGGGTGAGCAGAAGCTGCAGTTGCTGACAGTACCCCACACCAACAAGGATAATCAGAAGATCACCAAGTGTGAGCGGTCATGAAGTGTGGCTAGCACCCTACACCAAACTTTAGAACACAAAGTGGCAGCTTTTAAAAAAATTCCACCATACAAATTCTGCACATTTTTTCTTGTGCCCAACCCTACCCTGGGAATACACAAGAAAAAGAAATATGGGAAGCACAGATCCAGTTTAGCTCAGCTGAAGCAGTAAAAAGCCATCACAGTTCATCTTGCAATCTGGCATTCATATGCTCTTTAAATTATATTACTGGCCAAGTAAAGATAAGAGCAAAATTGCGCCTCCATCAGATGTGAGGCAAGTATCCCCTTCACAGCCCAAACTGTGCAAACTCTCTTATTAAAGAAGACAAATTTCTTTTATACATTTTTTTTTCAGGGTTACAAAGAGACTTTTTGTTCAGGAAGAACAAAGTGACAGCTTAGAGCACTTCCAAAGAAAGTTGGAAGTGGGTTCCTTTCACGATGGAGATCAGGTAAGAGAGAGCTGGAGGTGCAAAGGCCTGCAGGGTGTAAATAACTTCACCACTTGAAATTGGTTTTTCATTGGTCTCTCTACACCTCCAGGCATTCATTATTGCCCTTTTCTATTGGTCATTGATTATTGTCTCTTCCTACTGGTCATTCGTTACCTAGGTTACCACTTACCACAATCTGGATCATATTCATTTTTCTAGCTGAATCACATACACCTTTGGTTTACTATAATGTAAATTCTGAGGTATCAAGGTAAATATTATTACTGCATCTTGTGTTAGACATATGGGAATGGAAGGGTTAATGTGAAACTGGCCCTTTTGAAAGGTTTGCTCCACTCCTGATTTCCATCAACTACCTGCATCCAGAATCCTCTCCCTTTTTGTGGTCCTGACACAACAAGAGATAAGAGAACACCAATCATGAACAGCTTCTGGATGGCTTAGGGAGGCCACACACAGGATGCCTCTGTGTCTTCTGCTTTACCTCTTGTATAGAGAGAGCTTAATTTTGATACATTTAAATGTTAAGTCTCCAACCCAAAATGAACATGGAAAGTATGTAATATGCATGTTTGCTTACTGAGCAGAGTGCCCTCCCTTCCTGAGTATTCATAGCTCCTCCTATAACTCGTAGAATATGTATACTTAGCTAACACTCTCAGCATAAATCTGTCTCACCCTTCCTTCATGTAAGTGTTTACTTTTAGTTTCTGCTGGAGGCTATGCTATGTGGGATGGCCAGCCTGCAGACTGTAACCCTTTATAAGAAATAAAGCTCTCCTTTCCACATTTATACAAATTATAGATTTCAGGATTTTAAATCAACAGGAATTTTCCTGGTAAGTTTATTCTTTGATGAGCATTCACCTGGGACACAAATATCTTTGCTTTCAGAGACAGATATCCACATAGTTTTTCTCCGGACCTTCTTGTCAAGAGTTTTCCAATTGTGTTCCTACCAATTCTCTGATCACCCAGGCAAAGCATTGGCACAGCTCATGACTTACTATAAGATTTCTGTCTCTGACCATCTCTTATTTAGGCAAAATGAATAACCAGATATACTGGTTAAAGTTCTTTCCATTGGAAGCGGCAATGGTGCTATAGTTGTCTACTTTGGTGAAGCGTCTGTATATTATGCAGAACCACATATAAAGCAAATTTTTCTTCCAAAGTCAACTGGCTACAGGGAACATCTCAGAAAGAGGAGCTGTGGTATATGGACTGTCTGATCATGTACCTTACTTATACCTTCATGACCTTCTCAAGATCAGTGTTATCCATACAACTTTCCACCAATTGATATTCATGTATTTTACTACAATATCTGGAAGAGTTTCTAATTGTTGCTTACTAGGACAACCAGAATAATATCATCAATGAAATGGAACATAGTAACGTCCAATGAAATTTAGAGGCAAGCAGGGGCCCAAGGACTGGATTTTTGCTTGGGCTGAACTGTTGCTATACCCCTCACCCATGGGAGCATAAAGATGTATTTCTGGGCCTGGACCCACCAGCTGGACAGATGACTGTTTCATGATCAATGGCTTGTACACAGGCATCAGGGATGTCTTGATTTGCACTAGTAACAACCTTCATATGTGACAGCAGATGCAATTGAAAATAACCTCTGATTAAGTTTACAATAATCCATGGTTATTCTCCAGGGCTCATCTGTCTTCTATACGGTTATGTCATTCTTGTGCTTGAAACATTTCACTGTTTCCCTCAGCCTAAGGGACAAAATGTAACCTCCCAAGCCTCACATACAACAATACCTGATGTTATTTTCTCAGATTTTCTTTCAAGAGTTTAATGAATTTTTATCTTGTTTAATAAATGTACTCTATTTTGAATGTATTTGTGCATGTGGGATAAATATATATTTTTTAATGTGAGTAGCAGTTTTTTTAAGCAACACTTATTGAATATTCCATGAGTTTAGAAATTACTTGTTACTCCGTCCTCGTCACCTGCCAAATCCTGTGTATTCATGAGTCTGTTTCTGAGGTTTTCATTTGATTCCAAATGTCTGCACTTAATTCTTGTAACTTTATGAACAGTCTTGATGACTGGCCGTGTGTGGTCCCCTATTTGCTTCTCAATCCTTTGCTTTCCCATCCAATTTATAAGCAGCTTGCTAAAAGTTCTGTGAAAAGATTGTTGGAATTTGGATTGCAATTTCAATATTTCCTTAGCTTACTTTGGGGGAGAAGTGACATTTAAAAATATTTAATACTTCTACTCATGAGCATAAATTCTTTCTTTATCCATTTGAGTCCTTAATAAAGTTTAATACTTTCTTTACAAAGATCCTGCCCACTTTCTGTTAGATTTTTTTTTGAGTGCTATAGGTTTTTGTTGCTGTCATCCAGAAGTTTAGGAGTATTATAATGTAGTAAGAATATTTCTATTTCTTCTGAAATGTTTAAAATGACACTTAACAAAGTCTAAAGTTAACATCCCTATCACTTTTTGAAAAATATAATGATTTTGGAGTGCTTGAAACCCTACCCCATCTCTGCTGTACTCTATTACTAGGGAATAATAGTCATGTAGTAACACGTTCCATGACTCTTTTTCCATCTTTGTCTTTGGGCAAAAAATGCAGCATTTAATTCTTATTTTGTTTTGTTTTTCCTATAGTATTTTGGAAATATGTGGAGGGCAACATATACTTCTCCAAAGCTATGAGTATGTATTTTAACTCCACTGTCACCTATGCATGCTACCTATGGGACATGGGTTTGCCTTGTTAGGCAAAACATTAAAATTCTATCTCTACGCTTTTTTTTTTTTTTTTTTTGTAGTTTTTGGCCAGGGCTGGGTTTGAACCCGCCACCTCCAGCATATGGGGCCAGTGCCCTACTCCTTTGAGCCACAGGCACTGCCCTCCATCCCTATGCTTTTAACTACTATCTTCAGCCATTATAGCCTTATAAGCTATTGTTCACCATTCTAATTTTGAATCCTGTTCATTGCTGGCACTTTGGATCTTCCCTTTCTATCTTTTGAATTCATCAATACATCGAAAATAATATTTTATGTTTTCATGCAATGTTTTCATGTGTTTAAAGCATCTACATGGTGTTCTTCCACATCAGGTCAATCCGTCAGTTAGTATTTATCAGATTTCTATTTTTTCTTTCCTTGAGATTATTTTGTTTGCTCCTACCTTCTTCATCCACTTTGATAATATTCACTAACTCAGAGGCAAGGCAGATAAAGTCTACATATCAATAAACAAACTTGTAGAAATGTTTAATGGAATTTTTAAATACTCAGGAAATCACAAAGAGCTTTTAATTTGCAAGAGCTGGTCCCTGAGAGGGAAGTTGTTTTGTTTTGATTTCTAAAAATGTTTGACTTGAATCATCAAAGGCAGAAACTGCAGGGATAGAGCATAGATAATACAAAAGATAAATGTTGATGTAGAGTAGGGAAGAACATAGAATGTGCATTAGCCCCTCAGAAAGAGCACAGAAAATAGTTGATTATTAGAGTCAGTGTATCTACTAGTCCCTATAGGAGGAGTCAAAGGAGTCACATAGCAAAAGCTATTGGTAGATCACCTGCAATGGGGAACCAGATGGAAAATTCAGCTATGTCTCAAACAATCAGCAAGGCGTTGAGAGCCAAGGCGATGTCCAGGGTAACACCCAGTCTTTCCCACTACCACACATCAAACAACCACCTATATCATCACTGGGGAAGGCAAGTAAGAAAAGAGAAGGTGAAAAGCTCCAAAAGCCCCTATTCCACAATAATGGTGGAAACATTCCTGCATTTGGAACTAAGACCTCTAGGCCAGCAGAGCATGAGTTTATAGAAACAGAAAGCTAAAATTTAGTGGATCACAAGGGTGATAGTGAGTGGTGCCACTTCCATTTCCACTCCTTGATTTTTGGATCTTGAATCCTGGCTATAGGGAAAGAGTACCATACAGTGGACACTCATAAGAGCATATACACTCTTCTGAAGAACTTTGACCCAGATTTGCAAAGTATTGCCACCTATTGGTGCTATGCAGTCTTCCAAAGGCCATTCCACTATTTTGTCAAACCAGCTATCCAGGATGGTGGGGGAACATAGGTAAGACCATGAGTGAATTCCATGAGCACAGGCCCATTGGTGCAATCCTTTAGCCGTGGAATGAATTCCTTTATTAGAAGCAATGCTGTGTGGAATAGTGGATGAGGTGGATAAGGCAGTCTGTAAATGATGGATGGATGGTAGTTTTGGGAGAAGCACTATATGTAGGGAAGGCAAATCTGTATGCAGAGTATGAGTCTGCGCCCTGCATGGTGAAAGTTGTCTGATGTAATCAGTCTGCCCCCAGCTAGCTGATCGATCACCCTGGAGATCGGTGCCATACTGGGGACTCCGCACTGGTTTCTGTTGCTGGCACATTCAGCACTCAGCAGTGGCTGCAGCCAGATAGGTGTTGGTGCCAGAAGTCCCCTTGCTGCGTCCAAGCATGACCTCCATCTCTGCCACGTGCTCATGAGCCTATTGGGCAATGGCAGTGTGGCTGGGGAGAGAGGCTGACTAGCCACCTTCTCTACTTGAGAGCAAAAGCCCTTTTTTGCTGAGGTCACCCCTCCTTGAGGATTCACATGGACACAAATATCTTCCTGCTTTTTGCATATTCAGAGAAGTCTATCTACATTTCTCTTCCCCAGATTTTCCTGTCACTATTTTTTCAATTATGTTCTTTCAAATTCCCTGACCATCCAGCCAAACCATTGACAAAAGCTCATGAATCAGCACATATTCACTTGTCGGACCATTTCTCCACGCAATCGAAGTGGACAATGATGTGTATGTGTTGAAATTCTGCCCACTGGGAGTATTTCCCGCCACCACTGCCTGGAAATGTCCCAGAGAGGAGTTGTGGTGCTTCAGCTGTCCACTTTTGGGTGGTGCCTGCATATCATGCAGAACCATCTCTAAACCAAGTCCGGGATTTCACTACCGCTGTCAACCAATTGTAGTGAACTCTTGTGAAGGCAGCGTAACAAGAGCGGGGACCATGGGCATCTGGGCCACTTCGTATAACCTGTGCCTTCTGGGCTTGCCTGGGCCCTGCACATGTAAGACAGTTCATTTTGGTGAGGGAGGACTATTGTGCATGCCCAACTTTACAGCTTAGTAGATCAGATACCATCCAGTTCACAATGGGCAGCTCAGGTTGTATGGTAACTGGCAGGCTCATGGTTAAGCATTCAGATCTACTAAGGCTGAGTAACAGGCCAAAAGCTGTTTCTCAAAGTAGCACAGTTACTTGTTGTGGAGAGTGAAGTTTTACTCCTACATTCTAAGGGCTTGCACTACAGTTTGCCTTTAGGAATGTGCTGATGGCTGCAAACAGCATCCCTATCTGACACTTCAAACACCATGGATCTGCTCGATGATGTGGCCTAAGGTTCTCAGTAGACTGCACAGTAGCCTGAAGCAATTACACGGTCTTCCACTGTTTGAGGCTTCACTTAAAACTAGCAGCTTTTCAAGTCACATGGCAAAAGGGCCAGAGTAGCAAACCCAAATGAAGAGTATGTTGTCTCTAACATCCAAAGACACCCACCAGACATTGTGCCCTTTCTTGGTTGAAGGAGAGGCTAGAAAAAAAAAAAAAAACTAAAAGATTTTGGATATTAGTTCTTTGTTGAATATACAGTTTGAAAATATATTCTTCTGTTCTATAGATTGTCTACTCTGTTGATTATTTCTTTGGTTGTGCAGAAATTTTTTTAATTTAAGTCCCATTTATTTATTTTTGGGACAAGGATACTCACTTCTATGATATATTCATTTTTTAAGTCTTATTTATAATTGTTTTGCCTAAGCCATTGTAGAAGATTTTCATATATTTTCTTCAAGAATTTTTATGGTTTCGGGTCTTACCTTGAAATCCAGCTTGAGTTCATTTACATATATGGTGGGAGATAGCAATCCAGTTTCATTCTTCTGCATGCAACTATCCAATTTTCTTGGCACCATTTACTGAATGGGGTGTCCTTTCCCCAGTGTTTGTTTTTGTCTGCTTGGTCAAAAAGCAGTTGGTTATAAGAAAAATCACAAATTAATAACCTAATGTCACCCCTCAAGAAACTAGAAAAAGAAGAGCAAACCAAATCCAAAGCTCACACAAGAAAAAAAAAACACACAAGATCACAATAGCACTTATCAAAATGAAAACCAAGAAAAGCAATACAAAGTATCAACAAAACAAAAAGTTGGTCCTCTGAAATGATAAATCAAATCAATAGACCACTAGCTAGATTTACTAGAAACATAAGACAAAGGATTCAAATAAGCTCAATCAAATTACAAAGGAGACATTACAACTGATACCACTGAAATACAAAATATCATCTAAGACTACTATGAAAACCTCCACACACACAGACCAGAATATCTAGAGGAAATGGATAAATTTTTGGAAACATGCAACCTCCCAAGCTTGAATCAGGAAGAAACAGAAATCTTGAACAGACTAATGTAACATGTAGCAAGATTGAAATAATAGAAAAAAAATCTTTCAACAACAAAGCCCCGCATAAATGATATAGATTCGCAGCCAAATTCCACCAGACATACCAAGAATAAATGGTACCTATTCTGCTAAAACTGTTCTGTAACATTGACAAGGGAGAATCCTCCTTAACTCATTCTATGAAGCCGTGAGCCAGTGTCATCCTGACACAAAAGCCAGGAAAGGACGCTACAATGAAAAGAAAAGTACAGGCCAATATTCCTTCATAAATAAAGATGCAACAATCCTCAACAAAATTCTAGCAAACTGAATTCAGCAAAAAGATAATTCACAGCTTGGCGCCCGTAGCATAGTGGTTATAGTGCCAGCCACATACACTGAAGATGGCGGATTCAAACCCAGCCTGGTCCAGCTAAAACAACAATGACAACTGTAACAAAAAATAGCTGGCATTGTGTGAGTGCCTGTAGTCCCAGCTACTTGGAAGGCTGAGGTAAAAGAATCACTTAAGATGAAGAGTTGGAGGTTGCTGTGAGCTGTGACAGCACTGCACTCTACTGAGGGTGACATAATGAGACTCTCTCAAAAAAAAAAAAAGATAATTCACCATGATCAGGTGGGTTTTATCGCAGGGATACAAGGAGGTTCAATATACACAAATGAATAAATGTGATCTACCACATACATAGAATTAAAAATAAAAACCATATGCATTTTAATAGACACAGAGGAAGCATTTGATAAAATCCAGTGCCCTTTTATGATGAAAAACCTAAACTAGGCATAGAAGGAACACATCTCTAAATAATAAAAGCCATATAGGGCACACCCACAGCGTGGCCAACATCACACTGAAAGGGCAAAATTTCACTCCTCCTAAGAATTGGAACAAGACAAGGATACCCACTGTCACTACTTCTATTCAACATGCTAGAAGTCCTAGCTAGAAGGATGTCCAAATTGGGAAAGAGGAGGTCAAACTATCCCTGTTTGCTGAAAATATGATCATGCATCTAGGAAACCTTCAAGACTCCATCCAAAGACTCTTTTTTTTTTCCTTCACCAAGACTTTTAATTTTGATAAATTAAGTAATGTCTCAAGTTACAAAATTAATGTACACAAATCACTGGCATTTCTATACATTAATAATAGTCAAGCTGAGACTCAAATCATGAATTCAATACCATTTACAATAGCTTCAAAAAAATTTACCTAGGAATATACTTAATTGAGGAGGTGAAAGTTCTCTGATGAGATATCTTTCATCGTACTGATGATGAAAGAAATCATTGGTGATGCAAACAAATGGAAGAACATCCTGTGGTCATGGGTTGGAAGAATCAACATTGTTAAAATGTCCATTCTGCCAAAGTGATGTACAGATTCAATACACTTCCCATCAACATACCAATTTCATTTTTCACAAATCTTGACAAAACAATCCCACACTTCACATGGAACCACAAAAGAGCCTGAATAGCCAAAGAAATTCTAAACAAAAAAGATTAGATCTGGAGGCATCATATTACCTAACTTCAAATTATTCTACTAAGTTATACTCATAAAAATAGCATGGTACTTGTATAAACATAGACACACAGGCCAAGGGAACAGAACTGTGTGATTCTTGTGAAGTGAAGGGGGATTAAGTTTCCTGGGAACTAAATCATTCACTGAGTTTGAAAGTCGATATTCCCTTGAAACAGAATATGGAAGGTGTATTGCTAACCTTGAAGGCTAAAAGCAACTGCTTCTGGAGGGTCTTAATGACAGAAATGGAGGAAAAGGCATTTGTCAGATCAATAGCTGCCTACCAGGTGCCAGGGAATTGTTCATTTGCTTAAGCTATGAAACCGTATCTTGTATAGCAATTACAACTGGAGTCACCATCTGGTTAAGCTTACAATAATCCCATTTTGGTCTCCAAATTCCATTTGTTTTCTGCACAGGACAAATAAGGTAGTCAAAGGCAGATGTGGTAGGAATCACCACTCCTGCAGCCTTCAAGTGCTGGATGGTGGCACTAATCTCCCCAGGAGGGAGGATGTGGCTTTGGTTTACTATCTCCTAGGTACAGGAAGTTCTACTGTCTTCCATTTGTTTTTCCCCATTATAGTAGTCTCAACTCCACAGGTCAGGGCACCCAAAATTATAATACTAGAAATGTCAAGACCAAGTGTTTTCCTCTATAGTGTATAAATACAGGGATCATAAACAAGTTAAGTTCACTTACAAAGATGATGATGATTATGATGATCATAATGATGATTTTACTGCTGCTTATATGTATAGTGACCATAAATGCCTTAAGTCTCTGGTATGTAAAAAGCATTCTGTACATTTTTGTTATTGTCAATTCCCTGCCCTCTGAATGTGAATTACTTTGTTTTTATACCCAGTAATCTTATCCCAGAATTCTAGGATTCTGCTTTATTCCAGCAATCTCTCCTGGCCCAATAATTTTTCAGTGATGTTACAATTTTCTGATACTGATTTTTTGCCTCAGAATGCACCTGTTTAGTTGTTGCTGCTACCACTTGCTCCTCCCTAGTTCTTGTATTAGTCTGCTCAGCTGCCATAACAAATACCATAGACTGGATGGTTTAACTAACAGAAATTTATTTTTTATACTTTCAGAGGCTAGAAGTCTGAGAACAAGGTTCTGGGCAATTAAGTTTCTGGTAAGTGTTCTCTGCCTGATTTGGAGGGGGGTTCTCTTCTCACTTTTTCATTATATCCTCCTTTCCTCAGGTGTGTGCATGCCATTAGGGGGAGAGACAGAGAGAGAGAGAAACACAGAGAGAAGAGAGACCAAGCATGAGAGCAACAGAGACAGAGAGAAAAAGAGAGACAGAGAGACAAGGAGAGAGAGAGCAAGAGAGAGACAAGACAGAGAGAGAGAGAGAGAGTACAGGCTCTTTGGTGTCTCTTCTTGTAAATATACCAAACCCATAGGACAGAGTTCCATCTCATTTAGTTTGAATCACCTGAGGGTTGGGGCTTCACCATATGGATCTGGGAGGAGACACAAACATTTATTCCCTAACAGTCTTAATCCTGCCTGTTGCTGTGTTCTTTCTTGGCTTACTTCCTTTGTCCTAAAGAGTTTCTAAATTTGCTTGGTTATGACCATTTCTTCTCTATACTAACCAGTCAAGTCAATCAAATATTCCTATCTTTTCCTACATCTCGGTGTATTTTAAAGCTCTTAAGCCAATACACAGTAAATGCTGAATTCCATTTGGTTCCATTTAATGTTTTGTCAACCACTACGAGAACATGGTGTACTTCTGTGGAAAAGCATGAAATCAAGATTTAATTCATTAGTACAGATTTGAGAAACACACTTTTTCAAAGTTATTCCAACAGTCTGTTGGAGGCAGTAGAGGGGGAAGCTTGCATAGCGTTACCTGCCTCAAGAAGCTGAGTAGTAGGAAGTCAGGAATAGTCCTATTTGTCTTAATGTACTTGGTCTGACTCATCCTTTCCTGTCTCTTCTCTCTACTCTCCTACCTGCACTGTCTACACATACCAAAAGAAGAAATAAGCTTTTAGCAGTACTTTGATGTAAATACAGTAGAACCTCTGTAAGTTGACCACCCAAGGAACTGTCACAAACTGGTCGACATGCAGAGGTGGTCAACATAAGGAACTGGGCTTACTGTACTGATACACACATGTGGTGCATGTCTGGTCTGTAAAAATAAAATCAACTTAAGGACATGTTCACTGTAAGGAGGTGGTCAACTATCGCAGTTTTACTCTATTACAGATGTGAGAACTGAGTCTTAAATAAACTATTTCTAAAAGTGCAACTTGCTAATACTGTTTAAGAGGAAGAGCCAGTAAGCTGGAGACAGGTGCAACAATAGTGTTAGAGGTAACAGCAGCTGATCCAGGCTCCCTAGAGGTGGAGTAGACAGTGATGGTGGCAGCAGCAGCAATGGTGGAAAATCCCAGGACTGGAACCATAGGGTGCCGCCAAGGAGTGGGCAGGATTTGGGGTTGGGTCTTGGCTTATTTAGGAGCAACAGTCACTAAAGAATGTTATCCTTGGTCACTTATTTTGCAATGTTCTATTTGGAACCGTTGTAAGAAAGCTATTTTTGTTATATTCATGACTTCAGAATTTTAAGAAATTGATATCTTGACCCAAACTATAACTCTTTACTAAGCGTTTGGTATACATAAATTGAAGGCAGACAGTGCTAAGCTTGAATTTCAGCTCTTTTTCTTGTTAGATGTGCCATCTGAAGCAAATTATTTATTCCCCATAGGCTGCCATTTGGTCATATATTTAAAAATGAGGATATTAATAGTACCTAGTCCATAGGGTTGTGATGAGCATTCAACCAGATAATGTATATACAGTGATCAGTACAGTATTTGGCACGTAGTAAGCAATAAAAAATGTTAGTGTACAGGTGCAGGGAATAAAAAATTAACTGTTTTGCATCCCAAAGGGTGGGGTCAGGAACTGATTTCGAGGAAGCATTTTTTGCCATCTGGTTTAGACAGACATCCGAACATGAACACAAACCCTTGGTGGGATCAGTCACTGACACCCCCTCCTCATGGTATGCGACTGTTAAAATTGACACTATCTTTAAATGGTGATGCTTACAGACAGCTAAATATGATGTAATATGGTAAAGTGGGTTTAATAGAAGTATCTCAAGGTGCCATAGGAAAACAACGAAGAAAAAGTAAATGTGTAGGGAAAACTGGGAATGCTATAAAAAACAGGTGATGTTTCAGCTAGGACTGAAGGAAGAGTGAACCTCTCTAAGAAGAACAACGCATTGATGGAGGCAGAGAAATCAAAAGCAGGATTTGCCGGGAATGAGTGAGGCCGTGAAATGACCATTTAATGTTAGCTAAAGCCACTGAAGTGGTTTTGTGGTATAATGAAAAACTTCTCAGCCATATTCAGTGTTATCATCTTATTTTTATTTACAGCTTTGTTTTTGTTTCTATTTCCCTTTTAAAACTTTTAATTTTACTTTTAATGAAACCACTCTTCCCATAATGTGATATGACTGTCAAAAAAGTGAATATGGTTTTAGTTTGAATAGATAGCTAGAAATTAATAGAGCCCAGAAAAAGGGAAACGATAGACTTAAAAAAAATGTTTTTTGGTGATTCATTGAGGGTACAAAGAGCCAGGTTACAATTATTACATTTGTTAGGTAAAGTCCCTCTTATAATTGTGCCCTGACCCTAAAAGGTGTGCCACAGATAGTGACCCCCTGCCCCCTACCTCCTTCCTTCTCTCTGTTCTCTCTTTCCTCTACCCCCCACCATGTAGATCATTAATTGTCCTCATATCAGAATTGAGTACATGGGATTCTTGCTTCTCTATTCTTGTGATGGTTTACTAAGAATAATGTGTCCCACTTCCATCCAGGTTAATACAAAAGATGTAAGTCTCCATCTTTTTTAATGGCTGAATAGTATTCCATGGTGTACATATGCCACAGCTTGTTAATCCATTCCTGGGTTGGTGGGCATTTAGGCTGTTTCCACATTTTGGTGATTGTAAATTGAGCTGCGATAAACAGTCTAGTGCAAGTGTCCTTATGGTGAAAGGATTTTTTGTCTTCTGGGTAGATGCCCAGTAATGGGATTTCAGGATAAAGTAGGAGATTTAGCTTGACTTCTCCATATTTCTTTCCAAAAAGGTTGTATTAATTTGCAGTCCTACAAGCAGTGTAAAAGTATTCCGTTCTCTCCACATCCATGCCAGCATCTGCAGTTTTGAGATTTTATGATGTGGGCCATTTTTGCTGGGGTTATATGATATCTCAGGGTGGTTTTGATTTGCATTTCTCTAATAATTAGGGATGATGAGCATTTTTTCATGTTTGTTAGCCATTCGTTTGTCTCCTTTAGAGAAGGTTCAATTCATCTCTTTTTCCCATTGATATATGGGATTGTTGGCTTTTTTTCATGTGGATTAATTAAACACTAGACTCTTCATACTCTGTACCAAGTATCAAAGCATACTTTGATTACTGTGGTCAGTTCTGAGTTCATGCTTTAGGAGAGACAATGCAAACTGTAGTTCTTTCAGATGAGAGCAACCAGCATGGTGATGAGGAATTTAAATCATGACCTATGACAAACATGTGAATGCTGCAGAAGTGATTAGCCCAGAGGAGAGCAGACAGAGGTAGGGGGAGAGACGCACAGAGCCACAGAGAGTGGAGTTAGAATGAGTGGCTATGAAGCTAAGGGAGGACAATTCCACTAAATGTAAAAAAGACTTTGCTAACAAGTAAAGCTGTCTCAAATAACATGGGCTGGCTCAGGAAGTAGTGAGTTCCTCAGCATTAGAGTTGTTTAAGTGGAATTCTGTCAGGGAAATCATATAAAGATTCAAATCTTATACAGGGAATTGGGCCAAATGACATTAAGGTCCCTTTCAAACCTGAGACTTCTGAGAGTCAATATCTCTCCTTTGGGGTAGCACCCATACCTCAGTGGGTAGGGCCCTGGCCATATACACTCAGGCTGGCAGGTTTGAACATGGCCCTGGCCCAGCTAAACAACAATAACAACTGCAACAGCAACAACAACAAATAGCTGGACGTTGTGGTGGGCACCTGTAGTCCTAGCTACTTGGGAGGCTGAGGCAAGAGAATCGCTTAAGCCCAAGAGTTTGAGGTTGCTGTGAGCTGTGATGCCTTGGCACTCTACGTAGGATGACATACTGAGATTCTGTCTCAAAAACAAAACAAAACAAAACAAACAAAAAAAAAACCTCCCTTTCGAATTTTAAAGATATATACTACTAAGACCCCACTATGGTATGTATAGAAGCCAACCAAAGGTTCCAAAATGATTATAGATGAGGTTATGCACATAATCTTCATTGAGGGTTATGGAGCAGGAAAAGATCAAAGCCCTAATTATAGTCTGCTTTTGCTAGATATGCTAGCATTACAAATAATTCCAAAAATCTTGGTGGCTTACCAAGAAAGAAAGCTTTCTTTGTCCTTCTTATGACATGTTAGCTGCAGTTGGAATATAATTCTGGACCAAATCCCTTTCTGTTGAGGTTAGGCTGAAAAGAAGCCAGTATCTAACCACCGCTGGGATGATGGAACAGTACGACCACATGAGAGCTCTTAAAACTTCTGCTTAGGGTTGGCATCCCCACTTTTACTCCATTTTAGTGGTCACAGCAAGACATGTTGCAAAACTTGCCATCAAAAAAAGCAGGAAGAATGTCCCTGAAAGGAAGGAGCAGCAGCTATTTTGACTAAATGTAATGTATTACATCAAGTCGTGTAGTCATGGTTTGACATTTGACAGTTCCACACAGTGAAATAAATGACTTCTAAGAAGCAAGACAAACCTTTTTATATAGCATTTATTTTGGAAGTGCTTCTGCCTTGCAAAAGTCAGGGTAATCTAAAAACCCAACTACCTACTTCACTGCAGGAAAGAAAATGGAATTCACAGTCATTCATAGCAGGTATATTTGAAGAGTTGTAGAATAAAAGCATTCCCTGTATTTCATCATTGACTGTGAAGAAAGTTATAGGAATATACATACACATAGCTATCTAAATATAGTTAATAAATACCTTGTATTTGAAAAAGAAAGTTTTGAATAATTCATCACAAAGATAGGGAGTTCTCTGCAAGTCCACGACCAGAAATACTGGATGACGGTAGATAATGACCCTTTGTCATGGGGGCTGCACAGCTGGGGTAGAGGATCTGGTGCTGAGATTGGACTAGAATAAAAGAGAAAAGCCCAGGGTAAATTTTTCAGGAAGTTTTATATGGAACAAAGAGTTTGGATTTAATTGAGAGCCTGTGGAGAGCCCAGTAAAGACTTTAAGCATGGAAGAGGCAGAATTAGATTTGTGTTATTAAGACAAAATCACTAAAAGTAAGACAAAATTTGAGTCAAGATGAGGTAATTATTAGCAGTTGTGGAAAGAGGTAAAAAGTGCTTGAACTAAGCCAGAAGCAATAGTAATAAATAAATAAGAACAAATGGGAAAATGTAGCGATAAAAAGAATAAGACTTTGTGGTTGATTAGATGAGAAGGCTGAATGAGAATGACTCAGATGACTGCTAAGTTTGGGGCTTGGTGCAGGTGGGTAAATAGTTAAATGTAGAAATGCAGATTTAACGTTAAGACCTCATTGCTACTTCCTAGATTTGTGTCCTTGGACAAGTTATTTTATCTTGCTGAACCTCTATTTCATCATCTGAAAAATTGAGTCGATAATAAAAGCTGCATCCCAGACCTTGCAGACTAAGTTAAACACTGTCACCAGTGCCAGTGTGTAGAGACCTTAACAGCCCTTTAGAGACTTGGGGATGTGTTACAGAAAGGCCAGTCTGCTATCTACTGCCATATATCTGATACTGTGTTGCTGGGATGGATCAGTCACATGGGGACAGAGCCCTGATGTCTCTAGTGTTTCTTCAAAATGCTTATAGGAGAAAGTTAAAAACCTTTTCTTCCATATTGCCGCAGTGTCGATTCTGATTTGCTGCACACATGTACCTCTCGGTCCTTCTTCTCTCTGTAGTTCCTTACTAGCCATCTTTAAGTTTGAACATTCACCCAGTAGACAAAGTGTTCAGAATTAGTCTAGAGATTTTGCACAACCCCTAGGAAGGAATGATGACACATTTTGGGATAAAGGATCAAAAAGTAAAAATAAATTTCATAGAAAGTGGGCAACAGCATTTAAAAATTTTGGCTATGACTGTGAATGCCTTAGATTTTAGTTGGGAATCACAGAATTCTTAAGAAATTCCATTAACACACCCTAAACCTAATTGCCAACCCCACTTGAGCAGTAAAGGAGTGATAGCTATTATTTTTGTTATTAGCGATTCTTCTTATGGACAGATGGCCAATGAAAGTGTTGAAAAGACTATTATGATTTCTTGAAGTATATAAAAAATCAAAAGGGGAAAGCCAAATGGGAAATATCTGTTTGCAGTCATTTACTCAGGATGCATAAAATGAGAGATGCCTATGTTTGCTATTTGTCTCTCAATATTCATTCTACCCTTCCTCCAGTTAGTAATTGAACTCCCTGAGTTAAACTCAGCCAAAGGCCATATCTTCCAATCTACTGTGAGGCTAAATTTTGCCATGTGAGCAGTCTTGCCAATGAGATATGAACATGGTGGGGGGGGGGGTAAGTGCTACCTCTGGGTCACATTCTTGAGAGGATGCTCTGGCATTTCAATTCCTTGTTCCCTTTCTCATGACAATTGAGTATCAATCAGATGAATAAGGACAATAAAGGTAGAAGAACCCCAAATACCTAGAGGACCTAGCAGAGCAGAGCCATTTGTAGTCTACCTAGCCCTAGACAGCCATGGGATTTAGCACTGAAGTTTTGAGTCTCTCCATTATAGCAGGTTAGCCTACTACCAGAAATAAAATACTTGGTACAATGCCAACCAACTGCAAGAGAAAAGAACAAACTTTAAAAAGGATGTAGAAATGATATCATTAAAGGTGGGGTCTAAAAATGGGATTATAATTTAGTTTGAATTCTTTGGGAACAGAAACCACCACACCTCTATAACATGTGGTCGTATTGTTTGAATTTTATAGTCAGACTCATCTTACTTTTTGAAGAGTGCATTGTGAGTCAAAGGAGAGGATCCTAAAATATGCTTTTAGTGAGGTACCCTCTATGTATGGAGGGGTTTTCTCTGCTCTCAGAACATATTATTTGTCTTGGTACAAATACCAAAGGGGCTTCTGTTAAGTTGCCAGGCAAACCGGGGAGTCTGCTCCCACCATGTATCCTGGGCATATATAAAAGCCTTCAGGCTATATAATACATTGCAATGACAGTCACTCTGCTAAAGAAACAGGGAAGGTAACTGCAAAACAAAAGACAGAAAAAAGAAATTTTCTATTTCTAAAGAAAGCCGTGTTTCTTTTCATTGACTTACTGCTCTCTCACCAAGCACCTGGTCCTTTCTACATTGTCCTTTGATGTTGAATGTATTAGACACACCTAACAACTCACCCAGTATTATTTTGGTATATCTCCCAAGTTCTCTACTTGTACACATTGTATTAGATTTCTGAACTGCTACTGTTCATATTTTTCCCCCTACAACCACAAAACCCCTGAATTTGTATTTCTACAAATGGAAAACTGTCAACTAAATTCAATGACAGATGGACTTCACAGTATTACACTAACTAGAAGTCAGGCTTCTGATTCCAACTCTGCGATGCTGAACTGTGAGATCTGGTTCTAGTTGCACAATTGATTTGGGCCTTAAACTAGACGATGAGAGAGCTGACTGCATAGCTCCCTAATGGCCATATTCTGTGACTCTGAAAATACGTGTGTTATAAGACCGATTTTATTCACAGGAAGGGAAATTCTTTGTTTTAGCACATCCAAGTCATGAGAAATGTATATTTTAAAAAGCATTTATTTCAGGAAGTATAGCCATCATATAGTTTTTTTTTTCATAAAAGTTCTGAAATGATGAAATAAAGTGCCACTGGCCTCAAACTATTTTGAAGAGTCAGTGGGAGAGAGGAATTTTTCTCTCATCACCACTATAGAGGATCTTCCTTTGTAAAAAGGGGTATAATTTTTTTTACCCATATGTCAGGGCTGAACTTGCTTTTTGATGTAAGTCTCAGTCATACATAATATAAATCTCTATAATGGGTATTTAATTTGATTATTAACTAGGCAGGAAAAGGGCCTAGTTAATGTGTTTTGTTAGGCCTTGCACACAACATTTTCTGTGACTATTATTTCTTGAGGGTGCTTATAGACCCAGAAGGGGTGTTTAAGTGAGCTGTATCTCCAACAGGCCAGACTTCTAGGAAAAGTAGGAAATTTGTTCGAATAAGAAATTTAGAAGCAGCTGATTTCAAAAATAAATTAACTAACTTTTCTTTGTTCCTCCTTGCTTAGCTTTATTTTCCCCCTTTTCTGGGGATGTTTTCCCCTGCCAAGAATGGGCTCTTTGGCCCCCATTCTGCCTGCATATTGACATTGGTATCATTATTAATACTGATACATGAACTTACGATCTATCACTTTATAAAGCTTTCAACCAAAAACACCCTGAAAACCAGCACTGTTTAATGATTCTGACTTCTCATAGAATGGATCCCATGAACACTCTGGGGAATCCTCATCTATGGAAAGGCACCATCTGGCTTTAGTGATGCTGAATGGAAGGTGCAGGCAGACCCCTGGATGGATATACCAGGCCTGAGACACAGCAATAAAGTTTTCTGGGGGCTTCGGGTATCTTCTTTCACAGTCTTGGAGCAAAGTGCTCCAGCAAGCCATGGCAAAATGTAAACACATGAAAAAAAGAACCACCTGTGGTTCCTGTCAGTGTGAAAAACCCACTCATAAAAGACAGACATTCATGCTGCCTCTAAACTCATTTCACAAGGGATGAGCTAAGGCTCTCCATCTCCCTTGACTGAAGAAAGTTATCATTAATCTCTCCATTAATGACTTTCATGGGGTGATGTCAGAGCAGCAATTCAGTAAGTTTCAACTTGCATTAATTTGAGATATGCATACGAGGGGTAAAAATAAAGTGGCTGCTCAGATCTGTCAGAAAACTGTAAAATACAGAGAACGAGAGAAAGATCTGAATCATTTCAAAAGTGAATTTAAGAATTGCTCAGGGAAAAAGGGAAAAATGAAAAGAACATCCATCTACTGAAACCTGATAACTTGAGGTCTTCAGTTATGGTACATGGTGAAGGTACAACTTATTCTCCTAGTAAATATTCCCTGCAGCAAACTGGAGATGATGATATATTATTCATTCCCTGAAAGTAAGAAACTAGCAGACATTAAGGAAAACTTGAATTGGGGGATATTTGCCTTTTCTGAGCTAGGCATTGTTTTTGTATTGTTATAATAAAGGCTCCTGCTGTGAAGTGAAATGCATAATATTTTGAGCAAGCACCTGGATTTGTGTTAATCAGGTACAGTAAGGCCAAAGACACAGAGATAATTGTCATGAAGGAAGGAGTTTGTACTCAGAAACTGTCTTCAGAAATATGGAACAGATGCCAAGTGCATAGGTCCACATGGGGAAGTACCACAGTTGGTGATAAGTTTAGGATTGGCTACTATAAATAATTTCTGCAGGCTCTGACCCAGAGGGCTGTCCCTGGTTGTCTGGTAACTGGACCTGGGGTGATGCTGGTAGGTATGGGGATGTGGGCTCTGGATTGGTTGGTTAACAACCAATGATAGCAGGCAGGTGAGCTGCTTGCTATCGTGGAACTAGCAGTTATTTTAAGGTAAAGTCCCAGAGGTCAAAGCATAAAATATGAAAACTAGAAAATATGGTCACTATACAAAAAATATATTAGACTTCATAATTAGTGCTATGAAAAAAATGTAGTCAAAATTTGTATTGAAAACATGTGAAACTTTGAAAAACATTAACTTTCTCATCAGTATGCAGAATCCAAGATTTCATCATAACTGCAAATTTATTTTCTTTTGCACCATGTGGGGACAGTTCCTGTGCAAGTACTGCAAAAACTTGTTATTTGTACTCTTTTTCTCTCTCTTATTACATTCACATATTTACATAACGGTATGACATCTGGTTAAATGCAAATTATTTTAAAACTAACCACTAAGTATCTTTAAAAATACGCTATGAACAAAAACATTTGCTCAAACTAAATTGTTTACTTTGCTGAAAAAGATAGCTCAAAACCCTGGTACAAGTTATGACAATATTATGACTATTCGTTTATTAAAAGTGTGTATTGTCAGATTGTTTAAGATGACCAATGAAATAAGGCTCAGTGACAGCTGTCAGTCTGTCAGGACAATACTGTCTCACACAGTCAGGTATATCTGGGGATACTGGACCAGTCTCCTTCATTGGGTCCTTTTCTTAACTTTGAAATACAGTATGATAAGGCATAGTCCTTAAACCTTTTCTTTCTCTATAGACATCTCATTCTCTTAGGGTCCTCAGCTAGAATCATAGCTTTTAATCTGTTTATATGCTTTTAACTCCCAATTTTATTTTTACAGTCCAGATATCTCCCCAAAATTCCAGACTCAAATATCCAACTATCTACATGACTGCTCCACTTGTATCCAGCCCTTTAGCAAACCTTTCTGGAACAGACTCTGACCGGCATTCACAGCCTATTTCATTCTGGTGTTTTAAATCTCGAAAATAATTAAATGCTATTTTAGTAAGAGTCCACAGTTTATCTAGCAATATAATTTCTTTAAAAATGTAGACAGCTCCTCTTCATCTATTTCTCTGCTGAAATTGCTCTTTGGTTCTTGTGTGTTGTCTGTCTTACATGTGATTTTTTGCACATTAATGATAATTATCTTAAAGATTCTATATGGTGTTTTTAATATCTGGGTTATCTCTGAGTCTGTTGATTGCCTTATATCAGGGGTCCTCAAACTTTTTAAACAGGGGGCCAGTTCACTGTTCCTCAGACCATTGGAGGGCGGGACTGTGGGCCCGGTACAAGTCGGCTGCTAAGCAGGACAGGCAGCAGCGGCAAAAACACCCGGCAGGCTGGATAAAGGTCCTAAGTGGGCTGCATGTGGCCCATAGGCCATAGTTTGAGGATGCCTGCTTTATATCCTTATAATATTTTGGTTTTTCTTGCTTTTTAGTCATGTGACTTTTGATTGAATATTGGCCATCATGTGTACAAGAGAGATGAAGGTAACTAGTATTTACGCCTGGATGTATGCATGCCTCTTCTTCTGGCAGGCCACCGGCTGGGTCAGTGGAGTCAGGAGTTGAGCTGAGTTTGGGTATTACTTTTACTTTTGTTGCACCACAGGCTTCTACTTGTTGTAGCAGTTGGGCTGCTCCAACCCTGTGCTTCTTGGGGTAGGAGACAGGGCGCTGAGGTTTCTCTCATTCATGTTGCTCTTTCCTGGGCTTTCACTTATTCCTGCACGCCTGTGCTACAGAGGGAATCTCTCCCCACCTTCGTGCTCTTCCTGTCCCCAATGGAAGAATGCTATTCCAGGAAGAGATTCTCTGTTGTCCTGCTCCAGCCTCTTTCCTAGGCCCTGTGCTGCTGGGCTTTGGGGATGGAACCTTCTCAGTATTCCCCTGTGTCCTCCAAGTGGCAGTGAAATTGTATGTGAGGTTGGTTTTGTGCAGGAGCATCCTGCCTCTCTCCCAGGTCAGCAGACTTATGATCGGTAGAGGAGTATGACAGAGGGCCCACAGTAGTTTCTTGTTTCTCCCCAAAAGAGAGATGGGTTTTGCTTCTGATGTTTCCTCATGAATTGGGGCTTTGCTTGGATCTCGTAGGACAGAAAGTTTGGTGCGCCTTTCCCAGTGATTTAAGATGTTTGCTTCATAGATAAAAAGGAAACAAAAGGAAGTAAGGGGTCCTGCCCATCTGCTAACAGTTCTCACTCTCTTCCTTCAGACCTGCACCAGCCGGTGAGCTGGCCCTTTCAGCTCTCAGTCTTTTTGTGAGCACCCTGTGGGAGCCTGGGGGAAAAAGCTTGCCAGTCAGTCCAATCTCCGTGTGTTTCTGGGATGCCCAATTATTCCAAACAGACATATTAGCTTATGTGTGGCTAAATTTAGTCTTAAAATTATTTCCATTATATCCTAAAAGGAAACCGAAATTTGCATTCTCCAGTTTGAAGTAATAGAAATCAATTCTGGGTAACTTAAGCAGAAGAAACATGTAATATTTGCGAATTAACTGACTCCTCAGGCAAACTAAAGAAACAGGTTCAAAATTACTTTAATATAAGAAAGGGTTCAGACAATAAAGACTACTTACCTTACCCTGTTAGGGTACCTCTACTGAAAGAAATGAACTCCAACTGTCCCTTGGAGGTTCTCTGGAGGTCCCTTGGGTTCTCTGGATTTAAAGTCTTAGGAATATTTCTGATTGACCAGCTTAGTCTTGATGTCTGTAGACTCCAAGTCTTGAGTTCAGGAAGATGCAATGAAGAACAGGTAATGAACCGAAATAGTTGTTGTATCACTGGAATACAATGAATAGATTCTGGGCAGGTAAAATATAATTTTACTTTATACATACAGATGTGGCTGATTTACTGATTTCTGTTGCAATCCAGGTTTCACTAATTCACTCATTCAACAAATATTTATTTGGTATTTGAAACATGCAAGCAATGTATTGTTGGAATTACTGGCAAATAAACACAAATAAAAAGCATTTGTAAATTAAATCACTAATTTTTGAGTTTTATTTCCTGATGTAATGAACATGTAAAAATGCTAATCTTTTGTTTTGGAAGTGAGTAATAAGGGAAGAATAGAATAACATGAAGGAATCTATTTTTACTCACTGAAAATGCAAAATCATCACGTGGATAATATTATATGATACAGAGAAAAAGATAGCACTGCCTTTAGAAGATAGATGCTTTGCAGAGTAGAAAATCATATATTTTTCTTTTAATCATTAGGTAAATTTCAGTAATTGTTTTCTATATCTTGAGAATATTATGGGATCTGTTAGCCTTGACAGTGACTTAAGACAAAAAGGTAAGTTCAGAGATAGAACAGAATCACACTGGATAGAATTATTTATTGTGAGGCAGGATTTCATTCCTTGAGCTTCTAAGGAAATAGTAGCACCATTCTTGGAATCTGAAAGTGGGCCAAAAGGTTAGTAAGTTTAATGTATTTTTTACTTGGCAGATGGAATGGTTTTCCTAAGGAATTGGCCTGGTCATGAAATGTTCTATGTCTGGGACACTTGAGTCCCCAGATGTGAACTGTACGGGCTTCTCCTCCTTAATGAGGCAGCAGAGTGAAGTAGGAAGGGTGCGTGGGGCTCAGAAAGCGGAATGCGCTGGAGTTGGACAAACCTAGTTTTGAATCCCACTTTGTCAATTTCTAGCTTTGTAACTGGAGGAAGTTGTTTGATACGTTGAACATTTGTTTCCTCATCTGTAACATGAAAGTAGTATGGTCTCCTCTTGAACATTAAAGCAAATATTTGTGCAGCATACTGTGCTTATTCAAATCTCAGTAAAAACCTGCTATTAGTATAGGCTCTTCTACCATAATAGTCTATCAAGTTTAAAGCTTCTGGTGATTTGAATTGTTTACAGTTTTTTTTTTTTATGGAGATGAATTTGATACATTGAATCCTGCTGTTAACACATTGCTTATTGTCAACCAGAAATTTTTGTCTCACTTTAAAAATACGAGACTTGCAAATTATAACTGTAAGGAGAAAGTGTCTGTCACTAGGAGCAACAAACAAAAAACCTTAAGCTACATCCCTGACAGGGTGAAGAAGTGGGGTTGCATTGAGTAAGAACAGCCCTGTCCCTCCAATCACATCACCCTGGGGTTGTGCACGAGACTGAGGGGCTAGTAAGTTTATGGTCCTCAAATTCCATCACAAAATCATAGCACCACAATGAATAGAACAAATATTTGAGGCATTTCTTTTTATTCTGCTTTGTTAGTGATTTATTTTGAATCATTCCTTCCTTAACGGATATTATTATGTAAGTTATGACCAGAGCAAACTTGTTTAGTCTTTGTACCAGTCACTGACTCCTTACTGGAGTCTGAAGAATGGCCATATGACCCAGTTTCCTTCTCAAATTCTGATTATAAAATTGTGTTTCGTCAAACTTCAGCAGCTGGGGGTAAAAATGGAGACAACAGTAACTACAAGAAGTCATCCATCCTTGGTTCTCCCATATTATTTTCTGAGCCACTTTGAGTCCCTCTTATGTTCTCTAGTCATTTCAGAGAGAGGAAAGGGGCTTGTGCCGAGTCTCTCCACTCAGGATGTCCAGCCAGACATCCTTCTGTCCAGTGGGGCATCCTTCTCCTCTGCCTTTGATTCCAGGAGCTCAGAGTCCACTGTTGCCTTAGGCACCGCCTCTCCCCACTGTGCTGGTGCTGTGGTTGCCACTGGTAGCTCCCTGCCTGCAAGATGTGCACAGCTGAAGTTAGGGAAACCAAGGGCAACAATGGCCCAATTAATTGAAAAGACTCACCTATCTTTGTCACAGAGGTCCCAAATATTATTGTTTTGTGTTTTCCATGTCTTACTGAATTTTTCCAATTAAACAAACTGCTTGGTTTGGCTTTTCTCCCTCACCTTCCCAGGACTTAAAACCTGGGAGCTGGGCCAGAGGACAGTGTGAGCAAAAGGTAACAAGCTGTGCTAAAATCACCCTTCCCTTCCAACACGGAGTCATGGCTATTAAAACAAGCTTGTGTGCTTCGCTTTTTCTCCCTTGCAATTAGTTTTTAGTATTATTATTTTAGTTTTTAATCAGGGAACTCTTCAGTCCTTTATTCAGGTGTATTCTTGGCAGACGCTTGTCTTCCAGACAAGTCCCAACTGATCTTCAAAGCATGGATTGCCTAGAGCTTACTGAACTACCTTGTTTCATTGTCCTCTTTGTATCCTTTTTATAACATGAAAATAGGTGCTAAACATGCAATAACAACTAACACGGTCTGGCTCCGTGTAGCTTCCAAAGGGGACAGATGACTCAGACCAGATGCCTACTTCTCCCGCTCTGACACGGAGCATCACGGAAGAACTCCAGAAACATGACCCAGTTCCCAGCAAATGTGGGAAGTTCTCGTTGGACTGAGACAAAATCTTGAATGCCTGATGGAGTGGGACATTCAAATAAACATTAATTCAACTTATAAAATGACACAGGTGTATTGAAGAGAGATTCTGGTCCTATGTTGACACCACACAGATGCTTTTCCTTAATCCTCACCTCTAAGGTGTCTGCCTCTCAGGAGCCTGAAGGCTGTTGGCTCCCATGCACTGCTGGGTAGAAGGTCTCAGACTCCATTGGAATTCTAGGAGAAGGAGACTAGCCTCACACTTTCTCTCCAAAGGGATGGACAGCGTTATCATGGAGCCAGTGAGAGTAGGAGCAGCAGAACCTGGGAAGTGCTGGCTGGCTAGGGAGCTGTGGCTCTCTGGATAGATGACAATGTTGAGTCAGGTCTCCTTACCTTCACAAGGCCAAGAAAGGGCTTCTTAGGAAGACTGGATCTTCCTGTTCCTCAGGCCCCAGAGGACCAGAACACCTGACAGCAGGGGCTTTCCTTCAGGACTCGCAGCTGGTAGCCTCTCTCAGCCATAGGACCCTGTAGGTAGAGATGACAGTGAGAGCATCTGAGCTCCAGTGAACTGACATGTGGAACAGGAAAATAACCCATCCAGTAGCAGAGACAAATAAAGGCATCAGGGAAGAGGACACCGCTGTTAGAGTACTGCCGGAGGAGGCAGTGACAGCTTTGTTCTTTTCTCAAGGGGCAGGGGTTACCTTTGATGCTGCATTTAGTGCCCAATCCCCCATGATGCCCTGTCGCTGAGTATCCCTGCCCACCCTCTCCCCAGTGCAGAGTGGGCACAGGGTTCCACCCCCTGGGGTACAAGGAAATAAATTAAGTCTCCTCCCTCCCCCCTTCCCCAATAAATAGAGTTGAGTATGCTGCCCAGGGCCTGCCCCACCTTGTGACCTGGCAGGCTGGGGCGGGGTCTGGGGTGCTACATTCACGGCTGCCCAGGCAGGCGGTGGTGCACAGGCCTCACTGGGGGCCATGTGCCCGACACAGGGGCACTGTGCTGTCCCGGCTCTGCCCCTCCATGTCCATGTGGAGCAGTGCGGGCTGCATGCTGGGGGCCCGGGGCTCTCCGGAGGGTCTGGCCTGGTGGGAAGCAAGATGCTCAGTGTCTGGCTGAGGAAGACCAGTTTCCAGGGGTCTAAGGAGGGTGACTGGTGGCTGGCCAGGCCTTGGGGCAAAGGTCAGGGTGGTGGGGCAGCCTGGGAACTCAGGGGGCCGGTGGCGGGCTGGAAACAGGGGCTAGGGGTCAGGCAGGCAAGGGAGGTCCAGGGGCTCTCTAGGGCCAGCGTCGGCGCCCACGCACAGCAGAGGCGTGAGTGGGAGCGAGCAACTGATGTGGGTCCTTTTTGAAGCTCTCCGGCTCCAGGGTACTGCTGGAACAGACAGTGACAACTTGAATGGAGTCAAGACGACTGAAAACATGGCTTCCCAAATAAAATGTTCAGAAAAGAAATGAAAGAAAGGATAGTTTCTATAGAAATCGGAAGTAATGACCTGAAAAATCAAGCTCTAAGAAATATTTCAAACCAAAAGGCAAAAGAAAATGAATCTCAAAAATAAAATAAAATAAAATAAAATCAGGTCCATTGGACCTAGCATGTTTAGAATTTCAAACTAAAACAGAAGAACAAATAAGGGTAAGGCAATAATTTGAATATCCAGAAGAAAATTTCGTAGTTTAAGATCTCAGTATAGTAAAATTCCTTAAGGCCAAGGATATAAGGAAGTTTCCAAGGAGTAAGAACAAATTATCTACAATGCAACAAGCATCAGACTTGCATCAGCCCTCCTATCTGCAAGAATGGAAACTAAAAACAAGAATTTACTAGTTACTGCAGTTCTCAACCTGTGGGTCGCGACCCGTTTTTAACAATGAAAAGTACATTGCGGCATTAGGAAGGTTGAGAACTGCTGTAACTAGTATCTGTTGTGTAAGTAGAGGGCCACAAATGAAACTCAGTACCGGGATAGGATATTATTCACTTCTCAGCAAGGAAGAAAAAATATCTGTAGACGTACAAGAAAGAGTTTACTACTTAGTATTTCATCACAGAAAAATCCTGAACCAAACAATAAATAAACCAAAATGGGCATCTCAGAATGGAAAGAGGTGTAGAGAGAAATAGAACTGGAGAGAAGAGTGAAAAAGGAGGAAAGTGAAATACTCTACAAGAATTATTTTATTCAAATGGAGGGAAAAGGGAGAAATACAGGACTTGCTGAGGAAAATACTTCACATCTTGCTTTCGTGAACTAATGCATCTGCTTATCTGGACCCTCTGATGATGAGAGCAGGGGAAGGAAAGATAACCATTTACGAAAAGAAAAAAACCCAGGAGAGCTTGCAAATAAATGAGGGAAAGGGGAAATCAATGAAACTGATTAGACTGGTAACAATAAGAGAAAAGTAAATAAGAAAATAAATAGCATGGTAAGATAAATAAGTATAAAATAAGTTGGGAAGAATGAAGTTAAGCATATCAAGTATTATACAAAATATGACTGGACTGAAATTCCCTTATTAAAAAGACTTATACTTGGTTAAAAAAGCAGATTTATCAGGTGGCGCCTGTGGCTCAAAGGAGTAGGGTGCTGGCCCCATATACCGGAGGTGGTGGGTTCAAACCCAGCCCCAGTCAAAAACTGCAAAAAAAAAAAAAAAAAAAAAAAAAAAGCAGATTTATCTTTTTGGCAAAATAGTACTTGAAATATGGTAATAAAAGAAGAACCAAATCAAACCGAAGAATGAAATGGCATAGTAAAATATTAACAGAGGCAAGGAATAGAAAGTTAAAGCACTAAATAGTATAAGGACAGACTTTATAAAGTTGATTAAATGGGCTATTTTTAGCAAACAAAATCAAAAGCTAAATACAGAAAGAAAACAGGACTACAAGGGGACATTTTATTTCAATTTAAAAAGGAAATTGAAGAAGATGATAAAAATAAGTTGTATTGGATTTTTCTGTGTATCTCTTCAGAAATTGAAATAATTTGACCAAAAAGAGCTATAGACAGGTTAGAGTGAATAATACGATAGTTAAACTTGATTTAACATGTTATGCCTTGCCTTAGTCCATTTGAGCCACTATGTGTATAACAAAACACCATAGACTAGATAGCTTATAAACAACACAAATTTATTTCTCATACTCCCAGGGCTAGAAAGTTCAAGATCAAGTAGAAAGAGTAGACTTGTAGTCCTGTGTGGTGCTTTTCCGCTGTGTCCTCACATGATGGAGGCAGCTTTAGGGGGCCTCTTTTATAAGGGCAGTAATCTGATTCATGATCTAATCACCTCCCAAAGGCCTCGCTTCTTAACACTGTCCCATTGGTCATTAGGTTTCAACATAAACATCCAGATTGTAGCATATATTAAAATGGAACATTTTATTCCTTAAACAGGATATATACCTATGTAAATATATTCAATATTTCCATAGAACTTTTACAGAAACAATCATGCGCTTAACCAAAAAGAAAACCAAATTCACAGAAGTGGAAAGCTGACAGGTCATATTCT
Source organism: Otolemur garnettii (assembly GCF_000181295.1). NCBI lineage: Eukaryota > Metazoa > Chordata > Mammalia > Primates > Galagidae > Otolemur > Otolemur garnettii. The sequence goes on from NW_003852405.1 coordinate 23,665,144, forward strand.
ATCACCACAGTTGAATAAAGTTAGTTGTAAATTAAGAAACATACAATGAGGTAAGTCTTGTGTGAAAGAGGAAATTAAAGTAAAAATAAAGAAATGCCCAGAAATGTTGAAAAATCAAACACTTTTAAAAATAATGATGCACAGCAAAAACAACCCAGAAGAAAATATGTGTCTTTAATTATGAAAGCTGAAAAGCAAGTAGAAAGGAATTATAGACTTGATACATCCAAGGAAGAACAATAGGAAAAACAAAACAAAAGAAACTTTGATAAGGGTATTAATAATAAAGCTGAAATTTTTAAAATAAATGACATTGTAGGAAAGAATAATAAATTCAAAGATTGGTTCTATTAAAAGACCAATAAAATAGGTAAATGCCACATGATTTTGCTAAGGAAAACAGAATAAAAATCAAAATTAGACAAGATTAATATGTGAAAGTAGGAAAAAGATTAAAAGAATTTTAAGAAAAGATTAAAGATGACTTTATAGCAATCCATTAAAGAAATGAAACCTAGAAAACACAAATACCGGTACTTTCCTAGGAAAATATACATAATCGTAACTTATAGAGAAGAAATTAAAAATGTGAGGAGGCCAACAATTATAGAAGAGATTGGAAAAATGATAAATGATCTACTATTGAAAAGAGCTGCAGGCAGATGAATTCACATCTGAATTTTTAATCTGACTATTATGAAATGGATAATTCCAATATTATTTAAACTATTGTAGGTCTTAGAAAGAGATCCAAAGTTGTCCAGTTAATTTTATGAAGCCAGAATAACTTGAATACCAAGGCCTAAGAAAAAGTGCAACAATAATGAAAAGTATAGGCCAACGTATCTCTATGACTGCAAGTTACTTAAATAAAATATTAGAGAATACAATAGAGGAATGAATCAAAAGAATAATACACCATAACAAAACAGACTTTATTAGAAGGATGAAAGGGCAGTTCCATATCAAGAAGTCTAGCTATGTATTGATCACATTAAAAATTAAAGGGAAAAAAGCCCTAACCGTTATCAATAAGTCATTAGAAGGCACCAGATAAAGGTCAAGTGACCAATGTCAAGAGAAACTCAAGACAAAATAGAAACAGAAGGAAGTGTTTTATACAATAAAGGAAAGCCCACTGGCAAACATAAAATTCAATCTTTTATTTAAAATCAGGAATCATACAGGCATTGCTATAGTCACTTACATTGGGGGTTCTAGCAAACATAAATAAAATAACTGGTATAAATGAAAAAAGAGTTAAAAGTTCTTACACTGATGATAGGCCTGTTTTCCTAGGAAACCTCAGAGACTCATGGAAAAAAAAATCATAAGAGAATATGGTACCCTGGATGAATACAAAATAAGTTACAAGAAACCATCAACCTTTTTCTATGTGGGCAAAAACACCTGGAAAAGGAGATGGGAAGAACATTTCATTAACAAGCCAAATGGCATAAAATCATTTGATATGAATTTGGTGAAAAATGGTACAGTACATACAGGACATGCATATCACTATAAAAATGTTATTGGGAACTGCAAAACAAAATATAAACAAATGGCAAAGGTTAGGTTATTATTCTCCTGCAAGGAATGATTGTTACAAACATGTCAATTCTCCAACATTTACCACATAAATTGAAGGGAATTCTAATTACTCTTTTTTCTCTTTCATAAAATACCATGTAGTAGTTAAAAAGGTCTTTAACTACATATCAAAGTAATTGTGAATGAGTATAATTCTTAACTTGAAAATTTAGGAAGATTTGTTGAGAAGGATTAAAATGACACTGAACAACATATTCTGAGCAGTAATAATTCATTTCTGTAAGGTAAATATACAATTAAGATAAATATACAATTACATGTAGGAGGTTTTAAATACCAGTCTTCGATTTCCTTCTCAGTAAAGATCGGGGTAGGGGCTTAAGCCTAGGAGGTCGAATGGATTTTTTGTAAGCCCCCTATTATTCTGGTCCTATAGGGTCGAGTCAAACTTGGTTGTGCATTGGAATCACCTATGCACCTTCACGAGAATTCCAGAGTCCCGCCCAAGAGCTCCTGCAATCAGAATCTTTAGTAAGAATTAAGAGTCACTGACCAACTTTATTCTACAAGGATCACTTCTTATTTCCAGGTCTCTTTTCTAAATATAGAATCCTAGCAAAGGGCCCCAATGTTTCCATTGGGAGAACTGTCATTTGAATCCTCTTTGTGAGAATTACTCATTTCCCTTTAGGAGGGAGAGTTGAGGATTTTAAATAATAAATAAAAATAGATTATTGTAGAGAAACATGCAATGTATACCTTGCTCTCTGTATATCAGGAGGAAGTAAAAGGATGTTGAGATGAATGTCCTATTTTGGTTTGGGTTTGAAACCCAGCTTTTTGTCTTTCCAGCAGTGTTACCGTTAGCAAATTAATTGACCCTTAATTCTCAGTTTCTACACTTATAAAAGTGGAGGTGATAATTATATTTAATTCACAAGATAGTACTAGTACTTACCTCAACTATTAATGATTTGGTAAGTTTTGGTTAAAAGCAAACAGATAGAAACAACACACATGCTCTCCTCAGCAAGAATATTTTGGGATGTTAATGCAACCACATGCATTAGTGAGGGACCAACACACAGTAGTACTAAACAAATATTCTTGAGTCGAGGTTCAACATTCACATTCAACTGCTCACACTGCAGTTTTATCAAAGGCGTGAAGTATTCTTTTTCTCTCTAGGTTTCTTCTTATCAGTATCATTTAAAAATTAATATTACCTCTCTCCAGAGCATGCTGGTTTGTGAATACACATGAATTCATCTTTACTCATGCCTAAATGAAGTTTAATAATCATCTTCAGTTTAACAGTCATTTCTCCCCACACCGGGCTCCATCATTTAGGGCAAGAAACCCTCAGCTGTGTCTCCCGGGGAACAATTCAATTCCTGCTTTGTTCTTTCCATTTGTTTTGATAGTTTCCCAAGGCTGTTGGCACAAAAATTCCCTTTCCTTCTTTATTCAAAAACATGCATGCCAAGAATGTCACCTTACCTAAATAGATGGCTAGAGATATCACAGGTCCATCAGGACCATAAATGATGAGGTGCTAAGACCCACTTTGGTCTTGAGTGGACCATCCACGACCTCATCGTCCCTTCCTCCATCCCTATTTTCTGCGTCTGACATAAAGCAGTCATTCCAAAGGTATCTCATCTATTCCCATTTTGTTTCTGTTGTGGTTGCCTTTGAAAGGGAAATAACTGTGTGCGGAGAAAAATAACAAACATTTCTGAGGCAGAGGCTCTGGCCCTGAGTCCCAGTTGTCTGGCTTCCCCCGGGGACTGAGTGCTCTGCTTCCTTGGCAACATGGAGCTTTGGGGCTTTCTGCTGTGCTGGTGCTGACAGGGGAACATGAACAATAACAGTTAACATAATAACAATGGCACATCGTGCAGAAACAATTTAATTTTATTCCTAATTTTGCTTTCTTGGGGGCGATGAAGTGTTGTTAGTGTGTCTGTTACTTCTGTGAAAAATTTCTGGTAAGGCATATGAGAACCCATGACAGTAGGTCGCTTTAAAAACTCTTGCCTCTTCCTGGAATTGGAAGAATGATAACACGAAATGCAGTAACAGTGTATGAGTAGTGTGAAGTATAACACAATGTTAAAGCGGCATAAAGATGATTAAGAAGGCCATGGAGAGTCAAAAGCTCCAGGTAGCAATGTCTGCTCTGTCACTTATTATCAATGAGACTTTAACCCAGCACAATAAACTCTAAGCCCAGTTTATCCATTCAAAAAATAGGAAAAATGTTATCAATCTCACAGGAGTTTTTAGAAGAGTGAATGAAATTGGAAATACTCTTAGTACAGCGATTGGTCCATAGAGTATGCTTCAGCGTATGTTGATTTACTCAAACAAGGACAAAAATTGGGAAGAATGACCTTAAATTGTAAAATTTCATATTTTGGGGGATGGATTTGCAAGGCCTTCCCCCCCCCATTCCCTATAATCACATTGTATATACAAGTAGTCGCCAACTGTGTTCTGTCTTTTCTTTCTACAAGGCAAACTGTGCACTCGTCATGGTCACCACGATCTGAATGAACCTGGTTAAGCCTGGTCATGCAGTCCTTGAGGCAGGGACTACACAAGTCTCAGGAACGTCCTGTGTTGGGACTTTTTCAGTTCTATACAGCTGATTTCCTATAAGGCCATAATTACTTCCTGGCTTCCAAGGACATGAATCTCTAAAAAGGTGAACAGGGAACCTCAAATATTCTTAAATTTGTTCCCTGATCTTTTATAGATCTGTAGGTTGAATGGCTCCTAAATGTACGTTTTTCCAGCTGCTGTGGTCCAACATTTGTTTATCAGTAACTCTGGTTCAGACCTGTCCCTCGCCTCCCCACATCTTTTATTTTCTAACTTTGCAGCTGGCCTCGGGTACCCTTTTATTCTTTGCTTTGCAAAGATGCTTAGATGAAAGACGTGAAGAGCGCCTCCCAAGACCCGGGGTGCTGCGCTGCGTGCGGGGAGATGCCCGTGGCGAGCCCAGCGCGGACTCGGGCGCACGCGGCGCCCTTCGCATCTGGTCGCCGGGGGCGCCGCGCCCCGGTTGCTGGGTCCTCTGTTTGCCGCGTTCTAAAGCGCCCCGAGCCGGACCACGGCAAGCGCCGAGGGGGGAGCCCGCGTGAGCCCAAACACCGCCTTCACTTCAGCACGGGAGAGGCGGCCGCTCCTCTCTTGGTCCCTCGGGCCCCCAAACCTGACACCTGACGCCCCGCCCGCGGCGCCGAGGGGGCGGGGGCGCCCCTCGTCTTTGGTTCCTCCCAACCGTCGCCGGCCCGCGCTCTGCGCACGTCGTGCACCCCCGGTCGCAGACGGCGAATGGTCTGGCCCGTCGGTAGCCGCCACCCGCTTGGGCAGCGACAGCTGCTCCAGCAGCTCCGGATCGAGCGCCGGAGCCCCAGCCGTGGCTGCCGCGGGCGGTGGGCGGGCGGAGGGGAGACCAGACCACCAGCGCAGGCTGCCGGGCCGGGCGGTCGCCCGCGGGCCAGCCGGGGGCGCGGGAGCCGCACAGGGACCGCCCGCGGCGGAGAGGCGAGGACCGAGCCGGGCGTTCCTCCCCCGGTGAGTACCTGCTGCCGCCGTCCTCCGCGACCCTCTGCCATCGCCCCGCGCCCGGGGGGCTCGCCCCCATCCCGGGACGGTCGCCGCTCTGGGGACGCTGCCCCCACGGACGCTCCACTGGGAGCTGGTGCTGTCAGTGCTAATGATTCAGCACCATTCGCGCCCCGAGAGGTTTGGGAGGAATGGGGGAGGGGGAGCCGGAGGGGCCGAGGGCAGTTGCCCGGCTGTCACCTCAGTGTTGAGGCTCCAGATGGGGGACCCGCGCGGTCAGGATCAGGTGGGTGAACGGGGAGGCTCCCTGTGGGCTTGTTCGGTCACTCCGCCCTTTCCCCACACCCGGACCCCATCCTGCCCAGTGTGCGGTGCGTTCTTGAAAGTGTGTCAGTTCAATGTCTTTTTCGCACCTGCGGGTGGAGTCTGGGCCCGCGTTCATACCTCTGAGTTTTTCCCCTGCTTGCTCCGCGGATGCCTGGTTCGTCCCATCCTCCCCTTCTGTACATCGCGGCGTTCCCTCGACTAATGTCGAAGACGCCCCCATCCAAGTTGCCTCGTATTGTGGGTCCCGGCATATAAAGAAAGACTTAGGTCGGGCAGGAAATAATACTCTCAGAACCCAGGCGCTTACTTTTATATAAAAAATATTTCATGAAATCACCCCAGTAACTCAGAACCAAAAGTGAGAAGCAGGGAAGTCGAATTGCATTCTCCAAGTACAGAACAGGAATTTGAAGACAGCTCTCCGTGGACCTTCCACGGTGTTAATGGCCAGTGTGTCTGTACCCATACGTGCTTTATTAGACATTAAACACAGAATTAAGAGGTTATCTCAAAGCAACAACAACAACCTGTAAACTTCGTGTAGGTGGAATTACTGCTCTTTTAGTATGAAAGAAAGAGCGTTCTTGGAATCATGTGAAAAAACCTATTTTATTAGAAAGCATATGACATAAAGTAATGTCTGGAAACAGTACATAGGACAGCCAGATCCTAACAGGAGATGTGTTGGCAGTGACACATGGTGGACGCTCGTGTACTGGGCAAATCAATTAGGGAAGCAAAAAGAAATGTGGAAGTCCTTTTCTTTTTCTTTAAGGGACCACTTGCAGTAACTACCCTGTGGTGTGTGACCGAACTACCTCCCACAATAGGGTGACAGGTAAACCTGGACTCGGGTAATGTCACTTGATTCATGCAACTCTATGATTTGGCATAGCGGATGATAACTCCATTTTATAGACTAAAGAACTGAAATACAAGAAGGTTCAAGATCACTGAGTTAAGTGATGGAATCTGGACAAATAATGGACTTTTGGAGGCTATCTCTTCCATTTGGTAACATACTGGACTTTTGGGGTGCTGCCTCTTCCATTACCATTTGTGGTAAAATGCAGTTCGGTTTAGTGGGAGTCTGAATTGACTTGTTTTTGCCCGGCTCTTCAGAGTCAACAATGGATCGTGTATGCTCATTCTGCAGAAATCAGGGATGGCAGGTCTTTCCTTGTCGTGTGGTGGGCCATTTTGCTTGCTTTCATTTATAATTTATGAATTTTCTCTTTAGGATACTCAACTCCTGTTGATGTCTCAGGGGGTAGTTGCTATAGTACAAATGCTCATTACCTCTAAGTAATGGCATAGCATTTGTTGGTAGACAGGAATAGAGTAACCTTAGTCCATCGTTTCTGAAGTATTGAACCATTGCACTGGAGAATTCTTTTTTAAGTTCATGGGGATATTGGATAGACTAAGGCCCATTGCCTAAATAAGGACATTAAGTGGAGGCACAAATTTATATTTGTCACTAAGACAAGATGATCAAGAGAAGTAGGATCCTGTGGGGAGGGTTCAGTTTGATTCTGAGGAGGTCATTTCGCTTTGTTCTTTCTATGTGGTTATAGGCTATATCCTGACCCTTGGCGAGGCATCCTGAAATCCAATCTGTTTAATCCCAAGAGGGACCCAGAAGTGGTGTGAATGAATAAGCAAAAATACAACACCACTGCTATTAAAAAATTAAAAAAAGAAAGTACATGTCCTAATGATGGATAGTCAGCAGTAACATTTGAAAAGAGGCAGTGTGTTTTATTTAGATAATGTTGCTGAGACTATGAATATAACACCAACCTGGCTTTAGAGTTGCAAAGCCCCCCATCCTGTTTATTCAGTGATTCCTGTCTGCGGATCATCTTAAATTCCTGACTTTAAAGAACTTCAAGTCAAACTAGGTAGATAGTTGCTTACACATGAGTAATTAAAATAATTTAGAATTGGCTTAATACCAGAAAAAGGTGGTGCAGGCTTCAGTGCTGTAATAATACCTTGAAAAAAATGAGAAATCATAGAGGCCAGGGTGATCAGAGGATCCGGGAAGTCTTTATGGATGGAAGTGAATTAAATTCGTCTCTGAGAGATGGGACAGATTTCGACAGGCAAAGAGAATGATGGAGAAGGTCTAGCTGAGAAGCGCCCATACACTGTTTGGGTACATGGGGACAGATTATGAAGGTAGTAAAATGAGTTTCTGATCTGATAATTGCTTCCTTTGCTCATGCTTTCTGTATCCCTTGCCCTTAGTCCCCGTCCAGAAAATAATATATTTCCTGGGTACTGTACTAAAAAGATTTGTTGTCAATTAAATCCAGAAAAAGTTTTCTATGCAAGTGAAATTTTTTCATTTCTAGAAGTTTACCTTTTTAAAAGCTCACCCTCCCCCATCATAGAATGGTGACTAATTTGGCAACTATAAAAAGGTAAAAAAGATCATCATAATCTTACCAACTAAAGACCCTGATGTTAATATTTTAATGTGTTTCTTTCCATACTTTTTCCGTGCATAATTTTAATTATGTTGTATATGATAACTTTTATATATTTTTTCCCTTAAATTCTATATCATTATTTTTCATTTAAATGATTGGGCCATTCCAGGCTTAAAATGCTTAGCACTAGGCTTAATTGCCTCTATAATTTTCCATTTGGTGTGTGTATCAATTTCCTAATCATTCTTCATTGTCACTGTATCATTGATGATGGTAATAATAAATGGTACTGTGATGAACATCTTTATACTTAAACTTTCTTTTTGTATTTTGAAAATTAGTTCCTTAGGATAGAGTCTCCAATAAAATTGCTGGGTTAAATGATACGAATTCTTATCCTGGGACTCTTTTGGGCAAGTTTTGAAAGTACTGGATTCTGTATGTTCAATTTGGAAGATGGATATGTTGAGCATAGAATATTTGATTATTAATAATCAGTATCACCCAATCTTGTCTGTGGCTCCTCCAGTTATACCCTTTAAAGCAACATCTTTTCATTAGATGTGCTAAATACTTCGTGGAGACTGGGAGATGTGCAGGCAGTGGGGCGGCTGAGCAGAGATGTACTTGGAGAGCAGGTTTTGTGAGAGGGAGCCAGGGTTGACAGTCGGAGAAGGGGCAGATGTGGGGGACTGCTCTCTGGCCCTAGTGTCGTGTCTGTGGACCTCAGGTGTAAACCTCTGCCCCCCTCCACAAAGCCCACACAACACACACCACATCTCTCACCTTCGATTTCAGCTCCTTTCATCCTCTACAGCAGATTCCCAGATCTCTAGCTTCAGGATCTTGGTAATGTAAGACATGGATAGGAGCTCACTTTTGTTCTCTAATTTGGAGAATTCACATAAGTGAGGGTAAGAATTTGGGTCGTCTGCCTGATTCTTAGCAAACAAACAAGGTCCAGTGGTACGTGAGAGGCACATCTGATGGACACCCAAGACACCTGCCTCCTTCTCTGGGAACATTTGCCACAGATGACCGTTGAGCACAGGGACCACTGGGAGACGCATACCATTCCCAACATCCCTTCTCAGCATTCAGATGCCTCCTCCTCTTGTTCCTAGGATCCCTCCACGAGAGGAAATTCCCCGTGTGGAGGAAAGAGTGTGCCTCAGTTTCCCTCATCTATTGTGGAGAACATGGCAGTATGTCTTCCTGATGAGCAGGGACAGGGACTTTCATCAGGCCCTGACTCATTCTCCCAGTTTCTCACCTGGGCCTCCTCCAAGTGCAGCCTCCACCTTTCTTAGAGCAGGAAGCTAGGAGCCCATTAAGTCAGGTAGGCCAGTAGGTGTCTGTGAGGGCCAGTGGAAGGGGAGTCAAAGATAAGAATGTGTCTTGAGGGCACTAGGAGGGAGCAGAGGACAGGTTCTTGTCATACGCCATGGGTCAGTCTGGGGAGACCTGAAGGGAAACAATGAATTTGAAAGAATCATGGTCCAAACCAGAAAGACCTCCCGCCCCCTTTCAGGTCCTGAGAGATCATTTCTGATGGAAGTTGGTCATCCAGGCAGACAGAGTATTTTAGGTAGCATTTATCCTGTGGTTGTTGAAACCTATTACAAAAAGTTTACTTAAGCTCTTAGAAGGTGGCAGTAAATCCATTTCTATTTCGCTCAAGCTTTATCTGTCAAAGTTGAAGTGGGCTCAGCGAACAGTTTCCCCATAAAGTGGAAAAGTTAAATTTAAGTAGGTTTGCCTTTCTATTCCCTACTAGCTTTTGTTTTCGGTTATTTCCCATGTGACACTGATCTGTCAACACACTCCTGCTCATAGTACACATGGGAGTTGACAAGGCCAAGGTATTGGGATCATTTGGGCTCTGGGGAAGTACGTGTTAAGTTTATTTTCCTGTTTTGTCGTTCACTTTTTACTTGAAAGCAACCAGTTGGCTTATGTTCATTTGAAGGTTCAGAGTTCAGTGGTCAGGCCCTCACTGGGTCTTCTGTGGGGTTGACTCAAAAGATCTCTGAAGGCACCTTGGTTTTGAAATTGATGATATGGGTCTAGCGGGTGTGCTGAGCAACCAGCCTTCTTTGCTTCTCCTGTAGCACCTGAGCTCCCGGCCTTCTGTGTTGTTTTTGTTACCTTGCTTAGCCATGTGAAATGGAACATTATATTTGAAAAAGGATTATTTTAAGCATTTCTAGCTCTTTTACTAAGTACTTTGAAAAGTATGAACTGGCGCCACAGCAAATTCAACAAGACAGCAGTAGCCGTTTTTGTAGAAAATTTCCTCTCTTTTCCACTAACGTATGGACAGTGAAGTTGATTTTTTAAGTAAATGGAGTATTTGTAGATTCGGAAGGGACCAGCAGCAATCCAGGCAGCAGCTTCAAGATCATTTCAAGGCTATCTGTCAGATTAGAATTTTAAGGCTGCTTACATATACCCGTCATCCAAGGTAGCACTGACTTTTTTATTGTAAGCAAATCGTGTAAGCTCTGCTTTAATTGACATTGTCCTAGTACGATGTCATGTGTGTGGCGTATTTGTAGAAAAAGTTAGTAGGTTTAATCTGAATCATTGTATTCTATTTGATGGGAAACATTTTCATGTGTAATTTTGTAATCACTGTTTATAAAAAGCTATTTCTTTTCAAGTTATGTAACAAATAAAATCTATGGCCATGTGTGACATTCATAATAATTGCTGTAAAATCAGGACAGTAATTTTAGCACACGTATAGTCTATATTTAGAACCAGTCAGTCTGCAGTTAACCAACAAATATGTGCTAGTTGTAGAAGCATAATGGAAATTGAGCCCGTTCTATAGCCAGTTTAATATTTACAACACCAGATGGAGGCATTTTTGTTTAACTTTACATTTGATCATGTTCAAGATGATAATGATTAATTACTTAGCACCCCTTAGTCCTGAATCTTAAAGATTAGAGGATGTTATTTCCTCCATTTTAACAGTGCGAAAAATCAGGCTAGATGGGGGGGGGGAGAAAAGGGAAAATTAGTATGTAGAGTAATAGTGGCTTGAGAAATTGGCCTACGAGGTGCTAGTATTTATTGTCATTTGCAATAAGAGAACAACGTTTATTGCTTTACTTTACTTCTTTTAGCGTATTTGAGAAAATACACATTTCTTGAATATTTTTTACTGATCTGTGACGATAATTTTCAGTTCACATTAGCTTCCCCTTGGGTCGAACCCACCCGTTTCAATCCATTATTTTTAGAAAATATAAACAAGTTGTCTCTGGAACTTGTCACAATAATTAAATGGAAATAGACGAATTACTTATTAAGGCATTCGAAAGGAGGGATTACTGTTACTCAAAATTCAGTAAACTGTGTATCTTCGCAAAAGCTTTTTTTCCACTTGTCAGAAATCAAGTGCGAAATGAGCATTTCTGGCCAGAAGAAAAACTTACTGCGACATATGTTGCTGGGTTGTCATTTCGGAATAAGAGACATTTTCCTTTTTGAACATTTATCTTGAGTACATAATATGTAAGAAGATATTTTCATCCTTGACTAAGGATTAAAAGTGAAATGGGTTCCTCATTAGCGTGTGGCATATTATATATACTTCTATTTTGTACTTGCGAGTACTTGTGTGAATTTGTTTTTCAAATCGGTAAGGAATTGGAATAATACACGTATAGCACGTGCGAAGGTCCAAAAATGTAGCTTTTCCTGGAACAAAACTGAGCAAATACACTCAATGGTATTGACGAATATGGAGATTTGGATCTCCAAGTAAAAGGTTGTAGTCGGAGAGGTTTTCTCTCTTGATGTAACTGTACCTATTCTGATAATATGAAAATGTTTATCATACTTTCTGGAAGAAAAAAGTATTTATTTTCTTTCCGATAGTATACAAATATTATCTATGTAATTCTTTGGGTGACTTCTGACATTTTGTTGGCATTCCACTTGTCCAGTTAATAATCTGTAGTAGGAGTTTCACCATACAAATTTTTCTTGTATAAGCACAAAATTGCTGTCTTGCCCATTTTAGGGGTATGGTTGAGCAGTGTTAAGTATATTCACTGCTGGGAATCAGACCTCTAGAATTTTTTTCATCTCATCAGCCTGCAGCTCTGTACCCATTAATCAGCGCTTCTTTCTGCCCACCTCCCCCCAGCTGCACCCCCATTACCATTCTGCTTCCTGTTCCTATGAATTTGATTCCTTTAGTACCTCAGACAAGTGGAGTTATACAACTTGGTCTTTTTGTCGCTGGCTTGTATCACTTAACATAATATCTTCAAGGTTTATCCATGTTGTAGCATATGTCAGAATTACTTTTTTATTTTTATTTTTGTATTGAGACAGAGTCTCACTATGTCATCCTTAGTAAGACTCAGCTCTGGCATCACAGCTCACAGCAACCTCAAACTCTTGGACTTAAGTGATTCTCTTTCCTCAGCCTCCCGAGTAGCTGGGACTACAGGTGCCCGCCACCACGCCTGGCTCAGAATTTACTTTTTAAGGCTGAAGAATATTCTGTTGTATGCATCTACCATATTTTGTGTATCTGTTCATTATCCATAGACATTCGTGATGCTTCTCTCTTGGCTCTTGTGTACCATGCTTCTTTGAACAGGGGCATGCAAAAATCTCTTCAAGACTCTGCTCTCCATTTTTTTTTTTTTTTATTATACCCAGAAGTGGGATTGCTGGATCATAAGGTAGTTCTATTTTTAATTTTTTGAGGAACCTCCATAGTGTTCTCCATAACAGTCACACCATTTTATAGTCCCCCCAGCAGTGCACAAGGGTTCCCATTTCGCCACACCTTTGTCAACACTTACTATTTTCTAGTATTTTGAAAATACCAAAAAGACCAGTGGCCATCCTAACGGGTGTGAGGCGATATCTCCTTGTGGTTTTGATTTGCATTGCTCTGATGGTTAGGGACGTTGAGCATCTTTTTATATACTTGCTGGCCTTCTGCGTGTCATCTTTGGAGAAATGTCCATTCAAGACTCTAGCCTATTTTTAAATAGGGTTATTTGATTTTTGTTGTCAAGTTAAAGGAGTTCTTTATATATTCTAGATGTTAACCCCTTGTCAGATATATGATTTGCAAAGATTTTCTCTCATCCTATACATTATCTTTTTACTCTGTGGATTGTGCGCTTTGATGCACAAAAAATTTTAAGATTGAGTTAGTTCCTGTCTATTTTTGCTTTTATTGCCTATGTAGCAATGGTTTTTTTTTAGCAGTTGAAAATATAGTTAGAATTGTTTTCATACTGCTGTTTAACAGTTCCTTTCGTTCTTAATCTTTAAAATCTGCAAGAGTATTTTTGAGACTATGTAATTATTATAAACCTCATAATTATTTTACAAACAAACTTGACTTTGGTTGACTCAATCTCTGTTGAAGAGCAAGAGACGTTGAGTTTTGTTATCATAATTTAATCGTGTCAATATGAATTGTGTTGAACCTATACATGAACTTAGGGGGAATTGACATCCTTATTATGTTGCTTTTTCCCGTCCATGAACATGGTCTTCTTTGATTTCTTTCACCAGCATTTTACAATATAATTTTGATTGTTTTCTTGGATTATACCTAAGTATTTAACTTTCTTTAGAGCAGTTGTAAATGATATTAGTTTTAAATTTCTGTTTCCATTTTTCCATTGCCAGTTTATTTTTGTGGTTGGTCTTGTATCCTGCAAACCTTACTGAACTGTTTTTGGTTACAGGAGTTGTAGATACTTTCAGTTTTTTTTATTGCAGTTGTTCTCAACCTTCCTAATGCTGTGGCCCTTTAATACGGTTCCTGTGGGTCACGACCCACAGGTTGAGAACCACTGATTTAGAGGAACATATCTAAATGAAGACAGTTTTATTTCTTTCTTTTCATTCTGTATGCATTTATTTATTTATTGCTTTTTTGCAGTGGCTAGAACATCTGGTACTATGTTAAATATGCATAAAGGTGATGAGTGGACATCCTTGCCTCCTTCTCAATCTTGGAGAGAAATCATTCAGTTCTTTCACTATTAAGTATGGTGCTAGCTATGGATATTTTTCTATGTATTTTTAAATTTTCTTTGGATCCGTTGACTATTTAGAAATGTATTATTTAATTTCCAAGTGCTTGAAGATTCCGATGTCATTTCTGTTACTTGTTTCTATCATAGTTTAATCTCATTTAGTCAGAGAACATAGTCTGTATGGTTTAAGTTCTTTTAAATTTACTATAATATGATTTAGGAGCTATCGTATCATGTGTCTCGGTGAATGCTCTATTAGTACTTGAAAAAATTGTGTACTCTACTGTTGAGTAGAGTGACGTCCAAAAGATCCTAGTGGTTCATACTATTGCTCAGTTTTCTTATATCTTTGCTGACTTTTTGTCTATTAATTCTAATATTTGCTGAGAGTGGGGTATTAAAGTTCCTGATTATATTTGTAGATTGTTTTATTTTCCTTTCCTCTCTGTCAGTTTTTGCATTATGTATTTTGAGTTTCTTTTGTTTGGCTCATATGCATTTAGGATTCTTATATCTTTTTGGTGGATTGAAGTTTTTATAATTTTGCAGCGGCCTTCCTTGGCCCTAGTTAGTTTCTTTGCTTTGAAATTTACTTTATCTGATATTAATACAGCCACTTTTAAAGTTAATGCTTGCATAATACAGCCTTTACTTTTTTATTTTAGAATGACCTATGTTACTATGTGTGAAAAGAAGTCTTTGTAGGCAGATACAGTTGGTTGCATTTCTTAATTCACTGCGCCAATCTCTCATCTACTTGGTGTGTTTATACTGTTTACATCTAAAGTAATTATCAATATATTATGCAAGTCTGTTCTTTTCCTCTCTTTCTCATTTTTCTGTTTCTTTTCTTGCCTTTCTTTGGGTTACTTGGACATGTTTTAAAGTTACATTTTTATTTATTTACGATTTTTTAAAATACCAGCCTGAGCAAGAGTGAGATCCCATCTCTACAAAAACCAGAAAATGAGACCAGCATTGTGGTCTAAGTAAAGACAGTTACTTGGGAGGCTGAGGCAGGAGGACCACTTGAACCCGATAGTGTGAGGTTGCTGTGAGCTAATCTGACACCCTGGCACTCCAGCCTGGGCAACCCGGTGAGACTTTGTAAAAATGTTTTTACTTTATCACTTTGTATCATTTTCTTGATGGTTGCCTAGGTGCTACCATATACATATGTAATTTATCACCCACTACTGTTGACATTGAACCACAGTGCATTCAGAATAGAAAACTTAACCTCTGCTTAGGTCTTTTTATCCTCTCTACTTTTAAAGTGTAATTGTTTTAAGTATTTCTTCCACGTACATCGAGTGCTGCAACAGATGGTGTTTCATTTTGCTTTTTCAATAAAGCAAGCTTAAAGAATTGCATGAGGCCAGTGCCAGTCTATCGTGTGTACTTCTGCCTTCACCTTTTCTGTTTTTCTTCTTTCCTTTCTGAAGGTCCCAGACTTCTGTTATTATTCTTTGTGTTAAAAGCGCTTTCTTAAACCCTTCTTTTAGGGTAGGTCTGTCAGTAACAAATTCTCTTAGTTTTCCTTTGTCTATAATGTCTTTTTCACTCTTAATTCCTGAATGATAGTTTTGCCTGTGTAGGAGATGGGTTGACAGCTATTTTCTTTCAGCACATGAAAAATGTGCCACCTTTTCTGGCCTCTGGTTTCAGATGAGAATTGTTGTTCCTTTCCAGGTAGTATGTCATCACTCTTGGCTGTTTTAAGATTCCTTTCCCCTCTGTCTTTTCAGAAGTGTAATTTTGATGTGTATATTTCTTTGGGTTTATCCTAGATGAGATTTACTTAGCTTCTTGAATCTGTACGATTATGTCATCTGCCACATTTATTTCAAGCATTATTTCTTTAAATACTTTGTTTCATTCCCACCCTCTTTCTCTTCTTTTTCTGGGACTTCACTGAGCTGATGGTTAGATGATTATTCTCCCCTGGATTTTAGAGGCTTTGATAGATCTCATGTTCAATAATTTTATCTCTAGTCGTCTCTGCTTTTTCACATTCCCAGCAAATTTTAAATTTTAACAATTACATGTTTTTGTTCTATTTTTATTTGGTTCTCTTTTTGTAAGCTTACATTTCATTGCTGAGATTTTGTTTCTTCATTTGTTTTAAGGAAACTTAAAATTGACTATTGGAGTTTCTTATGGCAGCTGCTTTAAAATCCTTGCTAGATATTCCAATATCTTGGTATTAGCAATGATTGGTTTTTTAAAATGTGTATTATGACTTTCCTGGATTTTGGTATGTGGCACATAATTTTTGATTGTGTCCTTGGGGTTTTTGTTATTATGTCAGGACACACTCAGTCCCATTGAAATGTTACGTTTTAGCAGGTGGTCAACCGTGTTTAGGCTGAGTGTGTAGGTTCTGGCCTACCCTTTGTGTGCTTCAGTTCCAGAGACAGTTTAATTTTCAGACTCAATGCAGTGGTACTTTGGTCTGCGTCATGCCGTGGTGCTGCTGAGGCTTCTGCTCGACTCGGAGGATGCTGTCTAGGGGGATGTACGGCACTTCCCTGGGCTGCCACATTCTGGGATGGGGAGATGACAGAGAAGGTCCTGGTCTGTGTCTCCTCATGCCTCTGGGTGGAAGGAAGAGACACAAGTCTCTCTTGATTATGCTTAAACTACTGGGCCAGCCTGTCCATTAGTGCTTCTCTGGTGCAGTGGGGCCCACAGCGGGTCGGAACTGGGCTCTCCTTTTCTCACACCTTTGGTCAAGAAGACCAGGCTCTTCCTGTTTTCTTCTTTTTTGTCTATGTCTGTTGGAGGTTATGGGTTGGCACAACCCAGGCCCTATCCTGGAGTATATAGGAGATCAAAAGAAAACTCAGGAACTCAGTGCAGTGTTGTTCCTCAAGTCCTGAGGTTCCTAGCCAGTCTCCCTCCTTCCTTCTGGATTTCCGAGTCTTTTTTTCTTGTGTGATGGGTAATTTCCAGGCTAGTTAGTTGTATGTAGAGGAGTAGGGGAAAGTGAATCAATTCCATTTTCTTCCAGAATCAGAATACACACCTTCTTAGATACTGTTTCATTCATGAGAAACTATGCTCATGAGTGGTCAACCGTGTTTAGGCTGAGTGTGTAGGTTCTGGCCTACCCTTTGTGTGCTCACTGAGCCACAGGCACTGCCCACCAGTATTTTCAAATGACAGATGTACGATACAAAATCATGCATGTGGTGTTCCTGCTGCAATACTAAGGCATGACTGTCTCAGAAGTGCTGTGTGATGCTTTTGAGTCGCAACCTCATTTGCTGCTACTTTTTTCATGGATGACCATTTTTATTAGAAAAAAACAGATTTATAAGTCATAGTTTTTCAGACTTGGGTATTTAGCAGACATTTTTCTTCAAAATGAACAAATTAAGTCTATTTCTTCGAGGAAAACCACCGACAGTATTTGTTGCCAATGGCAAAATGTATGCTCGCAAGAGAAATCAGAGTTTTGGAAACTTTAACTCACAGTTGTGACCTTGAACTTCCCAGTACTTTCCAATGACTTTCCTGAGGAAATCACTTGTGATCACTTTCCAATCACTTTCCTGAGGAACTTCCCAATGACTTTCCTGAGGAAATCACTTGTGATTTTTTTGATATAGTGTAATGAAATGTATCAGCATTTGGAAGATCTGCATAACTGAGTAAACCAATATTTTCTTTCTTTCTTTCTTTTTTTTTTTTTTGGTTGCAGTTTGGCTGGGGCTGGGTTTGAACCCGCCACCCTCAGTGAGTAGGGTGCCACGGCCAGTGCTCTACTCACTGAGCCACAGGCACTACCCACCAATATTTTCAAATGACAGATGTATGATACAAAATCATGCATGGGTAAGAGTTCTATTCCATGTGTAAAACATTGGATTTTTGTGATGGAATGAAAAGTTCGTTAACATAATTTCAAATTCCATATTGCAACAAACTTAAGACATTACTTGTTGAGTTTTGATGTAGTATTAAACTCATTTATCCATAATTATATGAAAAGTCTATTAAAGTACTCCCCCTTTTTCCAAATATGTATCTCTGTGAGGCCAAATTTTCTCATATACTTCAACCCAACCAACTTATATTGACTATAGAAGCATACACATGTATGTAAGAATCTAGCCATCTTCTAACAAGCAAGATAATAAAGACATTTGAAAAAATATGGAACAATTTATTCTTTTTTGTTTTGAAAATAATAGTTATTTTAAAAACAAAATATTTGTGTTAATATCTTAGTTTTTATTAGTTATTTTAAAATAAATGAATATTTTAAACACTTGATTTTTAACATGGTAAATGTTGAAGGTATAACCTTCAAGACTTGATTCAATTTTTTTTTTTTAATTCAAAGATTTAGGTTTTTTTTTTTTTCCCTTTTTTGCAGTTTTTGGCCAGGGCTGGATTTGAACCCACCACCTCTGGTATATGGGGCCAGCACCTTACTCCTTTGAGCTACAGGTGCCGCCCAAGACTCAATACTTTCTAAGAACTTAAATAGTTCCATGACCAAAATATTTGAGAATAACTAACTTAAGACAATCAAGTCAAGGAGAAAAGTGAAGACAGAGGCATGGACGTGTGGCATCTTACACTTGGCAAGTAAAGGGCATTGGTTTTTTGTTCTTTGAGATGGAGTCTTACTCTGTTGCTCTCAGTACAGTGCTGTGGCATCATAGCTCGCAACAAACTCTTGGGCTCAAGTGATCCTTCTGCCTTAGCCTCCTGAGAAACTAGGACTACAGGCACCCCCCACAACATCAGCTAGTTTTTCTGTTTTAAGTAGAGACGGGATCTTGCTCTTGCTCAGGCTGGTCTCTAACTTGTGAGCTCAGGTGATCCACCTGCCTCAGCCTCCCACAGTGCTAGGATTGTAGGCCTGAGCCACTGCTCCCAGCCAGGACATTGGTTTTACTAAGTTGTCCTGTGTGTTTATTTTGTTGTAATACTTTCATTTTCAAAGAGGGTGCTTTTCCTCCACCTTGACTCATTGATACATAATCCTCTCTCTATGTAACTGGACCAGTAGAATTCCAAAATAGGATCTTTGCAACATTAAATTTCCTCAAAACTATCCTCACCCTAAATTTGCTCTTTATAAATGTACCATACATACAAATATAACTACATTTTAAGTTATAAATTATAATAAACAGAATAATAGTATGGTTTGGTGATGACTCATACAAGGATGAAGTACTTTAGAAAGTTTTATCAAGAACATACTCTAAGATAGTATGAAATATTTGAATCGCTGTTTTTCACTTTTTGCACTTCTCCCAGTACTTTATTGAGTTATAATTTATATATAGTAAAATGTACAACTTGGGGATTCTTTATACAACTTTGGGAAATGGCTTTTGAAGATATGGAGTAGTTTGGAACGGTATGGACATGCCAGATAGGAAGAAAAAAGCTGATATCAGTGAGAAAAATATGAAATAAATGAGCTAGAGGAGAGGCATGCTCCCAAATCCTGCTGTTTAGTAGAGGTGGGCACACATTTAATTCCTAGTTGTCTAACTTCCAGGCACAAAAGAAAGCAAACATTTTAATGATTAATTGGAAAAGTGATCCATAACAAAACCAAACCAGTCGCTCAAGAGGAACGAAGTTGTCCTTGTAGTGAATCCAGAGTGAACTTTTTACTATGGTCACTTGTTCAGTGGCTTCGGTGTAATGTACAATGTCATCAACGTGCTTGCAGTGAAATTCAGCAGGAGGGAATGTCCTTCAGTGTGGGCCCGTGGCCTGGCTCTCTGCCTTTAGGGGAAGTAGCTTAACCTTGCAAGGTCTGATTCTTCTCTTTTCTGACATGAGGATAATACCTGCCTTGAATGCATTGTGATGTTGGTGAAGACCATATAATATAAGCTCAGTAAATGATAACTGTAATCCTTAAAGCAGTTCCGTTAGAGTGGCTGTGACCAGCAAATGCTGTGGTCCATTACGTAGCTTTCCGGTGACCTGGCTTAATCCAGAAATGGATAATGTCTGAAGAATAAAGGTTCTGCATATCTTTTAGGAAATTTTTCGTGCATATCAAAGTTATTTTTCATAGCTGAAAACTTGAGGGACAGTACATGTGAAGTTTTGCTCCCTGGAAATTACCTGCTGTTATTATTTGTTCCCAGTCAAGTGAAGAATCACATGAGTTGAGAATTAACTTGGTTATGGAATAGGAGCAATTGGCCAAATATATCCACCCAAATGTTAGGCCATACCATCTCTGTGCTCAAGTAGGCTAAAAGATGACCCTAGACAGGCTTTGAAACTTCCTCCAAAATCAACTTTGGTTTGTTCAAATGCACAGGCGAGTGGGTGACAGAAGTCTCAAACTTATGACATGGAGCATGACACTAAACACCCATCTCAGCCAGCATGGGCCTGCGCACAGTGCAATAGACGATACTGCCAATACTACCACTTCCATCTATGCTAGAGGGAAGTATAATTTTCTTCAGAAAGTTGCGTTATTTTTTGTTTTTGTTTTTCCTAGAGTGTTCTTTTGACTATCCATCAAGTCTCTGTTAAGGGAAAGAGAAAACAAAGGTACTGGGGTTTGGTAAAATCTCACCCAGTGACAGCTTAATTAGGCCCTCACTTTGTAAATATTTTTCAGTTGAACAGAGGAAGAAATTTAGTTTGTAGTATTTGTGCAAGCATTCCAGAGGTCTTTTGAAGTCAGCCATCAGAAGAACTTAATGGTTATTTGATTTTCAAAAATCTTTCAAATCTTGCTTAGAGTTGAATGTTCTTTCATCAGTGGTCCCTGGAGCATCTGTCTAAGCAACTCCTGCCATCTCCACACATTATCCACATAATTAGAAGCCTTCCGGACTATTCCCAGAGGACTAACTCAGGTTCACTGTGGTGTCATCAGGCTGCTGAAGCTAAGCGTGATCTCCTTTCTGCTTCTGAGTGCTCACAAAAGAAGGGCCCAGATTCTTTCTGTTTGGACTAATTCAGTGGGGAGGTCATGGTTATAAAGTCTGAGGCCGTAAGTACTTTTAACAGGTGTTGAACTAATGAATAAATTGATAGTCAGTTACAAGTCATGCTAAAATACTGGCCCTCATACTGTTTTGAAATTATAAGCAACTAATTTGATAATAACAGCTAAATGTCTTTCATATAAGATGTGGCCATTTCCACTGCTGCTAGATTAGAGTTCCAGGGTTTTAAATAAATGCTCTCATTTTCATTTACTTCCCTTTTCCAAAACTAAAGTACATTTTCTGTTAGTAGACTATCTTCTGGTATAATTTTGATTTAAATTGATCATTGAGAGATGAGTTAAGGAAATCAGTTATGAAGATATTGTAATATTAATACATTTTTAGCACCATTAGAGAGTCTTACTTTCAAAGTTGAAATTTGTAAATTCTCTTAAAAAAAAACTACCTGCGATGGTTGACAAAGAGCGTTTCTTCTCTGTAATGTGTAGTTGCTAGTGTACCGCTCTATAGAGTTAATAAGATGGATAGCCCTTTGTTAAAGGGACAATAATTTATGTGTCTCATCTGAGTTTTGGATAGGGGCTTTGGTTAAGGGTCCCTTCATTAGGCTGTGTTCTCTTATTTGCGGTTTCTTATGCTGGTGAGGAGCTGGTGAAACAGACTGGGACGCTCACAAACAGAAGCTTCCCCGGTTCATCCATTGCCCTGGGCACATTTGTAACTCAATCTTTCTGACTGGTGTCAGCATCCTTTTTATACTAATGGTCCACTTAAGCCGCTGCCTCAGATTCCATAATGGATGAAGTACTATTATTTTAACTCTATGATATCCAGTTATATATTTGGTAGGTGAGATAGATAATATAGAAAACCTAATGGACTAAAATGAGGAAAATAGGAAATTTATTATTTTGTTAGGAGCTACCTAAAGGGTATTATACTCCAAGTAGAAAGTAAATATTTAGGTGAAGTAGTCACATAATTCTTGTTAATGCCATTAAACAAATAAGGAAAACATTGCTCTATTCTGAAAATAAGCCTACATTGATCTTGGAGTCACAATATGGCTTTGCAAATTACTACTTTTTTGCTCTCCCACCTCCACCCCTTTTTCTGGCCCCAGAGAGCTGAATTGAAATTGAAATCCAAATACCAGGAGGGTATGAGTTTATCCACTTTCAGTCCTTCTGTCTATGCTCCAAGGGGAAATGTTTGGCTTATGACCAATTCTTTACCTTCTTTGGACTTCACCAGAATTGTGGATGCTGCAGGCCGTCTCTTTGTGGGATGAATCAGCATTGCTCTCTGCCAGTCAGCTCCTGGCAGGCTTTGAATCTAGCAACTGGCCCAGGGTGTTAGGTCTAGTCACATAAAGTGAACATAAAATCATTTGATTTAGGCCAAAAATTTGAAATTTAAAAAAAAGATACGTGATTTTTCCTCCCCAGATTTTAAGGTTGCATAAGTTTGTAACTAGACATTTTGAAGGTTAACTTTGCAGAAAGACTGGCATAATTGTTTCACATGGATCCCTAAAATAGATTTTTGTAGAGCAGTGTGTATGCTCTCTGGAATTCTCCCAAGTTTAATTCTCATTTCTAAAGAGATGAAATTCTCCCAAGTTCAATTCTCATTTATAGTTCTAAATTACTTTCTTCTAGTGCTAAGTAAATTTTAGTTCTGTTTTATTTGAATTTATATATTGTTTCCATACTAACTGGGACTTACTAGATGCAGTCAACCTTCTGAATGTCTTAATTATTCAGATCACTGTGACAATATAGCACTTTTAGTCGGTCAGAAATATAAGATGTTAAAGCCATGTACATGCATATATACAGATGTGTGTCATATTTATTTTTTTAAAAAGCCATTTTTTAATTATCAAAAGTCCCAATATTTCAGTAAAGTTAAGAAATGGGGAATGACATAATGAAATGGCTTTAGGTAGGTGAATGTAGAATATAGAGTTTGATGGAGTCAATAAGTCGAGTGGTTGTTTCCTTCTGATTAACAGTTTTATAATTTTTTCCCCTCCCATTACCATTCATAAAGTGGAAAGAAGCCAAAACTCATTTAGTGTGTTTTATTTGATAAGAGTTCAATAAAGGTCTGTTAAATTAAAAGCAAGTAGGGAAACAGAAATTGGAAAGGTCTATTTAATGTCAAAGTGGGTAAGAAAATAGTCTAGTAATGAACGTCGCTAACCCAGGAGAGCTGCTTTCAGAGCTGGTCTTCCTTCTCCTCTGGGGTAATCTTTGCAGACAGTATCCTCAGGCCTATGTGTGGGGATAATCCAGCTATGAAAATAACTCTGGTGGGAATTTGTGATAACACAGAAAGAAGATTTGGTTCATTTTTGGTAATTTATTTCATATTACCAAAACTGAACGAGTGAAATGTCGGAGGGCTGCTGTACCTAGTTAAAAACAATTAAATTTGTGTCGGACTCTGGCTTGTTCATGTTGTTCAGAGTCTGCCCTTTCCAACACAAGTTAAAATTAAAACAAAAACTTTTAAAAACATGGTACAATGGGGTAGGCATTGTGAAAGTGGCAGTACACGGAAGGACATTGTACCCTAGAGAAAGAGGGGGAGCAGGGGGACAATTAGGCCGGACTTGCGGCTGCTAGAGAAGCAGGACGGCCCAGCATTAGAGAGAAACACAAGTGCATGTAGGAGACGGAGAGGAATGCATGTTGGAAAATGGGCGTGTTCAGGGTCGTCTTTTCATACTGTGCTGCTGATCTCTCCCTAGAATATCTCTCAAACTTATTTTGGTTGCCCCTGCTAAGAAATATAATTTGCTTTTTAACATAGTGCATGTGTGCACACACACAAACAAAACTGAAAGCCCAGTCCTCACAGTTGATACCGTTCGTACTGCACGTGGTGCAGTCTGACACTGTGATGTTTTCATCTGTCTTACTATCTCAGTTACACTGCTAATCGAGGCTCCGTAAATTGATTTCATGACCCTTTGTGGGTCATAATCTGTATTTAAAAGTGGAACAGAAACAAACAAAAACCCATAGTAGAGCTAGAATACACAGTGAGACCCCTTGGTATCCAATGTGCAGATTTGCAGAGTAACTATTTGGTTTCTTTCTCATGGGGCTTCAAGATGGTAAGAAAGAGACTGATGGCTTTGGCATAGTTGCCACGTAAAAGGCAACAGGGGATGGTGCAAAGGCTCTGGGAGTCAAATAACACTGACCAAATCTTTGACAAATTATTGAATCTGTCTGAGTCTCAGTTTTCTAATCTGTAAAATGGAATTAATGAAGCTACCTATGAGGACTAAATGAAATAATGTATCTATTTAAGCAGTCGCTGGGGCTCACATGGGGAGCCCCAACAAATCCCTGTGGTCAGGTGGCACTCCAGACCAATTAAAAAAGAAAAGTTTGGGGATTGTAAAGCATACAGTACAATTTGTGCAACATGGTAGACATTTGATACATGTCTAGTTCCCTTGAATAGACATCAACAATAATGTATAGCTAGCCCCTTTATGGTGTTCACTATGTGATAGGCACGATGTGAAGTGCTTTTCATGTCATGTAGAAAATGTATGCTTTATTTTCATTATGGTTCTGTTAAATAATGGAATAGCATAGGGTTGACATAAAAAGAGAGAACACCTAATAAAGAGGAATATGGTTACTTCTGTCATCAGGAGCTAAGTCATCTGTGTAGTTGTTTCAGTGAACTACTGAATTGGCTTTCATTGAACAGTCTCCAGAATAGAGATGGAAAACGTAAACATTTTTAGATTAAAATTTAAACCTTAAATAATGACTTGCAGGGTAGGTATAATGGGTCAACTTGACATACAGAAATACTTCAAACATATAACAACTGTAATTTTAGCAGAAATACGAAGATGTGACAATTAAGTGCGTGAACTCGCCATCCTGCCCTTATCTTGGCAGCACTGTACAAACAGCTTGGTGAGGTTTCCTGACCTCGTGTGTCAGCGCCTCACAGATGTGCTCCTGTCGACGTGTGGTGGTGTCTTGTTGAATGGCATCATTCCTTGTTGTTGTTGTTGCATGTTTTTATTGTGGGAATGTCTGGAGCTTGATTTAGAGTAAAGAAAACACATTAAACTTCTTGTCAAACTTGGCAAGAGTGGAAGTGAAATCAGGGACATGTGATTCCAAGTTTCTGGAGATAATGTCATGAAGATAAATGGCAGTGTACAAATGGATCAGATGTTTCTGAGGGGAGAGAAAGTGTTACTGATGGGGAGAGGTCAGGGTGGTCAGTAATGAGCTGAACTGACAAAAATGTTGCAAAAATTTGATGAATTATGTGTCAAAGTTGTTGACTGACTGTGCAAAGCATAGCAGACTAAGTAAACATCAAAAGAGGAACAGTTATGAAAATCTTAACTGGTAGTCTTGGCCAACAATTTATGGCTCTTACATCACAACAATGCACCAGCTCACACAGCATCATCTATAAGGGAATTTTTAGCCAGTAAACAAATAACTGTATTGGAACACTCTCCCTATTCACCTGATCTGGTCCCATTGACTTTTTTCTTTACTGAAGAGAAAAGAAATATTGAAAGGAAGAAAATAAATGGCATTCTACTGAGGGCAACAAAGTGAGACTCTTGTCTCAAAAAAAAAAAAGAAGAATGATTTATTTCAAATATATATTTTATTAATTTTTCTTTGCATTTTAATAAGTTTTTACTTATTCTTGTCATAGTCTTTATTGTGTTTCTTAGTTTTCTTTTTCTTTTCTTTTCTTCTTTTTTTTTTTTGCAGTTTTTGGCTGGGGCTGGGATTGACCCCGCCATCTCCAGCATATGAGGCCAGCACCCTACTCCTTTGAGCCACAGGAGAAGAATTGGAAGCCTATAATACATGCCTAATCCTTTGTTAGATTTTGTTAGATTTTGTAGACATGAAATTAAATTCATTCAATATCGATTGAAGAGTTTTAAGGGGGAATATTAATAGAGGATGGGGAACATTTTCTGAATGCAAGCTTTGAATGAAGGCTCATCTCCAAAGCATTCCAAGATGGTGAAACCCAAGCTAGGAATAATCCTCTTGGAATGAATTCTGGAATTTGTGAGAAGTACAAGTTTGTGAGAAGTATCTAGTTGAAGAGTTGCATATTTTGAAGACTAACATGTCTTGTCATTGTGATTATTTGCCATGTGGTCTCATGCGGCTATTGTCATTCTCAAATTATCTCCTCTGACACTGTGAAACCATAAGTGTCACTTGTGGTTAAAAAACATGTGCACCTCCTTTGAAATAAAAAAGTGAAAAACAACAAAAAATTACTTTTAAAAGAAGCCTAAGTCTAATTTTAGAAAAAAAATTTAAATCTAGAATGTGTCCCAGGGAGGTTTGGGGACAGCATTGTCAGTGACTGTGTGATTTATTTAGGAATAATGTCTAAGAATATTTTGTAGAAGCAATGAAACCACATATTCCTCAGTGACTGAAAAAACTGACTTGATTTTCCTAGCAAGAAAAAATTAACCCTCAACCTGTCCCTTCCACCTTCTTCCTTTCACTTTCCATCCTTACTGTATTTCTTTCTTTTTCTTTCCCTTTCCTTATGAAAAATTAAATGCATCCTTTTGGAAGACTTCTATATAAGTAGGGTATGATATACATTTTCCCCATTATACATTCCTTTTTGTTATAGGACTTGAGATGTGTTCAGTCACAAAAGCAAGCCATGACACTGTTGGTCAGGAGTATACAATGTTGTTTGGAGTGCCGTGTTATCTTTCAGCCAACTTTATTGATCTCTGAACTGTGCAGTTGGGTTGGTCAGTCTGAATATGGATAACAGAAGAGGGATGAATTTGGGCTGTGGCTACAGGGAGATGGACAAGACCAAGTTTTTATAAATCAGTGAACTCAGTGTTGGAACTGGGGTCTGTGGTCTTAGGTGAGTCAACTATATTGTTGATTCTCCACTTCTTTATTTTTCAGATAAAGAAAATAATTCGTATTAAGTTGGCTTTATAAAGTTGTGAAGGAAATTGGAATTAAGAGGAGAAACCGAGTTAAAACTGTCTTTGCTTATAAGTAGCAGGATACATAAGTCTTACACTTATGGCAATGTATCTTCATCTGTTTATTCACATACAAAATGGGAATGATTATAGTACTAGTTTCAGAGGAGTTTTGTTAAGTATTATAAGATATAACCTACATAAAGCACTTAACACGTTGCTTGGTACAGAGCGAATATTCATTCATGTACTCATTCAATAAATATTTGAGTGACTACCATGACCCAGGAGTTTTGCTAAGTGCTTGGGATATGTGAACAGAGTTCACAAACATGGTTCCTGTTCTTGGAAAAGTCATAGTACAATGAGGGAGTTGGATTGAAAGAAAATAGATTGAAGAAAACTAAACGTGGATATAAGCAGATCTATGAGGAACCTAGGGCCATGGTCCAAGTGAGAGATGATAGTGGCTAGGATTAGAGGTGGAGGTAAAAGGGATGGAAACAAGTATAAACGGATTCCAAAAATATCCAGAAGTAAAATAAACAGAGCTTGGGAATGGAATTGCTAAGGGTTGAGGGAAAGGACAGTGCCAAGATTATGAGTTTGCTTTTGAACATTTTGGGCTTGTGGTGGTATTGACACAATCCAGATGGATACTTAGGAGGCTTTATTACATTAATATTAGTCCTTGCTACAGTAGTAGAAGCAGCCATAGTAGCATCAATACTTGTTGTTAATATTATCATTATTGACTTACTCTCTAGGGGCCTAAAATCATTTCTCATTTATTTGTGAGTAATCGGTATCCTGCCTGTTCTCTGACATAGAATAGGACTAATTTTTTATGTCCCTCTTATTCTCTTTCACTAAACCTTTGCATTTTCTTCTTATTATCAAGGCTAGTTTCTCTACTTGTGTTAAAGACATTTCCTTCCAGCTCCTAGAGATCCTTCATGACTCTAGTTCAAGGGTTAGCAAACTTTTTTTGTAAAAGGCCAAATGGTTTCTGTTACAGCTATTCAACTCTTCCTTTTTAGGGCAAGAGCAGCTATAGATGTTACATAAATGTGGTCAGCGGTGTTCCAATAAATCTTTATTTACAAAACATATGTGT
This sequence comes from Otolemur garnettii, assembly GCF_000181295.1. Taxonomy (NCBI): domain Eukaryota; kingdom Metazoa; phylum Chordata; class Mammalia; order Primates; family Galagidae; genus Otolemur; species Otolemur garnettii. Next base: position 23,693,133 of record NW_003852405.1, read on the forward strand.
GCCTGATCTTGCCTGTAGGCTAAAATTAGACCATTCCTAGTCCATTATGTGTTTATATTTATGTTTAATTATTTTCAATCTGCTAGATCTCAAACATATTCAAGTTTTTTTAAATCATCTCCCCCTCTCCACCAACTACACCCCAAATAACTTTCACTGAGATCTTTTCCCCCTGAACTACATGTGGACATCATTCTTTTCCCTTCACTTCTTGAAAGTCATCTTTTTTGCTTCTATCTAGTTAAAATTTTATAATATGAATTTTCCTGTTCTTGTCACAAAATAATCATGAATTCCACTTTTCTAAATATGATGACTTCTTCCTGGTCTTTCTTCTTGATCTTTCTGGAAGACACCTCATGTGGTTGCCTATACCTTTTTTGCACTGTTCTCCCTTTCACTTCTGTGACTCTAGAGTCTCTGTATTCTTCTCCTATGATGGCTACACATCATTATCATGAAAAAATGTGAGGTCTAACATGTATATGATAAACTGCACGAACCTAAAGGGTACAGCTTGATGTGTTTTTACATATGCACATGCTTATATAAACATCACCTAGGTAAGATATAAAACATTTCCATGACCCCAGGAGGGTCCCTCATAACTCTTCCCAAATGCTTACCCTGATCCTGCCCAGAGGTAACCTTTTTTCTGACTTCTGTCACTTTAGATTTAGTTTTTCCTATTCTTTAGCCTCATATTAATGAAGTCAGAGAGAGTATATATATGATAAATATATACATATATATATGAGGAAAACTACAATAAGTCCGATGTATAAATCAAAGAACTAACTGGAGAGTATTCCATGTTCATTGATAGGAAGATTCCATATTGTCATGACCTCAGTTCTTCTCAACCTGATCTCTAAATTTAATGTAATCCCAGTAAAATGTTTAGCAATTTAGTTTGTGTATATTGAAAAACTGATTCTAAAGCTTATGTGGAGAGGCTACAGACCCAGAATAGCTAACATAATATTGAAGTTGGAGGACTGAAACTACCCAACTTCAAGACTTACTTTAAAGCTTTTGTAGTCAAGACAGTGAGGTAGTGGTAAAAGAAGAGAAAAAGTAGGTCAAGGGAACAGAGAACCTGAAGACAGATCCCCAAAAATACAGTTAGCTGATCTTTGACAAAGGAGCAAAGGCCGTACAACTTGTCTGTACAAGACAATCTTTTCAATAAATGGTGTTGGAACAACTGGACTTTGACACACAAAAGAAAATAAGCCTAGATACACACACAAAAATTAACTTAAAATGGATCAATGAACTGAATGTACCACACAAAACTATAAAACGCCTAGAAGGTAACATAAGAGAAAATCTAGATGACCTTGGGTAGGGTAATCTCTTTTTAGATACGATATCAAAGGCATAATCCTTGAAAGAAACAATAAGTTCTACTTTGTTAAAATAAAAATCTTTTGCTCTGTGACAGATAGTGTCAAGAGAATAAGACAACCCACGTACTAGGAGAAAATAATTGTAAAAATCACATCTGACAAAAATACTGCTATCTGAAATGTGTAAAGTACTCCTAAACCTCAACAATAAGAAAACAAGCAACACAATTAATTAGTCAAAGACCTTAATAGATGTCTTACCAAAGAAGATATACAGGTGGCAAGTAAGCATATGAAAAGTTACTCCACATCTTCTGTCTTTAGGGGAATGCAAATTACAGCAGTGAAATACCAGTGCACACCTCCTGGAAAGGCCCACATCTAAAACACCAACATCAGAGCTGATAAGGATCTCGAACAACAGGGATTCTCATTCCTTGCTGATGGGAATGAAAAATGGGATGGACACTTTGGAAGACAGTGTAATAGTTCTTATAAAACTAAACTTTCTCTTACCATATGATCAAGCAGTCACACCTTTTGGTAAATATGAAGGAGTTTCAAATTTAGGTCCCCACAAAACCTGCGCATGGATGTTTGTAGACGCATTATTCATAATTGCCCAAACCTAGAAGCAACCAAGCAACTATCCTGCAGCAGATGGATGGGCTGTGGTACATCCAGACAGTGGAATATTATCCAGTAGTGAAAAGAAATAAACTATGAAGCCAGGAAAAGACATGGAATCTTAAGTGTACATTACCATATGAAAGAAGTTAATATTAAAATGCTACATATTATATGATTCCAACTGTCTACATTCTAGAAATGGCAGAACTGTGGAGGTGGTAGAAAGATCAGCCATGTCCGGGGGTTGAGGTGTAAGGTTTGGGGAAGGATGACATGGCAGAGAACAGAGGATTTTTAGGGCAGTGGGAATACTCTTTATGATACTATAGTGATGGGTGCATTTGTCCAAACCCATAGAATATACAACACTAAAAGTGAGCCCTAACGAAAATTGTTAGGGCTTTTAGTGCTAATGATACCCAGGTGTAGATTCATCAGTTGTTACAAATGCAGCACTCAGGTTGGGGGTGTTGGTAATGGGGGAGGCTGTGCATGTGTTGAGGCAAACAACAGGGGAAATCTGTGCATCTTCCTCTCAGTTTTGCCTTGATGCTGCTCCTTGTCTTTAAAATAAATGAATATAAAAAATTCAGCAACATGACTGTAGAGTTTTATGTGGAGTTAGGTAGATGGTCTAAATCTCTTCTCCCCAACACCTTCCCCTTCCTTTGTCGTCTTCTTACCTTCTATTTTTAGGATGTCTAGCCCTGCTTTTATAGGGTAGGGAGACTAAATTGGGGAGTTTATTACTAGAGGCAACAGAGGCATCAAGGCCTTGGAAGCAAGGAGAACCAAGGGTGGAAGGTAAGTCTGAATGGGCTGCAAAACTGTTGGAGCCAAAAAAGCAAACAGATGAGGTGCAGAACCAGGAGCCTAGCAGACTCCAGCAAGTGCAGCAGACTAGACAGAAAGCAAAAGGTTCCAGCAGCAGGTCACTCGTGGGTGTCCAGGGGTGTAAACCACATGTGACCCTTCTCCATCGACTCCCTCAAGATCGTTCTCAAGAAGAATCTAAGTACATGTAGAACACCTGCTAGGCAGGTGCAGCAAAGAAACAATATAATCAGACTTTAGTGCACTTGCTGCCCTATGTCCAATCTTCCAGTACCATCCACAGAAACCAGAGTGTAATTTCTGAATCTTCTGCATAGAAATTGGATCCCAGGTCTTGCTAAGAACCAGAGCAAATATTTAATTTACTTTTCCATAATAGCTGGGCATGGCATGGTGTGTTGGTTGAATGTAAAGGCCACGTGTCAAAGGTTCCATTATCAGGTAAATGTTAATTGAAATCTTGGACACAAATAATACAATTTAAAGATAGGTGCTGAATAGATGCCTCATCACCCTTCCCGTATCCCTGTATCTTACCACTTCATTACACTTTTCCTGTTTCCAGTTGCCTGCCAGCGTCTCCATTTCTTTTCCTGAAGGCTTTGGAGGACTTTCCTGGAGTCTTGAGAGTTGAGGCCCCATGCTTTTCGAGACCTCTTTACTTCACCACCTTAATCAGCTCCCCTCACCCCTGAAGAGCAGTCTTTAACCAGAGATTGACCCCAGCTGGGTTAACTCTGAACCTGTGTGTTTTACACTGGTTCCTGGAGTTTCCTAGGGGAGTAACCTCCAGGTGTCCACAGTGTAGCTGGCATATGACACACAGTTGGTGAGTTGCCTTCCCTTCCCTGTCCTACTTCTCTATTCCCCTACCAGAATGTCTGGCATTTCCCAAATAAACTACTCATATTTGAATTCTTACATCAGCGTTTGTTACTGGGGAACCCCAACTGATACCTCTTGCATAACACCTGCTACTAAAGGTCGACAGGTAAAGAACCACATCTTATTTCCTTCCTTAGCAGTTATCTCTGGATTTTCAACTACTTCCTGGAATTTCTATTGGACAGGCTATTAATAGCTCGAACCTGACAGGTCCAAACTGAAATAAAAACTTGAAAGACAAACTGCTTCTACCTTGACTAGGAAGAGAAGATTTCTGAGCTTCATCTGTGTGTTTCCTGTTCATCTTTTAAATGGATTCAGTATGTGCTGTGTGTTCCTGATTTCCTCCAACTTGGGTGTGAATAACACCTCATACAAATATAACCTGTACTGTAAGTTCACTGCTAGCTATTTTCCACACGATGATCTCGGTCTTGGCTTGAATTCCTGGAATCTGGGATCAGTTAGTTTACATTTAGATTTACTCTGGAAGTGTTAACCTCTGAGGTAGTTTAGCAAATATTCAGAGTACCAAAATAAACACAAAATGGTGTAATTCACAACCATAATCTTTGTATACTGCTTAGGAATCAGGCTATTTTAAAAGTAGCCAATTTTATAGACGATTTTAAGAGGCTTAAATTAAAACTATAGAGTAAAATTCTTCCTGGTGCATAATTCATAATTGATTATTTCCATATATTGGCTTTCAAATGTTTTGAATTTTCAAAAAACAAATTTAATATGACACATAAAGCCGATAGGAAGTGAATATCCCAATTTAGGTATATTTGTTTAGGCTTAGTAAGGAAAAATAAATCTTCTATAACTTTCATTCACTCATGGCAAAATAAATATTATTTCACTTATTATGAATCATTCATATATTTGCCCAAATAATTCTGTGTCTTCCTATGCCAGTAGTAGTTCTAACTAGTCAATTTCAACAACTATATAATTAACCTTTGTTTCACTGCATCATAATTTGTTCAGTTTTTCTGTTGGATACGTCTAGGTTGTTTTAAGTCTTATAGTATTATAAATAATGGCTTGACATTACATTCCTGTTCACAGATATGCCTCAACATTTTAGATGATTGCGTCAGGTTTGATTCCTAGAAGTGGAATTACCAAATTAAGAGCATAAACATGTTGTATATTTTAGACTTTTGCTGTACTTTCTAGTTTCTTCCAAGAATGTTCCCTTTAGTCATGGTCTAGACAAACTTGATAGGCTGGCTTCAAAAAGTAGACTAGCAACTTAAATTGCTTTTGAGTTTGATTTTGGTGCTATTTTGTACTTAGTTTTTTAATTTAATAGTATTAAAGTCAGCGGTTGTTTTTAATGTGTTGATTATATGTACAAACCAAACATGATGTTCAATTTTGTGTTACATGAGATTGTATTTGTGAATGACATTTTGAATGTAGTAGTGTAACACTGACCGGAGCAGTATAATCTGGAGAGTGAACTGAGGGAGGAAGTTATCGTTGTCTAGCGTGAGTAGCCCATTCTAGTGTAGCGTGAGTAGCCCGTTCTAGTGTAGCGTGAGTAGCCTGTTCTAGTGTAGCGTGAGTAGCCCATTCTAGTGTAGCGTGAGTAGCCCATTCTAGTGTAGCTTGAGTAGCAAATTCTAGTGTAGCGTGAGTAGCC